>NC_136301.1:2699437-3266606 GCF_964198595.1 Lampetra fluviatilis | reverse complement strand
CACCACCACTCCACCCCACCTCTCCCGTGTAGCCTTTAGCAGACTGTTGGGGCAAGTTCCGTTCGTGAGCACCTGTGGAGGCCCAGGACCGGTGCAGATAATCGTCACCGGTGTTGGTCGTGAGCGGGAATCGAACTCGGCTCTCTGCCGGGTTCGTAGCGAGAGTAGCGGCGCTAACCGCTGCGCCACCGCTCCGAGCACGCGCGTTCACCCACGCGCGTTCACACACACGCACGTTCACACACACACGTTCACACACAAAGATAAAGATCCCCCGTAAAGCCTCAGACTGTAGGCGCAAGTGCGGTTAGCGAGCACCTATGAAGGCCAAACACACACACAAACACGTTCACACACACGCGCGTTCACACACACACGGACACACACACACACACACGTTCACACACACACGTTCACACACACACACGTTCACACACGCGTTCACACACACACACGTTCATACACACACACATTCACACACACACACGCGTTCACACACACGTTCACACACACACACACGTTCACACACACACATATTCACAAACATACGTTCACACACACGTTCACACACACACACGTTCACACACACACATTCACACACACACACGTTCACACACCGCCTTCTTCAGACCTGTGCCCTAGAAATCCGTTATCCGCCGGGTTTGTAGCGCGGTGCGCTAACCGCTTGCACACTCCCACAAAGACAAAGATACCCCGTGTAGCCTTTAACAGACGGTTCGGGCAAGTGCTGTTCGCGAGCAGCGCCTATGAAGGGGGGGGGGGAAGGTGACCAGCCCCACGCCCGACCGCCTTTGTCTCCCGAGTGGCGCTGTTTACGCATCGCACGAGGTACTCATTTGAGGCTGAGTCGACCTCGGGGAGGCCCACGACCGGTGTAGATAATCGTCACCGGTGTTGGCCGTGAGCAGGAATCGAACCCGGGCCGCCGGGTTCGTAGCGCGTCGAGCTAACCGCTGTGCGTGCCCACGCACACGCTCACGCTCACACACACACGCACGTTCACACACACACATGCGTACACACGCGTACACACACACGCTCACATACGCGTACACATGAACTCACACATGCGTACACATGCGTACACACGAACACACACCTGTACACACGTACACACACGCGTACACACACACGTGTAAACACACACACACACGTGTACACACACACGCTCACACACACACGTGTACACACACACGCTCACACACACACGTGTACACACACACGCTCACACACACACGTGTACACACACACGTGTACACACACACACGTGCACACACACACACGTGCACACACACACACGTGTACACACACACGTGTACACACACACACACACGTGTACACACACACGTGTACACACACACACACGTGTACACACACACACACGTGTACACACACACACACGTGTACACACACACGTGTACACACACACACGTGCACACACACACACGTGTACACACACTTGTACACACACACGCTCACACACACACACGTGTACACACACACACGTGCACACACACACGTGTACACACACACACACGTGTACACACACACACACACACGTGTACACACACGTGTACACACACACGTGTACACACACACGTGTACACACACACGTGTACACACACACGTGTACACACACACGTGTACACACACACGTGTACACACACGTGTACACACACACACACACGTGTACACACACACACACACGTGTACACACACACACGTGTACACACACACACACGTGTACACAAAGATCCCCCGTATAGCCTTAACAGACTGTAGGGGCAAGTGCTGTTAGCGAGCACCTATGAAGGCCGGAGCGGTACACGAGGGGGTGGGTGGCCAGCGCCACGCCCGACCGCCTTTGTCTCCCCAGTGGCGATGTTTACACACCGCACCAGGTACTCATTTAAGGCTGAGTCGACCTAGGGGAGGCCCAGGACCGGTTCAGATAATCGTCACTGGTGTTAGCCGTGAGCGGGAATCGAACCCGGGTCGCCAGGTTCATAGCGCAGCGCGCTAACCGCTACACTACCGCTCACACACGTGTACACACACACACGTGTACACACACACACACGTGTACACACACACACGTACACACACACGTGTACACACACACACGTGTACACACACACACGTACACACACACGTGTACACACACACACGTGTACACACACACACGTGTACACACACACACACGTGTACACACACACACGTACACACACACGTGTACACACACACACGTGTACACACACACACACGTGTACACACACACACGTACACACACACGTGTACACACACACACACACGTGTACACACACACACACGTGTACACACACACGTGTACACACACACACGTACACACACACGTGTACACACACACACGTGTACACACACACACACGTGTACACACACACACGTACACACACACGTGTACACACACACACACACGTGTACACACACACACACGTGTACACACACACGTGTACACACACACACGTACACACACACGTGTACACACACACACACGTGTACACACACACACACGTGTACACACACACACGCGGCCTCTATTCTTAGCTGCTCTCAAACTCGTGACTCAGCAGCGAGCGAAGGCTGAAATAAAAAATAAACAGAGAGAGACACGTTCTCTCCCAAGCCTTCACGAACGCCCCGACCTACTCTCCGCTCGTCCAAACATCACTAAAACACTCTCATCACCGAACGTTTCGTTTCAGTTTTGGAATTCACATATCCGTGTTTTTTTTATTTATCCCGGCCACCACCGCCCAGAGACACCCTTCAATCATATCCTTTGTTTTATTTTTGTACAAATCTTTTTAAAAATATATATTAAAAAAAGTGCATTTAAAACGTCGAAATCCCTTGAAAATGGAACGTCTTGTTGCGGTCATGTCGAGCTCGATCCGGGAGCTGAGCGCTCCAGCCCAGACGTGATTAGCAGCAGCAGCGGCAGCAGCAGCAGCGGTAGCGGTAGCAGCAGCAGCAGCGGCAGCAGCAGCGGCAGCAGCAGTGGCAGCAGCAGCAGCGGCAGCAGCAGCAGCGGCAGCAGCAGCAGCGGCAGCAGCAGCGGCAGCAGCAGCGGCAGCAGCAGTGGCAGCAGCAGCAGCGGCAGCAGCAGCGGCAGCAGCAGCGGCAGCAGCAGCAGCGGTAGCAGCAGCAGCAGCGGCAGCGGCAGCAGCGGCAGCAGCAGCAGCGGCAGCAGCAGCGGCAGCAGCAGCAGCAGCAGCGGTAGCAGCAGCAGCAGCGGCAGCAGCAGCAGCAGCAGCGGCAGCAGCAGCGGTAGCAGCAGCAGCAGCGGCAGCAGCAGCGGCAGCAGCGGCAGCAGCAGCGGTAGCAGCAGCAGCAGCGGCAGCAGCAGCAGCAGCAGCGGCAGCAGCAGCAGCGGTAGCAGCAGCGGCAGCAGCAGCAGCAGCGGCAGCAGCAGCAACGGGATGATTTTCCAGTTGTTGTTTTTCGTGCCGGAGCAGTAAAAATGTTCGAAGTCGACGGTGAAAACGTGAACCGCTTTCACAGCGCTCGGAGAATTCCTGGCGCCCCCCCTCCCCTCCCCCCCCGCTCTGCGTCCTGGCCGTCCGTAAACCCCCTGAACTCTGACCCTGGACGCGTCTGGCATTCCTGTTCACCGCAGGTCCAGAGACGGGACAAGACTTGGACATCTCCAACATAGACACGTCCATTCTCGAGCAGTACATCAACGAAAACGAGGACCTGTGAGTATGGCGTGCTTCTTGCATTTCTCTTTCGCGTCCATGGGAACGTGGAATTTCCACCGCTGGATTTGGACCACCGTTTGAAACGGACGACGTTCTTCTTTTGGGGGGGGCTTCTTGACGGAGCGCTCGGTCTGGCGGTGGGAGGAAGGTCGCGAGTTCAAGTTCGGGGTCGTGGGGTCGACTCGGCTCATCGTCGTCATCAATTGTCGTGACCCCTACAGGATCGATAGAATCGGTATTCCGAGGAGGGTGGGTGGGGGGTAAGTTCCCTTTGTTATCCTGGTGCACAGACCACGTGATTTGTCTGTTGAGCTGCACACATCACCACCATCACCAGCATCACCATCACCAGCATCACCATCATCACCACCATCACCATCATCACCACCATCACCATCACCACCATCACCATCACCACCATCACCACCATCACCACCATCACCATCACCACCATTACCATCACCACCATCACCACCATCACCATCACCACCATCATCACCATCACCACCATCACCATCACCACCATCACCACCATCACCATCACCACCATCATCACCATCACCACCATCACCACCATCACCATCACCACCATCATCACCATCACCACCATCACCACCATCACCATCACCACCATCATCATCACCACCATCACCACCATCACCATCACCACCATCACCATCACCACCATCACCACCATCACCATCACCACCATCACCATCACCACCATCACCACCATCACCATCACCACCATCATCACCATCACCACCATCACCACCATCACCATCACCACCATCATCATCACCACCATCACCACCATCATCATCACCACCATCACCACCATCACCACCATCACCATCACCACCATCATCACCACCACCATCACCACCATCACCACCATCACCATCACCACCATCATCATCACCATCACCACCATCACCACCACCACCACCATCACCAGCAGCAGCCTCGCATCTCGAACTAATTTCACATCGCGCCTTCACCGAGGACGCTCCGCAGACACCTCACGACGGCACACCGCGAACGCGACGGCGGAGATGAGGTGACGTACACAGATGAGGTGACGAACTCTGGTGGGAGGAGGCAGCGGGGGGGGGGGGGGGGGGACGCGGCGACCTGGGCGCAGAGGTCGCAACCGGGTACCCGATACCCGTACCCTACCCGATACCCGGCTACCCGTACCTGGCCGGGTACGGGTACCTGTTTGCGACCCTGGTGCGGCCGGGTAAGGGTATGGGTAGGCCGTGAGTCACCGGTGAGTAACTGTTTGTCACTCATTTCGGGTAGCGTACGGGTACCTATACCCGGCCGGGTACAGGTACGGGTACCCGTTTGCGACCCTGGTGCGGCCGGGTACGGGTACGGGTAAGGAATCAAAACCCGTTTGCGACCTCTGCCTGGGTGGCAGCGAAACTTGACGGCGCTAAATGACGATGCGTGCGGTGCCGACGCGCGCCTGATAACGTCGCTCCTCGTCAGCGCGGGGTACGGAAACCACAGGCCCTCTGGCCCCCACGTGGGCCTTCGGGCCCCCCACCACGTGGGCCTTCCAAGAGCGGCCGTCCCCCGCGCGCACGAGCGGCAAAAAGAAACTGAAGAATAATCCAGAACACCGATAAAGACAGTTTCAGTTTTTATTTTAAAAAACGTCATCTGAAGATTGCGCGATGTTCCGCACACACACAAGACAAACAGCTGCTCCCTAGAGCCTCTCTCCACATTCTGCGGCTTAATTCTCGCCCCCCCCCCCCCCCCCACGAAAAAAACAAATCCCATTTTTCCGCACCGCGGCGACGTTTCCCACCATTGCGAGCAAGCGGCGCAGCGACCGCCCAGGGGCCCGGCCCGGCCTTTATGACCGCCGCCGCCTGCAGCTGCAGCAGCTGCTGCTGCTGCTGCTACCCGCGAGACGGCTTTTGGTGCGAGACTGTCAGCAGCAAGTGCCGCGTTGGATCCGGCAATTTGAGGGCTTCCTGAGCCCCCCCCCCCCACCCCTCTCGTCGCGCAGTGCCAGGGGGCACCTCGCCAGCAAGAGCACGAAGCCCCCCCCCCAACCCCGGCTTAAACCCGTCCAGTTCGGGCGTTGTGAGTGTGCCAAGCCAGCAAAGTCTTGGACTCGCCCCCCCCCCCCTAACCGTGACCCTAATTACACCAGCCTCGACCCTACGCCGAACCCGCATTACTGTCAAGCGAACGAGGAACCGTCGCCCGAATTACCGTGGAACTAATTGCACCCCAACCCCAGCCCTACACCCGACCCGAATTATAGTGACCATCGAATTACCCCCGACCCTCATTCTGAGTAGACTAGCCGTGATTACACGAGCAGTCGCCCCCCCCCCCCCACCTAACCCTAAATACACTGCACCCAGAAAATACCGGGAACACGACGACACAACCACAGAGAATACGGTAATGAGACTAGACCCACAGAGAATGCGGTAATGAGACTAGACCCACAGAGAATACGGTAATGAGACTAGACCCACAGAGAATGCGGTAATGAGACTAGACCCACAGAGAATACGGTAATGAGACTAGACCCACAGAGAATACGGTAATGAGACTAGACCCACAGAGAATATGGCAATGAGACTAGACCCACAGAGAGAATACGGTAATGAGACTAGACCCACAGAGAATGCGGTAATGAGACTAGACCCACAGAGAATGCGGTAATGAGACTAGACCCACAGAGAATGCGGTAATGAGACTAGACCCACAGAGAGAATACGGTAATGAGACTAGACCCACAGAGAATGCGGTAATGAGACTAGACCCACAGAGAATACGGTAATGAGACTTCACCCACAGAGAGAATACGGTAATGAGACTAGACCCACAGACAGAATACGGCAATGAGACTAGCCCCAGAGAGGCGAATCGCTGGTTGGGGGCGTTTGCGCTCGCTCTGCTCTGCCCCGCAGCGGCGTGGCGGATCTGCCGGCCGGCGCGTCGCACGCCACCTGCCCGACCCCGGGACACCCCGGCCACCCCGGCCACCCCGGCCACCCCGGCCACGCTGGCGGTGCCGGGGCCGCCAGCACCGCGGCCGGTGCCGCCCCGCGCCACGGGGCCCTCGCCGCCGCGGCGGCCTCGCCTCCGGCCGACGGGCTCGCGGCGCGCGGCCCGCGGGGACCCCTCGCTCCGTTGCAGCAGCAGCAGCTGCAGCAGCTACAGCAACAACAGCACCAACAGCAACAGCAGCAGCAGCAGCAACCTCCGCTACCACTACTGCCGCCCGGCACCAACAGCAGCCTCCTGGGCCACGGGGAGCTGCGCCGGTTGCACAGCGCCCCCGCCCAGCGCACCGCGCCCTACCGGCCCGGGTGAGGCTCAGCGGGGCACCGTCGGCGCTCAGGGCTCGCAGGTGTAGGGAGTCGATGGGGCCACCTCGCTCACCTTCTGCTTTGTCTGCGCGGGATAGAGTGTTGCCCCCTCGCGTGCGAGGGTTTGTCTCCGGGCGCTCCGGTTTCCTCCCACGTGTAAACACACGTTAATTGGCCGATAGCAGCTGCATACGTAGAGGATTGCAGAGCTTGGGGGCTGGTGGTGGGGGAGGGGGGGGGTCGGAATTTGGCGGCAGCTCATCGCGTGGCTGCTGCCGCCGCTGCTGCTTTCACCGCTCATCTGCGCGGCATCGGCGGCGCGTTACAGGTTTCACAAATTGTTGTTTTGTGTTGCTGTGCCACCTGCTGTGCACCAAAGAAGATTGTCGGCTTCTTTGCAATCGGTGCGCGCTCCCGGCTAAACGTGACGCGCGGCCTTCGCGACGGCATCACGCCGCTCAGACGCGGAGGACATTTTCATGAACGTCGCGACCGCCGCCTGATGATGCTGGCTGCGAGCGCCGGCGATTGGTCGGCTGCGTTTCTGTTCACCACGCGACAACGACGACTTTGTCCCTCGGCCGCTGTGAGTCGGGCTCGTCCCTGACGGTGCGTGGCCGCGCTGTCGTTCCCCGGCAGGAATCTCCCGGAGTCGCCGCCGGACTCCAGCTCGGAGGCCTTCTCTCCGCAGCAGATGGACGGTGAGTAGCGGGGGCCCTCCCCCTCGTCTTGACACGCCGTTTACAAACGGAGAATAACTCACCGCAGTTCCTGAGCACGGGGGCGCAACAAGGGACACCAGGGCGTTAGGCGGGCGGCAACAGACGGCACCGTCAAAATCGATCGAGGAGTTTGGGGGGGATGATTTTGGGAAGGGATTCCCAAGTGGAGCAGTGAAAGGGAGGAAGTGGACAGGTTAGGGTGTGGAGGAATCGGTGAGTCAAATTTACGGGAACAGCAACTACGCTGGTAGCAATGGAAGAGTGATAGGACGGCGACTGACTCGGGTCCTGGCTCGTGAATCAAAACAGTTCTGGATATCCTCCTCCTCCTCCTCCCCCTCTTCCTCCACCTCCTTTGCCTCCTCCTCACCCCTCCCCCCCCCCACCTTCCACGCCTCCCACGACTCCTGTCACCCACCACATCTCCCCGCCCGTCGTCGTCGTTGTTGTTGTTGCCATTGCCTCCCCGCAGAGACGCGACTCCAGCACCTGACGCCGGACAGCTTCTGCCAAATGTCGAGCCCCCTGGCTCACCCCCACCCGCACCTGCAGCAGGGAACGCACCCGCACGTCCACGCGCACCTGCGCCAGCAGCAGCATCAGCAGCAGCAGCATCAGCAGCAGCAGCAGCATCTCCATCATCAGCCTCAGCCGCCGCCGCAGCAGCAACCGCAGCAGCAGCAACCGCAGCCGCAGCAGCAACCGCAGCAGCAGCCGCATCAGCCGCAATACTCCCTCCCGCCCCAAGTCCACATCTCGCCGCACACGCAGATCACGCACCACCCTCACCACATGATGCCGCATCGGACCGCTGCCCCGACCATGGGGTTGTCCCTCAACGTGCAGCAGCAGCAGCAGCACGCGGCAAGCCCGGCCGCTTACTACGGCCGGGAGGCGCCTTACGGGCCCCCGGCTTACCCGCCCGCGTCTCAAGGGTGCAACCCGGCACTGGACGTGAACCATCAGCAGCAGCAGCAGCAGCAGTCGCATGTCCTGCAGCAGCTGTTGCAGCCGAACGCTGAGTGAGTGTAACGATCCGCTGCTGGATGAAGGCCTCCACCCCCCCCCGCCCCCGCCCAACGTTTTACGTGCGAACCCATTCCCCGGTTGAAACGCTCGCTCGTATTGACGACGATATTAACAATAGCTATTGTGATAAATCCAAATTTCGCCACGCGGCCGGTGGCAGCTGTCGGGGGTTAAATGTACGGGCGTATTTGTGAGCCGGCCATGTTCAGCGCTGGTTTTGCCTCCCAGTTGTAGGCACCGACGTTCCAATCGACCGGTTCCTGGTTTTCTCAGGCGCAGGTCCCTCGTAGCAAAACGACGAGAGGTCGTTAGGGCATCAAACCTGTCAACCACTAATCAGTGCCGACGTTACTACAGGCCAATTCAGACCTTACTGGTTACCCCGTGCGCTTATCAATCTCAACGTTCATCCTACAAAGTGCCCATCACAAGGGAGAAAATCGCAAATCGACAAACACATTTTTTGCCCGCGTTGAAACGGCTGTACGCCGCGTGCACCCGAAAACTCAACTTCCCTGTACGAGAACACGGGGGTTGTAGACCGTACGGGGCTTGACAGCTGTGCGACATCGCTCGCGACCCCACATTGCAGACGGGCGGAGTCGATGCGTTTGTGTCGACCCCCCCCCACCCCCCCGGCACTGTCCGACGGTTCACCAAGCGGCGGTGTGGCCAGCGGTCAGCGCCACGCCGCTACGAAGCCGCCCATGACCCCCCCAGTTCGATTGCCGCTCACGGCCAACGCCGGTGACGATTGTCTCAAGGGGTCACGGGCACCCTCGAAGGTCGACTCAGCCTCGCGTGAGCACCCGGGTGCGGTGCGCGGTCAACGTCGCCACTTGGGAAGACAAAGGCGGCCGGGCGTGGTGCCGGCCACCCACCTCCTCATGCGCCGTGCCGGCCTTCGTAGGCGCTGCTCGCTGACGGAGCTTGCCCCCGACAGGCGGCTGAGGCTATGCGGGGGACCTTTGTCTTTGCAGTCCGATGGTCCACCAGGCGAAGAAGCGGAAGCACTCGGACTCCCCCACGAGCACGCTCACGGGGCACATGCTGAGCAGCCTCAACCCCATCAAGCAGGAGCCAGGTGAGCCGCTCGCACGGGGACCGCGGTGAACTTGAGCCGCCAGGTGAGACGCTTGCATGGGGACCGCGGTGAACTTGAGCCGCCAGGTGAGCCGCACGCACAGGGACCACGGCGAACTTGAGCTAGGTGAGACGCTCGCACAGGGACCACGGCGAACTTGAGCCAGGTGAGCCGCTCGCATGGGGACCGCGGTGAACTTGAGGAGCCAGGTGAGCCGCACGCATAGGGACCGCGGTGAACTTGAGGCAGGTGAGCCGCTCACATAGGGACCGCGGTGAACTTGAGGCAGGTGAGACGCTCGCACAGGGACCGCGGTGAACTTCAGCCGCCAGGTGAGCTGCACGCACAGGGACCGCGGTGAACTTGAGCCAGGTGAGCCGCACGCACAGGGACCGCGGTGAACTTGACCCGCCAGGTGAGCCGCTCGCACAGGGACCGTGGTGAACTTGAGCCAGGTGAGCCGCACGCACAGGGACCGCGGTGAACTTGAGGAGCCAGGTGAGCCGCTCGCACAGGGACCGCGGTGAACTTGAGCCACCAGGTGAGACGCTCGCACAGGGACTGCGGTGAACTTGAGCCAGGTGAGCCGCTCGCACGGGAACCGCGGTGAACTTGAGGAGCCAGGTGAGCCGCACGCACAGGGACCGTGGTGAACTTGAGCCACCAGGTGAGCCGCACGCACAGGGACCGTGGTGAACTTGAGCCACCAGGTGAGCCGCTCGCACAGGGACCGCGGTGAACTTGAGCCAGGTGAGCCGCACGCACAGGGACCGCGGCGAACGCGAGAGACGATGGGAACAGCGTTGCCACCGCTTCCTTCCTTCTGCCAGATTCTGATCGATACTGAGATCTTCAAGGACCGCAAATTCAGTCTCATCGTCATCGTCATCACCGCAATCTCTACCACTGTCTGGCTGTAGGTCTACTCTTCCCCTTGTTCGCCGACCTCTGGGTGCCACTCCAATGCATCTGCGGTGTCAAATGTTTCAGCGATCAGATGTGTGCCCGATGTACAGGGATACTGTGCACTTTCGTCTGGTTAGGGGACCAGAGCATGGGCGAATGTCAAAGCAGAGCCTTTATTTAGCCTTGCAGGATTTATCTTGGCCCATTATGAATATTTTAAAGCACAAAAATTCAGCATTTACGGTAATCACAAAAACAAGCACAGTATGAATACTATACACGTTTATAATCACGAAATTAACGATAGACACTAGTATTCTACTGTTATCACGAAAATAACTACGAATTGTCTACAGTATAATCACAGAATTAAGTGCAGTATTAACAATACGCGAATAAACACAAATGCAAGAGATGCTCACCGGACGAATTCCGTTCAAAGACCGAACGAGAAAGACACCGGTGGAAGGTTCGCGATGAAATCCCACGGGAGAGGAAAAGCCGCGTGGCAGAGGTCGCAAACGGGTTTTGATTCCTTACCCGTACCCGCACCCGGCCGCACCAGGGTCGCAAATGGGTACCCGTACCCATACCCGGCCGGGTATGGGTACCCGTTCCCTACCCGTACCCGTACCCTACCCGAAATGAGTGACAAACGGTTACTCACCAGTGACTCACGGCCTACCCGTACCCGTACCCGGCTGCACCAGGGTCGCAAACGGGTACCCGTACCCGTACCTGGCCGGGTACGGGTAGCCGGGTATCGGGTAGGGTACGGGTATCGGGTACCCGGTTGCGACCTCTGCCGCATGGATGAAAGTTTTGAAACGCGGTCGTAGTTGAAAACGCCCGAGAGAACGAAGCACACTCACGTAGGTACCTACGTGACTTTACCGAAAGACACCAAAAAGTGTGAATCCTTGCAGAGCAAAGCGCGGCGAAGGCCCCCGGGTGTCACTTGAGCCACGGCGGCGTGGGGGGGGGGCAGCTGTAGTGCGGACAGCCGTCCTGCTCCTCTGTTCTAAGTGGCTGCTTGTCTCTCCTCTCCTTCCTTCTCAGCCTCTTTGACTGCTCACCTCTTTGTCTGTGTGCAGGTAAGCCGCTGCCTTTCGATGCAACTTTCCATTTTCCTTTTTGAAAAAACGAAAAACACGTTGATTTACATTTCTCAACCCCCCCCCCCCCCCGCTCCCGCGCGCTCCTTTCCCCGGAGAGTCTCCAGGAGGGTCCTGACACATGGAGACGTTTGGCGAACGTCTTGTTATAAAGAGCGTTTTGGGTGGCACTCTCGAAACTCCACACAGATATATTCTGTATCATGATGGTGGTGATGGTGACGATCTCTTGGCCACTTCACGGTCCATCTCCGATGACACCTGGTGTATCCAGACAGTCTCCCTGCGTGAATGTTTGTGTCTGTGTGTACGTGTGTGTGTCTGTGTGTGCACGTGTGTGTGTGTCTGTGTGTGTACGTGTGTACGTGTGTGTGTGTCTGTGTGTGTCCATGTGTGTGTGTCTGTGTGTGTACGTGTGTGTGTCTGTGTGTGTACGTGTGTGTGTGTGTACATGTGTGGGGAGCGGTGGTGCAGCGATTAGCGCGCTGCGCTACGAACCCAGCCATCACCCGAGTTCCATTCCCGCTCACGGCCAACACCGTTGACGATCATCTGAACCGGTCATAGGCCTCCCCTAGGTCGACTCAGCCCTAAATGAGTACTTGGTGCGCTGCGTGTAAAACATCGACACGGGGGGGGGGGGAGAGACGAGGGCGGCCGGACGGTGGCGTGAGAGTTCTTTTTCTTTGCCGGCCACACCACCCCGCCGTGCGTGCGCCGTGCCCGGCCTCAAGGTCGCTGCTCGCTAACGGCACTTGCCCCCGATGGCCCGCGTGAGCCTCACGTCGGCACCTTTGCCTGTGTGTGTGTGTCTGTGTGTGTCTGTGTGTGTCTGTGTGTGTGTCTGTGTCTGTGTGTGTGTGTCTGTGTGTGTGTCTGTGTGTGTCTGTGTGTGTACGTGTGTGTGTCTGTGTGTGTCTGTGTGTGTGTCTGTGTGTCTGTCTGTGTGTGTCTGTGTGTGTGTCGCTCGCTCGCGCGCGGCGCAGGAATGATAGGCGACTGCGGCAGCGACGTCTACAGCTACGACTGCGACAGCCTCAACGGCTCCTACCTGGACCCCAGCTACCAGTGCCTCAAGTGGCAGCCGTTCCAGCAGAACAAGTGGTGCTCGCTGCTCGACGGCTCCTGCAAGGAGCTGTGAGCCTCCGCTCCTCACCCCGCATGATCCATTTTGCGTTCGACTTTTTTACGCCGCCCGGAATCACGTCCCGAGATCCGACGCCTCGTGAGCAAGGGTCGTCCACGGCGGCGTGGCGGTCGACACGCGCGTGGCGACACGGCGCGCACAAACACACCAACACGAAGAGCACCCTCACCAGGCCGATGGGGGCACGTGCTGTTAGCGAGTGGCACCTGTGAAGGACGAGGGGTCGGTGGGCGGTGGGCTCTACCCGCGGGTAAACCGAGCGCGGCGATAATTGCATGAAAAATAAATCAATAAGCGAGACGCCCGTCGTCACGCTCTGTCGTGGATGTCGGTGACCCCTGGTGACCCCTGGCCCCCCCACCCCCCGCCCCCCGCGCCAGGCTGATGCCCACGTACCGCGTGGACGCCGACAAGGGCTTCAACTTCTCGGTGCCGGACGACGCGTTCGTGTGCCAGAAGAAGAACCACTTCCAGGTGACGGTGCACGTGGCCATGATGGGGCTGCCACGCTTCGTCAAGGCGCCCGACGGCACCAAGCCCGTCGACTGCTTCTACATCAAGCTCTACGGGGTCAAGGTGGGCACGTGGGGTCAAGTGGGGGGGTCGGGGTGGGGTCAAGTGGGGGGTCGAGGTGGGGTTAAGTGGGGGGGGGGGGTCGGGGTGGGGTTAAGTGGTGGGGTCGGGGTGGGGTTAAGTGGGGGGGGTCGGGGTGGGGGTTAAGTGGGGGTCGGGGTGGGGTTAAGTGGGGGGGTCGGGGTCAAGTGGGGGTCGAGGTGGGGTTAAGTGGGGGGGGGGTCGGGGTGGGGGTTAAGTGGGGGTCGGGGTGGGGTTAAGTGGGGGGGGGGTCGGGGTGGGGTTAAGTGGGGGGGTCGGGGGTTAAGTGGGGGTCGGGGTGGGGTTAAGTGGGGGGGGTCGGGGTGGGGGTTATGTGGGGGTCGAGGTGGGGCTAAGTGGGGGGGGGGGGGGGGGGGTCGGGGTGGGGGTTAAGTGGGGGTCTGGGTGGGGTTAAGTGGGGGGGGGGGTCGGGGTGGGGTTAAGTGGGGGGGGGGGGGTCGGGGTGGGGTTAAGTGGGGGGTCGAGGTGGGGTTAAGTTGGAATTCCATGAGGTCAGAATTGAGTATGGGTGGGGTTCGTGGGGTCAAAGTGGGGTCCATAGGTTCAAGGTGCTGCAGGACATTATTGTAAAACTGCTTGTTCACCCAGAAAAGCGTCGTTGAGACTTAAAGCTCTTTCCCAAGAGGGTCCTGCCAAATGTTTTCTGGGTCTGTCCATGCGTCTGTGCGTGCGTCTGTGCGTGCGTCTGTGCGTGCGTCTGTGCGTGTGTCTGTGCGTGCGTCTGTGCGTGCGTCTGTGCGTGTGTCTGTGCATGTGTCTGTCTGTGCGTCTGTGCGTGTGTCTGTGCGTGCGTCTGTGCGTGCGTCTGTGCGTGCGTCTGTGCGTGTGTCTGTGCGTGCGTCTGTGCGTGCGTCTGTGCGTGTGTCTTTGCGTGTGTCTGTGCGTGCGTCTGTGCTTGTGTCTGTGCGTGTGTCTGTCTGTGCGTCTGTGCGTGTGTCTGTGCGTGTGTCTGTGCGTGCGTCTGTGCGTGCGTCTGTGCGTGTGTCTGTGCGTGTGTCTGTCTGTGCGTCTGTGCCTGTGTCTGTGCGTGCGTCTGTGCGTGTGTCTGTGCGTGTGTCTGTGCGTGCGTCTGTGCGTGTGTCTGTGCGTGTGTCTGTGCGTGCGTCTGTCTGTGCGTCTGTGCGTGCGTCTGTGCGTGTGTCTGTGCGTGCGTCTGTGCGTGCGTCTGTGCTACAGATGGAGGCCACCAACCAGAGCATCAACATCGAGCAGTCGCAGTCCGATCGCAGCAAACGGCCCTTCCACCCAGTCAGGTGAGGACTCGCACGCGCCAGTACACACACTCACCAACACACACACTCACCAACACACACACACCAGTACGCACACACATTCACCAACACACACACACACACACCAACACACACACACACCAACACACACACACTCACCAATACACACACACCAGTACGCACACACACTCACCAGCACACACACACTCACCAATACACACACACTCACCAACACATACGCACCCACTCACCAGTACGCACACTCACCAATACACACACACTCACCAACACACACACACTCACCAACACTCACACACATTCACCAATACACACACACACTCACCAGTATACAAGGGTCCCCCATAACGAACTGTTAGGGGCACGTGCTGTTCGCAAGCCCCTCACAATGGCAGCACGAGCGGGTGGCGGTGTGTCACCCTACCCTGTCGTTACCACGTTAGCCTGCTTCCCCTTCACCTGCAGACGTTCTGTCACCCATTTACCCCATGCCTGGATGCTGACTTGCCACGTGTATGCATGTGCGCGTGTGTGTGTACGCGTGTGCATGTGTGCGTGTGTGCCCGTGTGTGTACGTGTGTGTGTGCATGTGCGCGTGTGTGTGTGCGTGTGTGCGTGTGTGCGCGTGTGTATGCGCGCGTATGTGTGTACGTGTGCACGTGTGTGTGTACGTGTGTGTGTGCATGCGCGTGTGTGTACGTGTGTGTGTGTGTGTGCGCGTATGTGTATGCATGTGTGCGTGTGTGCGTGTGCACGTGTGTGTGCGCGCGTGTGTGTGTACATGTGTGTGTGTACATGTGTGTGTGTGTGCGCTTGTGCGCGTGTGTCTCGTGACCCCGCCGTGACCCCCAGGGTGGACCTGCCGGCGGACCAGATGACGAAGGTGACGGTGGGGAGGCTCCACTTCAGCGAGACGACGTCCAATAACATGCGCAAGAAGGGCAAGCCCAACCCGGACCAGCGGTGAGGCCCCGGGGCCGGCTGTGCCGTGTGTCTGATGGGTGTGGTGTCTGGTGTGGTGTGTGTGTGATGGGTGTGGTGTGTGTGTGATGGGTGTGTGATGGGTGTGGTGTGTGTGTGTGATGGGTGTGGTGTGTGTGTTATGGGTGTGTTGTGTGTGTGATGGGTGTGGTGTGTGATGGGTGTGTGTGTGTGAAGGGGGTGATGTGTGTGTGTGTGGCGCGTGTGTGTGTTGGTTGTGTATGGGGAGCGGTAGTGTAGCGGTTAGCGCGCTACACCAGTGACGATTATTCGAACCGGTCCTGGGCCTCCCCTAGGTCGACAGCCTCAAATGAGCACCTGGTGCGGAGTGTAAATATCGCTACTAGGGAGACAAAGGCGGCCGGGCGTGGTTGCTGGCCACCCACCCCCTCGTGTGCCGTGCCGGCCTTCACAGGTGCTCGCCAACAGCACTTGCCCCAACGGTCTGTTAAGGCTACACGGGGGATCTTTGCCTGTGTCTGTGCATGTACGGCGAGTGTGTGGGTCTGGCAGTTGCAGCAGCTCCTGCTAGTGCTGAGTTGTGTTCGAGTCGTCGAGCTATTTGCCCCCCTCTCACCCCGGTGCGTGTGACGAGCAGCTACTTCCTCCTGGTGGTGGCGCTGCATGCTCACTCGCAGGGACAGGGTCACATGCTCGCCGCACAGGCCTCCGAGAGGATCATCGTACGGGTGAGTGGCCCCCTCGGCTACGGCTCCTCCACGCTGAGACTCACAGCCTCTCAGCTACAGCTCCTCCACGCTGAGACTCACCACCCTCAGCTACAGCTCCTCCACGCTGAGACTCACAGCCTCTCAGCTACAGCTCCTCCACACTGAGACTCACCGCCCCTCAGCTACAGCTCCTCCACGCTGAGACTCACCACCCTCAGCTACAGCTCCTCCACGCTGAGACTCACAGCCTCTCAGCTACAGCTCCTCCACGCTGAGACTCACCACCCTCAGCTACAGCTCCTCCACGCTGAGACTCACCACCCTCAGCTACAACTCCTCCACGCTGAGACTCACCACCCTCAGCTACAGCTCCTCCACGCTGAGACTCACAGCCTCTCAGCTACAGCTCCTCCACACTGAGACTCACCGCCCCTCAGCTACAGCTCCTCCACGCTGAGACTCACCACCCTCAGCTACAGCTCCTCCACACTGAGACTCACCACCCTCAGCTACAGCTCCTCCACGCTGAGACTCACCACCCTCAGCTACAACTCCTCCACGCTGAGACTCACCACCCTCAGCTACAGCTCCTCCACGCTGAGACTCACAGCCTCTCAGCTACAGCTCCTCCACACTGAGACTCACCGCCCCTCAGCTACAGCTCCTCCACGCTGAGACTCACCACCCTCAGCTACAGCTCCTCCACGCTGAGACTCACCACCCTCAGCTACAACTCCTCCACACTGAGAATCACAGCTCCTCAGCTACAGCTCCTCCACACTGAGACTCACCACCCTCAGCTACAGCTCCTCCACACTGAGACTCACCGCCCCTCAGCTACAGCTCCTCCACGCTGAGACTCACCACCCTCAGCTACAGCTCCTCCACGCTGAGACTCACCACCCTCAGCTACAACTCCTCCACACTGAGAATCACAGCTCCTCAGCTACAGCTCCTCCACACTGAGAATCACAGCTCCTCAGCTACAGCTCCTCCACGCTGAGACTCACCACCCTCAGCTACAGCTCCTCCACACTGAGACTCACAGCCCCTCAGCTACAACTCCTCCACGCTGAGACTCACCACCCTCAGCTACAGCTCCTCCACACTGAGACTCACCACCCTCAGCTACAGCTCCTCCACGCTGAGACTCACCACCCTCAGCTACAACTCCTCCACACTGAGACTCACCACCCTCAGCTACAGCTCCTCCACGCTGAGACTCACCACCCTCAGCTACAGCTCCTCCACGCTGAGACTCACCACCCTCAACTACAGCTCCTCCACGCTGAGACTCACCACCCTCAGCTACAGCTCCTCCACACTGAGACTCACCACCCTCAGCTACAGCTCCTCCACGCTGAGACTCACCACCCTCAGCTACAACTCCTCCACACTGAGACTCACCACCCTCAGCTACAGCTCCTCCACGCTGAGACTCACCACCCTCAGCTACAGCTCCTCCACGCTGAGACTCACCACCCTCAGCTACAGCTCCTCCACGCTGAGACTCACCGCCCCTCAGCTACAGCTCCTCCACGCTGAGACTCACCGCCCTCAGCTACAGCTCCTCCACGCTGAGACTCACAGCCCCTCAGCTACAGCTCCTCCACGCTGAGACTCACCACCCTCAGCTACAGCTCCTCCACACTGAGACTCACCACCCTCAGCTACAGCTCCTCCACACTGAGACTCACCACCCTCAGCTACAGCTCCTCCACACTGAGACTCACCACCCTCAACTACAGCTCCTCCACGCTGAGACTCACCACCCTCAGCTACGGCTCCTCCACGCTGAGACTCACCACCCTCAGCTACGGCTCTTCCACGCTGAGACTCACCACCCTCAGCTACAGCTCCTCCACGCTGAGACTCACCACCCTCAGCTACGGCTCCTCCACACTGAGACTCACCACCCTCAGCTACAGCTCCTCCACGCTGAGACTCACCACCCTCAGCTACGGCTCTTCCACGCTGAGACTCACCGCCCCTCAGCTACAGCTCCTCCACGCTGAGACTCACCGCCCCTCAGCTACAGCTCCTCCACACTGAGACTCACCGCCCCTCAGCTACAGCTCCTCCACACTGAGACTCACCACCCTCAGCTACAGCTCCTCCACACTGAGACTCACCACCCTCAACTACAGCTCCTCCACGCTGAGACTCACCACCCTCAGCTACAGCTCCTCGACACTGAGACTCACCACCCTCAACTACAGCTCCTCCACACTGAGACTCACCGCCCCTCAGCTACAGCTCCTCCACACTGAGACTCACAGCCCCTCAGCTACAGCTCCTCCACACGGCCACGCTCGCGACAAGCGGCACTCGTCCCGTCGTAACGGACTGCGGCCCGCGTGCCCCCTCGGCCAGGCGTCGAACCCGGGCCAGTTCGAGAACGACTCGGAGGTGCTGTGGCAGCGCGGTCCGCAGGGCGACGCGGTGTTCCACCACGGCCGCGTGGGCGTCAACACGGAGCGGCCCGACGAGGCCCTCACGGTGCACGGCAACATCAAGGTGGCCGGCTCCATCCTGCAGCCGTCGGACGCACGCGCCAAGGAGCACATCCGCGACGTACGTACCGCACCCACGCAGTTAGTGTCCGTGTGTCACCGTGTGTGTGTGTCACTGTGTGTGTGTCACTGTGTGTGTGTGTGTCACTGTGTGTGTGTGTTACTGTGTGTGTGTGTCACTGTGTGTGTGTGTCACTGTGTGTGTGTGTCACTGTGTGTGTGTGTCACTGTGTGTGTGTCACTGTGTGTGTGTGTGTCACTGTGTGTGTGTGTGTCACTGTGTGTGTGTCACTGTGTGTGTGTGTGTCACTGTGTGTGTGTGTGTGTTACTGTGTGTGTGTGTCACTGTGTGTGTGTGGGGAGCGGTAGGGTAGCGGTTCACGCGCTGCGCTATGAACCCGGCGACCCGAGTTCGATTCCCGCTCACGGCCAACACCAGTGACAATTATCTGAACCAGGCCTCCCCTAGGTCGACTCAGCCTCAAATGAGTACCTGGTGCAGTGTGTAAGCATTGCCACTAGGGAGACAAAGGCGGTCGGGCGTGGTGCTGGCCACCCACCCCCTCGTGTACCGTTCTGGCCTTCATAGGTACTCGCTAACAGCACTTGCTCCTACAGTCTGTTAAGGCTATACAGGGGATCTTTGTCTTTTGTGTATTACTGTGTGTTACTGTGTGTGTTACTGTGTCTGTGTTATTGTGTGTTACTCTGTCTGCGTGTGTTATTGTGTGTGTTACTGTCTTTGTTACTGTGTGTGTGTTACTGTCTTTGTTACTGTGTTACTGTGTGTGCCGGGAAAGGTCCTTGCAAGGATTATTCAACATTGCCTTGCCTGGCACGCTGAGGAGAGGCTCACGGAGCCCCAATGTGGTTTCAGGAAAAGACGGTCCTGCACAGATGCCATATGTTATGTCCGTCTGCTACAGCAGAGGTATAGGGAATTCCAACAAGACCTACATCTCTGCTTTATTGACCTGGTCAAGGCCTATGATACCATCAGTAGACCTGGGCTCTGGGTTGTTCTTCGTGCAGCGTCACCATCCTTGGTGTCTCTGGCTGTGTCTCTGCGTGTCCCACTTGTGTGTCCGTGTCCCTGTGCAGGTGGACACCACTGAGCAGCTCAAGCGGATTTCGCGGATGCGTCTCGTCCACTTCCAGTACAAGCCTCACTTTGCGGAGACGGTCGGCGTGGAGGTGTCACCGCAGACCGGTGACTCACTCGCTCGCTCACTCGCTTACTTGCTCGCTCACTCCCTCACCCACTGGCTCCCTCAGTCATGAGGAATTAGATCACTCGCTCGCTCACTCCCTCACCCACTCGCTCCCTGACTCATGAGGAACTCATTCACTCGCTCGCTCACTCACTCACTCGCTCACTCACTCGCTCGCTCACTCACTCGCTCGCTCCTTCACTCATGAGGAACTCACTCACTCGATATTTCACTCACTCACTCCCTCACCCACTCGCTCCCTCACTCATGAGGAACTCACTCATTAGCAATTCAATCACTTGCTCTCTCCCTCATGGGAAGCTCACTCACTCACTTTGCCGTTCTCACTCACTCACTCGCCCACTTGCTCCCTCACTCATGAGGAACTCACTTACTCGATCTCTCGCTCACTCACTCAATCTCTCGCTCGCTCACTCACTCCCTCACTCACTCACTCATGAGTAATTAACTCATGGGACGCTCACTCACTCACTTTGCCATTCTCACTCACTCGCCCACTTGCTCCCTCACTCATGAGGAACTCACTCACTCGATCTCTCGCTCACTCACTCGATCTCTCGCTCACTCACTCACTCCCTCACTCATGAGTAATTAACTCATGGGACGCTCACTCACTCACTTTGCCGTTCTCACTCACTCACTCATGTCGAGCGCACAGTGGTCCCTCGGAGGTCAAAGATGCTGAGCCGGCACCACTGAGAGCCTGGGTTCCACTCCGGGTCTCAGCTGCTGCCCGTGTTTAAACCAGGTTCTCAAGTGTAGCGAGACCCATCACCATGCACAGATAACCATAGGCTCACACAGACTGAGCTGTGATTAAACAGGGTTCTGCATTTCTTGTGTTAATCTCAACACCTGATGCCAATAGCACAATTCATTACTTAATTAGGGGGAGGGGCGGGCTGGGAGACGGTTGAGTGGCAGGTAGTCCAGCTAGGAAGCAAAACATTAAAATAAACAAGATACTGTGCTAGAGCATGCCTTTTAAAAATATATATAAAAACAAAAAGTAAATTATTTCACAAGGTAAGTGTCAATGTTAAAACTCTCGCAGCGAATGAGCGGGGTATGACGGTGCACGACGCAGTGTGCGTGACGATGCGTGCAGTTATCGTGAGGCTCATAAGCACAGGACATGTCGGTTACCGTTGTTCACTAACAGTTCATTTCTCTCCGCACAATCCAGGCGTCATCGCCCAGGAGATTCAAAGAATCATCCCGGAAGCCGTGAAGGAGACCGGAGACATGGTCTGCAACAATGGAGAGAGAATTGAAAACCTCTTGGTGGTCAACCAGGTGAGTGACGATAAGCTAGGTCAGCAGCAGGCTTTGGTGACAGGCCTCCGTGGTAGGCCTTGGTCGGAGGCTGTGATGGTAGGTGGTAGGTTTGGTGGCAGGCTTTGGTGGTATACCTTGGTGGTAGGCCTTGGTGGGAGGCCTTGACGGGAGGCTCTGATGGTAGGTGGCAGGTTTGGTGGCAGGTTTGGTGGCAGGCTGTGGTGGTAGGCCTTGGTGGGAGGCTGTGATGGTAGGTGGCAGGTTTGGTGGCAGGGTTTTGTGGTAGGCCTTGGTGGTAGGCCTTGGTGAGAGGCTGTGATGGTAGGTGGCAGGTTTGGTGGCAGGCTTTGGTGGTAAGCCCTGGCGGTAGGCCTTGGTGAGAGGCTGTGATGGTAGGTGGCAAGTTTGGTGGCAGGCTTTGGTGGTAGGCTGTTGTAGTAGGTCTTGGTGAGAGGCTGTGATGGTAGGTGGCAAGTTTGGTGGCAGGCTTTGGTGGTAGGCCTCGGTGGTAGGCTTTGATGGCAGGCTCCGGTGGCAAGTCTATCGCGACTTGCTGGGGGACAGTGGCAGACAAATTGGTGGCAAGTCGGCAGGTAGCTAGGTCAGTGGCAGGCGTGTTTGTGACAGATATACAATTCAGGCTGTAGGTGGCAGGCTGGGCAGGTGGGTTGGGAGCAGGTAGACAGGTCGGTCGATTAGCCTGCTAATGACGGCTTTGTGGCAGCAACCGTGACTCCATGGAAGCCTGTCCATCCATCTGCTGCTTTGTCCGCCTGTCCGTCCGTCCGTCTGGCTGACGGTGTTTGTGCGTCTGGTGTGTGGTGTGGCAGGACCGGCTGTTCATGGAGAACGTGGGGGCCGTGAAGGAGCTGTGCAAGCTCACGGACAACCTGGAGACGCGCATCGACGAGCTGGAGCGCTGGAGCAAGAAGCTGCACCTGAAGCGACTCGACAGCATCAAGTCGAGTGTGAGCGCAGGAACCGCGAGGTCAGAGAGGGTGACGCAGGTCACACACGCGCACGCACGTACACACACGCACACACGCACGTTTGAACGCACGTGTGTGTATGCATGCGCTCGCACACGCACGCACACATGCACGTACACATCGCCACTACTGATGGTGACGCCGCTTCTACTCATCCTGCTCATGATAATGAAGCTGCTGCCGCTGATGTTGATGCTGATGGTGGTGCTGCTGATTATGCTGCTGCCACTCATGATGATGCTCCAACTGGTGCTGCCGCTGATGATACTGCTGCTGATGATGCTGCTACAGCTATTGTGTGTTGCTGCTGCTGCTACTGCTGTTGCAACTTCTGCTACTGATGCTACTGCTGATGCTGCTACTGCTGCTGCTACCGCCATCGACGGTGATGATGGTGCTGGTGATTATGCTGCTGCTGATGATGCTACTGCTGCTACTGCTGTCGTTGCTTCTGCTACTGCTATTGCTACTCCTGTTACTGCTGATGCCGCTACTGATACTGTTGCTGCTGCCGATGATGATGATGGTGGTGATGATGATGACGGTGGTGGTGATGATGATGGTGGTGATGATGATGACGGTGGTGGTGATGATGATGGTGGTGATGATGACGGTGGTGGTGATGATGATGATGGTGGTGGTGATGATGATGATGGTGGTGATGATGATGATGGTGGTGGTGATGATGATGGTGGTGGTGGTGATGATGATGATGGTGATGATGATGGTGGTGATGATGATGATGGTGGTGATGATGATGATGACGGTGATGATGATGATGATGGTGATGATGATGATGATGGTGGTGATGAAGATGATGACGGTGGTGATGATGATGATGGTGGTGATGATGATGATGATGACGGTGGTGATGATGATGATGATGGTGGTGATGATGATGATGGTGGTGATGATGATGATGATGATGACGGTGGTGATGACGATGATGGTGGTGATGATGATGATGACGGTGGTGATGATGATGATGATGGTGGTGATGATGATGATGATGACCGTGATGATGATGACGGTGGTGATGATGATGATGGTGGTGATGATGATGATGACGGTGATGATGATGATGACGGTGATGATGATGATGACGGTGGTGGTGATGATGATGACGGTGGTGATGATGATGATGATGACGGTGGTGATGATGATGATGGTGGTGATGATGATGATGACGGTGGTGATGACGATGATGGTGGTGATGATGATGATGACGGTGGTGATGATGATGATGATGATGGTGGTGATGATGATGATGACCGTGATGATGATGACGGTGGTGATGATGATGATGGTGGTGATGATGATGATGACGGTGATGATGATGATGACGGTGATGATGATGATGACGGTGGTGATGATGATGATGACGGTGGTGATGATGATGATGATGACGGAGATGACGGTGATGATGATGACGATGACGGTGTGCCCACAGTCAAGGGGGCAGTCAGTTTAGCCGGGCGGGCAGCAACTTCAGCCGAGGGGGCAGCAGCAGCAGCAAAGGCGGCCATCGAAAACACGGCTCGCTGCCCCACAAGCCTCCAAGCAAGGCCGGCGCCAAGGTACGCACCGCACACGGACCGGGGAAGACAAACCATGGCCTACGCACGGGAGGCCCGGGGTGCTCTGGAATCTGGCAGGCCTGCCTCTGAAACGCAGATTAGATTTGATTTGAATTTTTTTTTACGATATGAAAATTCATCGGATGACCGGGCTTCCGGTTTAATCACAGCCCAGTCTACGCGAGTCTGGTTCTCTGTGTAAGTCCATGGGTCTCTATGTTAGTCCATGGGTCTCTATGTTAGTCCATGGGTCTCTGTGTAAGCCCACGGGTCTCTATGTAAGTCAATGGGTCTCTATGCAAGTCAATGGGTCTCTATGCAAGTCAATGGGTCTCTATGTAAGTCTATGGGTCTTTGTGTAAATCCATGGGTCTCTATGTAAGTCAATGGGTCTCTATGTAAGTCCATGGATCTCTACGTAAGTCTATGTATGCGTGTGGCTCATGCACGTGTGTGTGTGTGCGTGTTGCATGTGTGTGTGTGTGTTGCTTGTGTGTGTGCATGTTGCTTGTGTGTGTGGGTTCTGTGTATGTGTGCGTGTTGCTTGTGTGTGTGTGTTCTGTGTGTGTGTGTGCGTGTGTTCTGTGTGTGTGTGCATGTTGCTTGTGTGTGTGTGGGTTCTGTGTGTGTGTGTGCGTGTTGCTTGTGTGTGTGTGTGTTCTGTGTGTGTGCGTTCTGTGTGTGTGTGTGGGTTCTGTGTGTGTGCGTGTGTTCTGTGTGTGTCTCGTGTGTGTGGCTTCTGTGCGTGACGCAGGCTCAGGCTAGCCAGCCTCACCCGGGCTGTCTGGGTCAGAGGTTCCTGCAGGGGACGATCATCGCACTCGTGGTCATCATGGCGTTCAGGTGCTGGCGCCAGACCAACAGCACGGAAACCACACGGGCCAGACGCACACGACAACGACAACATCAACAACGCACGCAACAATGACAACAACAACGCGCACAACAACAATGCACACAACAACAACAATGACAACGCGCACGACAACACACAACAACAACGCACGCAACAACAACAACGCGCACGAACAACGCACACGACAACAACACGCAACAACAACAACGCACACGACAACAACGCACACGACAACAACGCACACAACAACAACAACACACAACCGCAAGGCTACACGTTTGCGGGGACGTTTGTCTGTGTGCGTGCGCGCAGTGTGGTGTCCATGTCGACGCTGTACATCATGAGCCTCAAGAGCGGGGACAGCTCGTCCGAGAAGGAGCTCGCCGAGTAAGCGAGCATCGGCACCACCGTTGTTTTATTGTTGTTGTTGTTGTTGGTATTATTAGTATTGTTGTTAATATTGTTATAGTTGTTGTTATTGTTATAGTTGTTAATATTGTTAGTGTTATTATTGTTGTTGTTGTTGTTATTGTTGCTGTTATTGTTGTTGTTATTATTGTTGTTATTATTGTTGTTATTGTTATTGTTGTTATTATTGTTGTTATTATTGTTGTTATTGTTGTTATTGTTGTTGTTATTATTGTTGTTATTATTGTTGTTATTGTTATTGTTGTTATTATTGTTGTTATTATTGTTGTTATTATTGTTGTTATTGTTGTTATTATTGTTGTTATTATTGTTGTTATTGTTATTGTTGTTATTATTGTTGTTATTGTTGTTGTTATTGTTGTTATTGTTGTTATTGTTGTTGTTATTATTGTTGTTATTATTGTTGTTATTGTTATTGTTGTTATTATTGTTGTTATTATTGTTGTTATTATTGTTGTTATTGTTATTGTTGTTATTATTGTTGTTATTGTTGTTATTATTGTTGTTATTATTGTTGTTATTATTGTTGTTATTGTTATTGTTGTTATTATTGTTGTTATTGTTGTTATTATTGTTGTTATTATTGTTGTTATTGTTATTGTTGTTATTATTGTTGTTATTGTTGTTGTTATTGTTGTTATTGTTGTTATTGTTGTTGTTATTATTGTTGTTATTATTGTTGTTATTGTTATTGTTGTTATTATTGTTGTTATTATTGTTGTTATTATTGTTGTTATTATTGTTGTTATTATTGTTGTTATTGTTATTGTTGTTATTATTGTTGTTATTGTTGTTATTATTGTTGTTATTATTGTTGTTATTATTGTTGTTATTGTTATTGTTGTTATTATTGTTGTTATTATTGTTGTTATTGTTGTTATTGTTGTTGTTATTATTGTTGTTATTATTGTTGTTATTGTTATTGTTGTTATTATTGTTGTTATTATTGTTATTGTTGTTATTATTGTTGTTATTATTGTTGTTATTGTTGTTATTATTGTTGTTATTATTGTTGTTGTTATTGTTGTTATTATTGTTGTTATTGTTGTTATTGTTGTTGTTATTGTTGTTATTGTTGTTATTGTTGTTGTTATTGTTGTTATTGTTGTTATTATTGGTGTTATTAGGATTCCGCCAGTTTGCCCAGGAGAGTCCTGCCAGGTTTTGCGCAGGAGGCCAGGGCGGCGGGTGGCGGCGGGGGGGGTGGCGATGCTGCTGCTGTGCCTGGTCCCAGCTGAGTGACATCGCCACGCGCGTGTCTCGTTGCTCAGAATTATGGGGCGGTGTTGGCCCACACCGGCTACGTACGTTGTGCGCATTTTATTTTAGCCATGGGGAGGAAACCGGAGAACCGGGAGGAAAACCCCCACGCAGAGCAGGGGGAGAGCACCTGAGTCAGGAATCGAACCCGGGCCCTTCTCGCCGGGAGGCACGAATGACACCCCAACCCCCCCCCCCCACGTTAGAATTACCCCCCGATTTTTTTCAAAATCCCGATTGCGCTGTTGGCGACGCTTCATCACGAGACGTCGAATCCATTGGGAGTTCTCGCGCTGCGGTGCGACGACAACGACGACGGAGAGGTTAAACACGGCGGCCACAGACGCAGGGTCGCGCCAAACGGACATTGCGGGAATCTTGTTAGCGGAACCCGACAGCGAAAGATAAACGGGCGGCAGCCCGAGTTGGATCCGAGATCACGTCTGGGCAGTCCAGTCAAGGGCTCTAAGGTGGGCAGCTGTTGAGCCAACAGTGGAAGTTCCTCGTTGCCACGTGTACGACGGCCGCGAGTAGACACGTGTTTTATTGTCTTCGCTCCCTACCCCAGTAGCATTGTGTCGAGCACTTCCAAATACTGGACGGGCTCACAGCCGGCGACACAACCGCCGAGTAATTACACCACGCTGCCAAGTGAGTGCACGCACGCGCACGCACGCACGCGCACGGCACAGCACTTGCCCCAACGGTTTGTTCGAGGCTACGCCGGGGAGGGGGGACCTTTGTCTGTGCATGCAAATCGCTGTGCCGCTGGGCGTGCGCCCGGCTCCCCGCAGGTGGCGAGCTCCCGTGCATCGACCTGTGCTTCAACCCCCCCTGCCGGCCCATGTGCTGCCCACCGCCCACTGCTGCCCCATCCACGGCCGATCTCCCAGGCCACAATCTCACTTCCACCGCCGCCTCCTCCTCCTCCTCCTCGTCATCCTCGTCCTCATCATCCCAAGCCTCCTTGCCCAAGCTCTCCGGCGGTGAGCGTTGATGTGGAATGAATCGACGGAGGTTGGTGGATCACGCACGGTGAAAAACTTGTTTATATCTTGCGCTTTCGTGACTGCAGGAATGAATATTGTTTGGGTCTTTCGGTAAAGTCACGTGGACAGGTTCAAATTAATGGGAATAAAATAAACAAACAAAAAAACCTACGACGTTTCGATCGCAACGCAAGCGATCGTCATCAGGATGAAAAAAAGAGGGGGAAAACTGCCGAAGGCCGGCTCTTTTAAAAGGTTTAAAATGGGCGTAGCCCAAGGTCATAAGCATCACTAGCACCGCCCACTTCGTTTATGACTTGCAATCCAGAGCTCGCCGGTTCGACTCCATCTCTGTCCTTCCACCAACTAAACTAACCACGTTTATCTTCATGGTTCTTTCGGTAAAGTCACGTAGAATGGAAATAATAAAATAATAAAAATGAAACATAATAAAATTATTCTCACGACGTTTCGGCCACAACGCAAGCAGCCGTCCTCAGGTGAAGAACAGGTCTGTCGGGGGACGGCTGCTTGCGTTGTGGCCGAAACGTCGTGAGAATTATTTTATTATGTTTTATTTTAATTATTTTATTATTTCCATTCTACGCGACTTTACCGAAAGAACCAAGAAGATGAATCCCTGCAGTCACGAAAGCTTTAAATCGAAAAATTTAACCACGTTTAGTCGAGCGGCTGGCCGCGTGTGGTGGGGTAAAGAGTGTGGTCACTCCGCACACCTCCCAACACGCCTGGCCCGCGCGGAGAGTCAGACCTAACAAACTACCCTGGAGCTCCGCTCTCTCTTCCGCCAGTGGGGGGGCGCGCGCGCGAGCGAGCGAGCGATTGCAGGGCTGCGCCTTGACCTCTGACCACCACTGGAGGACGACGGCACTTTTGAGTGGCAGATTCGTGCCAGAAAGGCGCCGTGCATTTCAGCAAAAACTCAAATAAACTGGACTTTCCACGACCACCAAAAATAAACTCGGCTTGCCGCTGCCGCGTCATTTCGCCCCGCAGGCCCGCGCTCCCGCCCGGGCGTTCGGCCCAAGTCGATGCCGTCCCCCGACGGCCCCAACGGTGCCAACGACGCCCTGCCGGCCCGCCCCACCAAAGCGCTCGTCCATCTGTTCGCACGCCGGCACGGAGCCGTCGCCCGTGGCGGCGGCGGAGGAGGCTCAACCACGCACGCCAAAGGTAGCCCGGCCGGTAGCTCAGCCGCCCCGGCCGTGCGCCACGGTCCCCTTCTCGACCGAGGAGCTCCCAACTCTTGTCTCGCCGCATCTCTTCTATGCAAGGAGATCGCAGAACCAAATGTGTTGTGCACCCCTCCTCCACCGACACGGCCAATGCGGATCGCCCTGCTACATCTCCGGCGGAGCGAGAGAAGAGAACTGGCGACAACACAGGTCGACATTGGTACGTTGTAACGTTACTTGGGGCCATTTTGCTCGGTGCGCTTGTGCATAGGGCCACCGCTGGGTGGAGGAGGCCTCCTCGACTCGATGGTCGGAGCGGAGCGGCAGCGGTCGCCCCTCCCGAGTCCCGCTCCTGGGTCAGCGGTCGGCGGCGGGGGCGGGACGAGCGCGCCGGCCAATCAGACGGCACCGCGGGGCGGGGGCGGAGCCGGGGGCCGGCGGAGGAGGAGCAAGAGGAGGAGGAGGAACGTGGGGGATGTCGACTGTAAGCTTGCTGACGATGGTGATGATGCTGACGATGGTGATGATGGGTGACGATGCTGACGGTGATGATGGGTGACGATGATGGTGACGATGCTGATGATGCTGACGATGATGCTGATGGTGCTGACGATGGTGACGATGATACTGATGATGCTGATGATGGTGACGATGATACTGATGATGCTGATGATGGTGACGATGCTGATGATGGTGACGATGCTGACGATGATGCTGACGGTGATGCTGATGCTGACGGTGATGCAGATGGTGCTGACGATGATGCTGATGATGCTGATGATGGTGACGATGCTGACGGTAATGACGATGCTGACTATGGTGACGATACTGACGATGATGATGGTGGTAATGGTGACGATGCCGACTATGGTGACGATGATAGTGATGGTGACGATGGTGGTGATGGTAGTGATTTTGGTGATTGTGGTGACTGTGGTGATGGTGATGATACTGACGATGATGGTGATGGCGGAGATGGTGGTGATGGTGGTGATGGTGACGATGATGGTGATGGTGGTGATGGTGGTGATGGTGACGATGATGGTGGTGATGGTGACGATGATGGTGATGATGGTGATGGTGGTGATGGTGACGATGGTGGTGATGGTGGTGACGATGGTGATGGTGGTGATGGTGGTGATGGTGCAGGGACTGACACCAGAGCACGGAGCATTCAGATCCTGGAGAGTCAGCTGACCATCGACACCAACTACTGTGTCGCTGGGGCTCCGTGCGGGTGAGCGTACGCACTCACCGCCTCGCTCACCTCGTTCACCACCCCAGTCACCACCTAGTTTACTGCCTCACTCACCGCCTCGCTCACCGTCTTGCTCACTCGCAACTGCTGACGTAGCTCCGTCTCGAAATGCCAATGGGCCCGATGTGGCGACAGCTTCATTTCATGTTGACGTGGACATACGGGAGAGGAAACCGTGCCGAGTCATCTGTGCGTCTCGTTGTTGAGTTCCTCTCGCTGCTGGTAACACCGATGTGTGTGCGTGTGCGTGCGTGCGTGTGTACGTGTGTGTGTGCGTGTGTACGTGTGTGTCTGCGTGTGTGTGCGTGTGTACGTGTGTGTGTGCGTGTGTGTGTGCGTGTGTACGTGCGTGTGTGCGTGTGTGTGTGCGTGTGTACGTGTGTGTGTGCGTGTGTACGTGTGTGTGTGCGTGTGTGTGTGCGTGTGTGCGTGTGTGTGTGCGTGTGTGTGTGCGTGTGTGTGTGCGTGTGTGTGTGCGTGCGTGTGTGCGTGTGTGTGTGCGTGTGTACGTGTGTACGTGTGTGCGTGTGTGCGTGTGTGTGTGCGTGTGTGTGTGCGTGTGTGTGTGTGTGTGTGCGTGCGTGCGTGTGTGCGTGCGTGTGTGCGTGTGTGTGTGCGTGCGTGTGTGCGTGTGTGTGTGCGTGTGTACGTGCGTGTGTGCGTCACAGGAAGGGCAACTACACCATGGTGATTCCCATCAGTGGCGAAACCCCGCCCGACCAGCTTATCCGACTTGAGCTCAAGTAGGGGCTCACAACAACAGCAACAACCAACAACAATAAACACAATCGTTTCACCCTTACAATTCTAGCAACAACAACAACAACAGGCACAACAACACAACAGCAAGCACAACAACACAAAACCCTTGCTATGAACCCGTCGACCCGAGTTCGATTCCCCGCTCACGACCAATGGCGAATATCCGAACGGGTCTTGTGCCTGCCCCAAGTCGTCTTCAGCCTTAAACGAGCAGCCGGTGGGGTGCGTAATTAATGTCGGCACCGGAGAGACAAAGGCGGCCGGGCACGGTACCGTCGGCCACCCGTCCCGCCGCCGGCTAGCGGCTCTTGCCCCGAAAGCGGTCCCGGTGAAGGCTACGCGGGGGACCTTTGCCTTTGCCTGTGTGCGTGCAGCACGTCGGAGCCGCTGCTGATGTACATGTGTGACGCGGAGCAGACCGCACCCTGCCTCGCCAACGTGCCCCGCCCCGAGCTGCTGCGGAGCACGCAGGTAACAGGGGGTGGGTGGTGGGGGTGGCAAGGGTTGAGTGGTGGTGGTGGTGGGGGGTGGGGGGGGAGGTGGTGGTGGTGGGGGTGGTGTTGGGGGGGTGGTGGTGGGGGTGGTGGGGGAGTGGTGGTGGTGGGGGGGGTGGTGGGGGTGTTGGGGGGGTGGGGGAGTGGAGGTGGGGGAGTGGTGGTGATGGTGTTGGGGTGGTGGTGGGGGTGGCAGGGGGGGAGTGGTGGTGGTGGTGTTGGGGGGGTGGTGGGGGTGGGGGGGGGGAGTGGTGGTGGTGGTGTTGGGGGGGTGGTGGGGGTGGCAGGGGAGGAGTGGTGGTGGGGGGGGAGTGGTGGTAGGGGTGGGGGGGGGGAGTGGTGGTGGGGGTGGTGGGAGTGGTGGTGGTGGGGGTGGGGGGGGGAGTGGTGGTGGGGGTGGGGGGGGAGTGGTGGTGGGGGTGGGGGGGGGAGTGGTGGTGGTGGTGGGGGGGTGGGACCGGGCCGGCGACGTGACGGCCCGGCAGGGTAGTCACGCGGTCGGGCCGCTCGACGTTGCCGAGCTTCGCGGCCCGAATCACGCGGGCCGCCCTGGTTAACAGCGCGTCCTGCGCGTTCACCGCTAAATATTCCCCACGGCCGCGCTCCCCGCCGCCTCTGGCGCAGTCCGCAGGAGAGCCGGGCGTTGCGTGGTCAAAACTTGCCAAATTCGTTAAATCTTGACTTAAAGCTTTCGTGACTGCCGGAATCCATATTCTATGGGTCTTTAAAGTCACGTAGATAAGTTCAAAGGAAATGACACAAAATAACGAAAAACTACGAGGAGCGGATGCAGTTCGGCGGGTGGCACAGCACCACGAGTTGATTTCGTGACAACAACAATAACAACAACGATAATAATAGGGTTGTTCCCCTTTTTTCTAGCCACAAAACTGAAACCTTTTTACAAGGATTCATGTCTGCATTAACCACAATACTTGCAGTCAAAATGCAAACAAAAAACACACTGATAATATATTGACATTGTCCTTGAAACCGATTGGTCCACACCAAGGGACGGCTTTCTTTTGAGCCCCGACCCAATTGGTTGCTCGACCAGAGGACGCCAAAAGGCGTCCACAGCTCAACGATGATAACAGCCCCAACTTGCACTCTGTGGTGATGTCTGCGGCGCGCGTGTCCAGGGCTACCAGCACACCTGGGACCTGCTCGTCGCGCCCTTCTACCGGAGCACTTACCACTTCAGGGTCGTCGTGGTGGTGAGTGCCTCCTCGCGCGCTGGCCCAATTCTCCAGGAGAATGCTTTTGTCTCCCGGACGACAGCGTTTGGAAGGTTGTTATGGACAGACGGCCGGGCAGGAGTGGTGACGGTGGCCACGCTGCACGCGGCCGCCTGTAATCCGGAACCGTGCAGGCAGCGGCGTGGGTGGTTGGTGGATCACCGCACACAGATGTTGCAAAACTCCCTTTGCCGTGCGCGTCGATGAGGTGCCAAACCCTGGCTCGTCAGAGGGCGGTACAGTCAAGTGCGGGCTCATCTCCATCTGTTCCATCTGTACGGGGATCGAGCGTTGCCCCCCACACGTGCGTGCTCCAGTTTCCTCCGACACTTATCAGCAGCCGTCGTTAATTGGCCAGGACGCGGAAATCAGCGGCAGCTACGATGCACCATTGGAACCTCATTTGCCAGAAGAAAAAATATGATAATCGTTTTTTTTACCCTTTTATCTGGCAACAAAACTGACACCTTTTTTTTTACAAGGAGTTATGTTTGCATAGACCACAATACCTGCAGTCATAATGCAAACAAAACACATAACTCTGATAATGTATGCACTGTCCTTGTGAGACTAGGCTCTAAGGAAAGCTGTCTCCGGTGTGGACCAATCAACTTCAAGGACACTGCATACATTATCAGAGTTATGTTTTTGTTTGCATTATGACTGCAGGTATTGTGGTCTTTTTGTAAAAAAAGGTGTCAGTTTTGTTGCCAGATAAAAGGGTAAAAACCCGATTATCAGGTACGATGCAGTTTGCATGAACGACGCTACGACGTAACAACGCTCGTTCTCGTTACCGTCACCGCGTCCCTGCAATAGAAATACTCAACTTCCACCACCGGCTCTGCGGGGCTGTAAACAGGAGTTGTGAACCTCAGCAAGCTTCTGACTTAACTTATTATTTTTTCCCAATGTTGTGGGTTTACTCTCCAATACACCGGTGTGCTGAAGTAGTAACTATTTTTTTGTTTTACGTGAAAAACCTCACTAATTGGCCGCGCCCGGTGGTGGTGGTGGCGGCTTCATAACGACACGTCGATATTTCCGCGATCTAACCCCAAAAAAAACATCTTCACGGTTAAAAAAACATCTTCCATTACCGTCGACTGGACGGCCAGCTTGCTGAGCTCGAGAGCGAAACCGGCCGATCGATCGGCCACTCGGCCCCTCGGCCCGGCGGCGACGACGGGCCCCCGCGGCCTCCCGGCAGCCCGCGGGCCCCCCGCCTGGCTCCAGAGGCGTCACACGCGTGGCTCCGCTCCCGCCCCCCTCCCCCCCCCCCCCCCCGCAGGGCCTGGCGGACTGCGGCACGAGCGCTGGGCAGGCCGAGGCCACCTTCACCGACTACCACTTCATCTTCCAGCGCATCTGCACCTGAGCTGCGCGAGGGACGAAGAGACGAACCCCAACCGCAGCGCCACGAACACCACCTGGGCCCGCCCGCTCGCTCTCACGGCGGCCTCTCTCTCTCATCCCTCTTGCCTTGTCCCTTTGTCTCTGTCCGTCTGTCGCTGTCCTTCTGTCTCTGTCCGTGCCCACTGACTACTAGGGCCGCAGACGCGCTGCGGATGTTGGGGGTGTGTGCCCCCCCCCCCCCCCCCACCACCGCCACCGACTCTGCTAAGCGCTCTTCCCGGTCGTTGTTGGGTTCCTGGGTAGGTGGCCGACACGCCAAGAGCCAGGGGGCCGCCAATGCCGCCGATCTCAGCGACGGGGCGAACGGCGAGGTCGCTTCGCCTCTACTGCGGTGGCGGTGGTGGTAGCGGTGGTGGGGGCGGTGGGGGTGGTGGTGGTGGTGGTGGGGGCGGTGGTGGTGGTGGTGGTGGGGGTGCAGTCGTACTGGGGGCCGGGCGAGGGGCTCTTACTACGAGTGGACAGCTCCCGGTGCTGGCTGGGTAGAGAGCGGAGGCACGATCTGACCAAGTTGGCCCCCACTTTCTCACGGATCACAGGAGCCCTTCTCAGACGTGGATCTTGAAACCTCCCAGGGAGGAAGGTGCAGGGGGGGGAGGGGATGGCGGCTACGGATTTTTTAGGGTCCTACATTCATAAAACAAAACCGTTGAGTGTATTCGTTCTGATAAATAATAATAAAATATTAAATTCGGGGCTCAAGGTGGGGGGTGGGGCGGGGCCATCGCCCACGTGACCCCCGACCCCTTGTGGGTGCCCCCCTGGGAACCCTGGGTAATCTCTGGTCACGGGACGCACGAGGCCCGGACCACACTGAGTCGAGACGATTTCGACTCCTGTTGCCACGATGACATTAAGTCGTCACAACCACCGTCTACTCAGCTGCCGCTGCTGTCCTACTGCATAACTCAGCGGCTCCGTCACACCGATCGGCGTTCGCGTCGCCCTCGTCGACGGGAGAATGATGCTGCTAGCCACGTGTACACGACCGGCCATGACGGCCTCGCAGCGGCGGAGCTTCTGGCCAAAGTGGCCCCCACACACAAAGACAGAGACCCCCCCCACCCCCCGTGTAGCCTCAACAGACTGCAGGAGCAAGTGCTGTTCGCGGGGTAGCACCCACGAAGGCCGACACGGCACATGAGGGATTGGTGTGGCCGGGGAAACCCTCCCCCCCCCACCCGTACCACCTTCGTCTCGCCCAGTGGCAATGTTTACACAGTGGTGCACCAGCTACTCATTTGAGGCTGAGTCGACATAGGGGACGCCTGGGACCGGCTCCCTATATATTCGTCGCTGGTGTTGGTGGCCTTGAGCGGGAATCGGGTTCGTAAGCGCAACGCGCCTAACCACTGCGCCACCGCTCCACTCCCCACTCCTCAGTGACGCACGCACGGAGGGACCCGCCTCCACGTGGCAAGGGACTGGAACCCTACGGCCCACGAGCCACCACGAGGGTAGCCACACACGACGCCCGCAAATAATCAATTGTATTCGTCACTGCAAGCAACTTCAGTTCATTTCGCTCTGCACTAATCGGGTTCTAGAGGGAGGGGATCTTTTAGGCATCGTCAACTGCAAACATCGCGCTTCTCGTTGTAGTGCCACGCACAGTGCACGCTCCATGCCGGGTTGTGACGAACCCCACTCCGCGTTCCATCGTGAATGCTCCATGCCGGGTCACGGTTGTGAACACACCACTCCATAAATTTCGATTTAAAGCTTTCGTGACTGCAGGGATTCATCTTCTTGGTTCTTTCGGTAAAGTGACGTAGAAGGGAAATAATAAAATAATAAAAATAAAACATTAAATAATTCTCAAGACGTTTCGGCTACAACGCAAGCAGCCGTCCCCAGGTGAGGACGGCTGCTTGCGCTGTTTGCGTTGTAGCCGAAACGTGAGAATTATTTTATTATGTTTTATTTTTATTATTTTATTATGTCCCTTCTACGTGACTTTACCGAAAGAACCAAAAAGATGAACACCACTCCATGTCCCATCAAGCCCACGCCATGCCGTGTTGTGGTGTACTTTTTTTTGTTTGTTTCACGAAATGGGTTATCGCTTAGCGAGGTTCATGATAATTTTCCAAATATATATTTGTATCGTCTTGTTTCATCGTTCGTTAGGTTGCAAAATGCGTTTAAAGCAACTTTCCGCTTGAGTTGCGGTGGGGCAAAATGTGGGTACTCACCACCCCCTCTTCTCTTACAACACACCAGTGTGGTTACGGAGCGAGCAATTGGCAGGACCGCAGACTTTCCTTTCCGCGGTTGAAAATATTGCATCCAGTCCCCGTGTGTCATTCGAAGAAACAATCGACGTGTGTGGTGTCTTGCATATAAAATGTAAAGTCAACGTTCAACGATCCGTCTTCTTTCGTATTGGCAAGGTGGCGTTTGTGACGTCACCTGTGTTGGGCGTCGAGGTGGCCTCCGTGGAGGCTGCGTGGATCGTTGGTGACACTGCCCTCAGTGTGGCACCACGTGACACATGCTCTGTGAGTCAGTGGTGCGGGGCGGGGCAGTGTGGCACCACGTGACCCATGCTTTGTGAGTCAGTGGGGCGGGGCAGTGTGGGACCACGTGACCCATGCTTTGTGAGTCAGTGGGGCGGGGCAGTGTGGGACCACGTGACACATGTTCTGTGAGTCAGTGGGGGCGGGGCAGTGTGGGACCACGTGACCCATGCTCTGAATCAGTGGGGGGGGCAGTGTGGGACCACGTGACCCATGTTCTGTGAGTCAGTGGGGGCGGGGCAGTATGGGATCACGTGACCCATGCTCTGAATCAGTGGTGCGGGGCAGTGTGGGACCACGTGACCCATACTCTGTGGCCCGTCGGCTTGCCAGGTGTCGTAGGTCGAGCGGAGCTGGGAGGTGTGATGGCCAGGAGATGACGAGTTTGCTGGCTTTTCTCGTTGTCCGGGTCTCCCGGGATTCCACCTCGAACGCCACGAAGCGAAGCTCTCATCGCTCACGGGAATTCACGGCCAAGCGTCCCCAAATGTGGGCAGGACCCTCTTGGAATAGGTCTTGAGACTCGGGGCTTATCTGCGGGGAAAAAAAACCAATCGGCATTGTGATTGGCAATTGGACACGTTGGCTATATCATGGGAACCTTTTTGGCAGCATCAAAGTATGGAAAAGATAAGAATAGATTTTATACCCTTTTCTGGCAATCATACAGGAGGTGTTGAGATGTTCAAACGGCAAAACATTTTGCAAGTAATCAAGTTGCTGCATTGACCAAACACAGTGCATGTGGTGAACACGCAAACAAAAACACGTGGCTCTGATAATTTCACTGGTCAACACACTTTTTCTGGCATAAGGTATTCCAACGGTTTTAAAGTAATTTGGAGGTGCTGATTCCAAATCTGGCATCAGTTTTGTCTATCACATCAGGTTTTTGAGATATCAAATATTGCATTTTCAATAAAAACTGCAGAAGAAAGATATTAAATAAATGTGGATATCTACATAAAATTATATTATAAACACACTATCCTAAAAATACAGCATCATATTTTAACACTAAAGCAGTCACTGACTCGCAACAACTTGCAATCATAAGTGACAGAGTTAATTTCGGGTAAAATCAATGAAAATGGGGTATGCCGATAGCATAAAAATGAGATGTGATAGAGCAAATCTGAGATGTCATTTGGGATCAGCACCCTGAAATTAGTCTAAAACAGCTGCAAAAGTCCAGGCCAGAAAAACATGTTTTTTTTGTTGACCAGTGTATAATACGTGTGATGCATTGTGTTTGAAACTGATTGGCCTTTACCAGAGACGGTTTTCTTCAAGGCACAGTCTCACCAGTGTCAGATCAGAAACAACACCACAAGGCGAACAGGGCAAAGACAACGCACTATCGGAGCATTTACAGCACGGCTGTTGAAAAATCTCGTTAAATATGAATTTTTATATATATACAAAAAAAACTTGCCTTAAGGGACCGTCCATAAATGACGTCACGCACCTGGGGGGGGGGGGGGAGGGGGTCAGATATTTGTGACGATGTGTGACGAGGGAGGGGGGGTTTGAGAAATGTGACGTCACATCAAAATGCGCAACTTTAAATAAATATAGACAACACGTTCTACTTAATTAAATAGACTTTATAATAAATGTTTTCTCCTACAACATCAGAGTGCAGCGCCACATTAAATACGCACCACAATGACAATAGTTCAAAGCGATTTGAAGCATGTTTTATTTGGGGAGGGGGGGGGGCAGAGCTTTGTGACGTCATATTTGAGGGGGGGGGTGTCTGACTTTTTGTGACGCCGTGTGACGAAAGGGGAGGGGGGGGTCAAAAATCGTCCAAAATCGCGTGACGTCATTTATGGACCCACACTTACCCCTCCGTTGAGGGCGGCGGGGGGGGGTGCAGAGACCCTGAATATGGCAGACAGTGGCAGTACAGCAAGCAGGGCTGCAGGATTTTCTCCTACGAACTTTCGAAGGTTATCTTGTATGCATGGCGGTCTATTTCCAAAACCCTGCGTTCCACTTTCTTCCCACACTGAAACGGAACTCGCTCTCGGGTTCCACGCACGGACATCCCAATGCTGGGCCTCTGTTCTGTGTTATGCACACTGGGAGTACGGCCGTTACCTTTTGGAGGTAAAGATGATGGTAATCGGTGGGGTGAACGACGTTTGTGAAGACTGGCAACAAACAAATCCGCGTTCATGTGGTCGTGATGTGTGGTTTTGTGTAAACAGACGGTTCTATTTTTTTTTCTCACGTATTGGCAGTTAAGCATATGGCTGAGTCTTTTGACTATTTAAGTCACTTAAAGTGTACATATATTTTAAATACTTATCTGACAACCGTTGTTGGTTGGTTATTGTCAAGACACCTTTCAACAAGTTAATGCTGTAATAATAATCTTTAAGAAGTACGGTACTTAGTTCAAATTATATTTTAGGGAGGCAGGGTGGACGGGGGGGGGGCTTTGACAATCAAATTACACACAACCTGTGATTTCACTGACTTGAAGTTGATCAATCATCATCATCATCATCACGGCAATTCAACTCCTTCGCTTGAATGAATCCCGATCACGAATCGCTTAAACAAAGTCAAGCCATAGCAATCTATTAACGTCCATCACTAACCTACTGCATCGTGACCAAATCAGCCAGCACGCGCCCGATCTCATCGGACCTCGGGAAAGCTAAGCAGGGTTTATTTTCTCCCCCCCCCCAGCCCAGCCTGGCTATAAGTACACAATTACAATCCAACCGGACGTCGAGCAAAACTCAACAAACCACCGTTGCGGTCCTAGGGCCGAGCCTAGTAATCCAACTGCGCTGTATATAGTTTACAGATGATTGTGTTCTTGTACATTGACAATGACAGTACGATGTGATGTGTGTTCCCGTTCGACTGCCGTCATGATTCTACGCTATTCGACGCTTTCCACCGGTGGTTCTTAACTTTCTACTGCACCCTTGCACCCCTATGGGTTCTCGATCGTAATTATTTTTTAAATATATATAATTGTTAATAAACACATAGAGTTTGATGAAACAAGTTGGCACTTACGTGTCCGTGGCCTAACTTGTGTTTTCGATTATTTTTTGACTTCTAAAGAAACATCTGCTTCACGTCTCGCTACCCCACAGAAAGGGCATCTCGCACCCACAGGGAGTTCGTTAAGAACCACTGCTATGCACTCTAATTCCTGCTATTGCTGTATCACTGCGTACGATTAGTGCTGTGTCCGCATATGTACATTAGACACACACACACGCATCAATATTAGCGCTGTTTGAAAGAGAAAATGTAATCGGGAACGGGTTTTTACATGTAAAAAAAAGACATTATTATTAGTATCGGTGGAGATAGAAACACACAATCTGTAAAAGTCGACATACATTATAAAACACAACCTTGTCCGTCTGTGAGTTGGTCTAACGTGTCAGTGAGGAGGACCGCGTGTCACGCGCACAGGGGCCGAGTCAGGCAGGGGCCCTCACTCCTCTCGCAAGCCACCAGGGGGAGCCGTGGCATTGATCGTGAGCTGCAGCGAACCACCGATGGCTTCTAGATTTGAAGCTTTCGTGACTGCAAGGATTCATATTCTTAGGTTTTTTCGGTAAAGTCACGTAGGTAGAAAATAAAAATTAATGAAAGTAAAATAAAATTAAAATCACGACGTTTCGGAGGCAACACAAGCTTCCATCTTCAGGTGGAACCGTCACAGTACGATAGCTGTATCAAGTGAGAGAAATTCCAAAATTGTTTCCTTGGAATTTATCTCACTTGATACAGCTATCGTGCTGTGACGGTTCCACGTGAAGACGGAAGCTTGTGTTGCCTCCGAAACGTCGTGATTTTTATTTTATTTTTTATTTAACTTTTATTAATTTTTATTTTTTTATCTACGTGACTTTACCGAAAAAACCTAAGAACACCGATGGCTTCTTTAACCCTATAGGTCAAAAATAACTTCCGTCACTGAAATACTACGCGACTTAAGGATTGTGTAAAACACGTCTTCGGGGCCGGCCATAAATGACGTCACGCACCTAGGGGGGGGGGGGGTCAGACATTTGTGACGATGTGTGACGAGGGGGGGGGGAGGTTTGAGAAATGTGACGTCACATCAAAATGCGCAACTTTAAATAAATATAGACAACACGTTCTACTTAATTAAATCAACTTTTTAATAAATGTTTTCTCCTACAACATCAGAGTGCAGCGCCACATTAAATACGCACTACAATGACAATAGTTTAAAGCGATTTGAAGCATGTTTAATTTTTTTTTGGGGGGGGGGGGGTGAACAGAGCTTTGTGACGTCATATTTGAGGGGGGATCTGACTTTTTGTGACGCCGTGTGACGAAAGGGGGGGGGGGTCAAAATTCGTCCAAAATCGCGTGACGTCATTTATGGACGGCCCCTTCCCCAAACCTCTCAATGTTTTCAAAATCAAAGAGTTTGGTGGTGGTGCTGGTGCAGTGAACAACAACATAACTCGACACGCTCATCGACCGGTGGTTTAATGGTGGTTTAGTGGTGGTGGTGGCCCTCGTTGGCCATTGAGCACGTGCCCGTTCTCGGAGGCGCGTATTCAAGCAGACCCCTCGCAAGAAAGTGAAGGAGATGTCTTTTTAAATCCTTTATATTAAGTTCACTCACTTGCTTGCTTGCACGCTTACGACCGTGCAAATATTTCGGTCGTTTTTTAACCCACTTCCAGTAGAGCTGACATTTTGCACACAGACTCGTTGTGCGTGACAATGTATTTTCGTGAAAAAAAAATTCCCAAAATTTTCCACTTTTTAGGATTTTTTTTAAATATTTAATTACCAATTGCTTAATGGTGGCAGGCAATCATCTGACCCATAGGTGGCAGCCATCTCAAGCCAGAGGACGAGAGGACTCTAGCCGCCCGTTTCAAAGACCAATGTGGGCTGGGTTGTGGCCCATTGAACACGCATTTAAAGGATTTATAGTGAAAAACTTAGTTTTTACGGGTTAATTTAGTTTTTTACTCTTTGTTTTTTTCGGTAAAGTCACGTAGGTAAAAAAATAAAATAAATGAAAACAACTAAATTAAATCACGACGTTTCGGGCGCAACACAAGCGTCCTTCAGGTGGGGACAACGTAGCGAAAGCACAACCGCTTCAGTCTTTTGGTAAGCGAATTTGGTGCCTGTAAATGGATGACCATCGAATACTTAAAACGAAAACTCATACGTCTGCGATAACGGGTGGGAGCCATCCGCGAATTCATTACACTTATGCAAACCCTTTAATTGCCGACAAAACACCTTAATACGCAGAGGAGTGCGGAGCTTGGGAAAATTGTTGGTAGCGCTGGGTTCATCACGTGGCTGCCGCTTGCTCCTCGTCTGCCGTACCTCCTCGGGTGCCTCTGAGTCGTCCCCTCTCTCCCCACTCTCTCTTTCTCTCTCTCCCCGAGCCGTCCTCTGCTTTTTTTCCGATCAGTGGAAACAAGAAGATGCTCGGTGTAGTCGGCACTTTGCTTCGTTCATCATTTCGTAATTTTTTTTTAAACTTTTCTTTATGTAAACCCCCACCTCTCGCTCACTCTCTCGCTCACTCTCTCGGTCACTCTCTCGCTCTCTCTCTCGCTCACTCTCTCGCTCACTCTCTCGCTCTCTCTCTCTCGCTCACTCTTTCGCTCTCTCTCGTTCTGCACGCAGCCCTTCTCGCAGTCCGACGGCCTCCGACGGGTAGCTCATATCAGCATGATGCAGAGCTCCCCGTCATCTGCCACCGAGCACACGGCCTCCTCCATCGCCCACTGCTCCTTGAAGGCCGTCCTCTCCTCTGTCTCGCTCGTTCGCTTGCCCTCTCTCTCTCTCTGCGAGAGCGAGGAGCGGCAATAACGCAAATGTTACAAGTTACTTTATCGGCGCGGGGGAAGAAACTCGTGGGAAATTCATCGGAAGAACAGCGCCGCGGGTCATTGGGAGTTTTCGCGGACACTGCAGCTGCCGCGGGTATCGGGAGGTTATTTGTTTTTCTTATTCGGCGAGATGTTTTCTGTTTTTGTTATCTCAACTGTATTTGTTGGCGTCTGAAGGTGTGGATTTTACCGATGGCACTGCCCGTGTTCGTAGTTCGTCTTGTTGATTTCGCGGGGAGACGGCGAGAGGGGCTTTCCACAGAGCGACGTCTGCATCACAGAGAGCCACTTACCGGACGTCTGTGAAAATAGAGCTTTGTGTTTCGAGTTAAAGCTTTCGTGACTGCAGGGATTCATCTTCTTGGTTCTTTCGGTAAAGTCACGTAGAATGGAAATAATTAAATAATAAAAATAAAAACATCCCAGCTTAAATAGTCGCTCCAAGCCTGGGGCGTGCCATTCAGACTCTGTCTTCTCGACAGACCTGTTCTCCACCTGAGGACGGCTGCTTGCGTTGTGGCCGAAACGTCGTGAGAATTGTATTTTATTATGTTTTTATTTTTATTATTTTATTATTTCCATTCTACGTGACGTTACCGAAAGAACCAAGAAGATAGAGCTTTGTAGCTCATCGGATTCCTCCAGAGTAAACAAATATTCTGACTCTGGGTATGGACATAGCTCCATCACTTTTCACCCAGCCAACCGGAGAACACAGGCTTAGATATCGCTCTTACAACAACACCGGCATGTATTTAATGAAGCACAATTGAAAAGAAATATTACGGATATCCTATTAAGATAATAATTGAAATGAAAATTTAAAAAAAAACTTAAATTATTTTGTCTGGGATGCTATTCCAGTGGAGACCCGGGTTTCTGTTTAACAACATCAAATTATCTGTAACGCAGATATCAAAATAAACAATAACAATGAATCACTCGTGTGAATTACACGATAATTAACCTCCAAGCTAATACTGTTGAGCTGATAACAGTGGTGGTGGTGTTGGCGGCACGGAGATTCGTGCCACTCAGTGCCGGATGATCCTCGTAGCAAAAAAGTAGCAACACATGTAGTAGCTACACGTGTAGTAGCTGCACGTGTAGTAGCTACACGTGTAGTAGCTGCACGTGTAGTAGCTACACGTGTAGTAGCAACACGTGTAGTAGCTGCACGTGTAGTAGCTACACGTGTAGTAGCTAGACGTGTAGTAGCAACACGTGTAGTAGCTGCACGTGTAGTAGCTGCACGTGTAGTAGCTGCACGTGTAGTAGCTGCACGTGTAGTAGCTACACGTGTAGTAGCTACACGTGTAGTAGCAACACGTGTAGTAGCTGCACGTGTAGTAGCTGCACGTGTAGTAGCTACACGTGTAGTAGCTACACGTGTAGTAGCTGCACGTGTAGTAGCTACACGTGTAGTAGCTACACGTGTAGTAGCTACACGTGTAGTAGCTGCACGTGTAGTAGCTGCACGTGTAGTAGCTGCACGTGTAGTAGCTGCACGTGTAGTAGCTGCACGTGTAGTAGCTGCACGTGTAGTAGCTACACGTGTAGTAGCAACACGTGTAGTAGCTGCACGTGTAGTAGCTGCACGTGTAGTAGCTACACGTGTAGTAGCTGCACGTGTAGTAGCTGCACGTGTAGTAGCTACACGTGTAGTAGCTACACGTGTAGTAGCTGCACGTGTAGTAGCTACACGTGTAGTAGCTGCACGTGTAGTAGCTGCACGTGTAGTAGCTACACGTGTAGTAGCTGCACGTGTAGTAGCTGCACGTGTAGTAGCTGCACGTGTAGGTGCTACATGTGTAGTAGCTACGGGCCCCGCACTTTCAAGGGCCCCGCGCTATATGCTTTCAAGCTATCAATTCCGGTTCAGTGATTCTGCAGTTGCTCTATTATTTTAGTACTATACTGCCTTCAACTTTTACGAACGACCGGGTGTTTCAGGTTAACGATTTGTCGCATTATCTGGCTGTGTAGCAAATGGGAAAATTACAATTACTTTACTGTGCAAGTTAAAAATGTGCGTGTTTTAATATTTACGTGTTTTTTTAAAGTTAGGGCCCCTTTATAACATAATGCTACAGGCCTCGCATTAGCTTCATCCGGCACTGGTGTCACTGCGCTCTCCACCGATCTTCCTGCGCTGAAATGAATTCCGAGCCACGGCTGACATCAGTAGCGAGTGCTATCTGAACCAGATTCCATCCCCCTCCCCACTTTCTCATTTAGCAAACCCTCAATCACTGTCACGGTACGGAGAGGCCTTCATTCAGCAGGGGACTTGCAAACGCGCTGTACCTTCATTATAATTGTTCAAGTGAGAGTATCTTTCTTTCACCTGAACAAACAACGTACGTACGCTCGTCACACCAGAGACAGCTTTCTTTTAAGCCGAGTTTCAAAACGGTGTTAGACCAGAGACGAGGCTCAAAAGAAAGCTGTCTCTGGTGTGGACCAATCAGTTTCAAAGACAATGCAAATACGATCAGAGTACGTTTTGTATTTGCATTCTGACCACAAGCATTGTGGTTAATGCAAACATGATTCCTTGTAAAAGGTTTTAGTTTGGTGTTTTAACATCTTAACACAGCTGTTTTGTTGGCAGAAAAAAGGGGGAAACCCTATTCTCATATTTTGGTACTGGCAAAGGAGGTCCCATGATGTAGGCAATATTTATTTATGAACGGGGATATGGAAGTAGAAACGAAATGTTTGACGTGAGAGCCTTTCGACGCGAATCGCGAAATGCAGTCGTGCTTGCTGTCTGCTTTAGCGCCGAGTGGTATGCCCAGGAATAAATAAATACTCTTAGTTTTTTCGGTAAAGTCACGTAGGTAAAAAATGAAATTAAAATTAATAAAAATAAAATAATAAAAATCACGACGTTTCAAAGGCAACACAAGTCTTCGTCATCAGGTGGGACCGTCACAGCTAAATTTGCTGTATCAAGTGAGAAATGTAGCTGTGACGGTCCCACCTGATGACGGAGACTTATGTTGCCTCCGCAACGTCGTGATTTTTATTATTTTATTTTTATTATTTTTATTTCATTTTTTACCTACGTGACTTTACCGAAAAAACTAAGAGTATGAATCCTTGCAGTCACGAAAGCTTCAAATCTAGAATAAAAAAATACACGTCCAACGCTGAATTAAAATTCTTTAACGGTCACGGGCAATCAAACGAGCTCCGCTTCGCGTTCATCTTTCTCTCTGTACACCGTCGACTCACTCACTCCACGGCGGAGACGCGGCCGAAACGACGGCGCCGTCGTGGGTGGTACGATGATGGTGCCTGACGACGCCGGACGCGTCGTGAGCATTCTGTTCGAACGCACGCAGACTTTTTAGAGTCGTGACTTCAATGCGCCTGCAACGATGGCGAGGCGATCGTGAAATGAAACAAACAAACAAACACAAAAAAAAATCACCGCTATAAACGAATGCACCGACGAATAAAAACATTGCGCGCAATTCGGAAACGCGCCTCCAGCCGTGATTGTGTGGGGCCGTCGGGAATGGAAACGAAGCGTGGACGAGGCACGCCCCCCCCCACACCGATTAACGAGTAGCACGCAATGAAGTTTGGCGGCAAGGTTGTCTTCGCTTACCCAGGAGAGCCTCGCCGAGTCACAAGACTCGTTGTCGGGAGGCTCCTGCCCGGTTTTCGCGGCAGAGGGGGGAGTGGTGGCGCGGGGGGGGGGACAATGCAGCAGCTACTGCTGCTGCTTGCCACGTGTGATCTCAACCGAGTGATTTTCAGGTCGTTTTTCAGCATTGGGATGTGGTTTTGGTTTTGGCCGACACACCGGTTCCACTGTGTGTGTTTTTTTTTGTATTGCGCCATGGGATGGAACCCGGAGGAACGGGGGTGTTGGGAGCATAAAACTCCACGCAGAAAATACCCCAAAGTTGGATATCAAACCCAGGGCCATCTCGGTCCGGGGTACGAGCGAAAGCCACTGCGCCACCCACCGTGCTACCCGAGCACGGGTGTCCGAGACGGATGCCGAGGAATGTCATCGCGAGGCAGGCGAGGAGAGGCAACTGCCAACGATCGGAGGAGAAGGTGGGCAAGGTGAGCGACGTGGATGCAGAGTCGGGCGAAATCGATTTCGTGCTGCGCGGGGCGCGCGCGTGTTGCAAGGACGGGGGGGGAGGATTAGGAGTGGGGGCAACTTAGGAGCTTGGGAAGATGAGATTGCAGATGGGTGGTGGTGTTTTAGAGGCGATTTGACGAGGACGATCGCGTTGGGTTGGGACGCGTGCGTGTGTGTGCAGCATTGGTGTAGGGGGGAGAGGCCTTCAGTGGTAGCACGGCCGTGAGTGTGTGGCGCGTCTTTATAACGCGTTGTAGCTGTACACGAGATGATCACATTCGTCTGGCTGTAACGCGGCCCACGTCTTAACGACAGAAGTTGTCTCGCCGGTGCATTTAAATTCCCCGACTCGGGCGCGCCTTACCGCGTGGAGTTTGTATTCTCTCCCCCTGGTCTGGGGGTCTCCTCTGGGTTTCACAGGTTTCCTCGAATCGCTCAAACAACACCACACAATGTCACCGGTGTGTTGGCCAAACATTCGAATGCTGGGGGGAAAAAAACTCATATAGCTGTAAATTTATCTTGATTTGAAGCTTTCGTGACTGCAGGAATCCACACTTCTCTAGTTCCTTCAGTAAAGTCACGTGGGTAGAAAATAATAATAAACTAAAACAAGACTTTTCGGTCGCAACAAAAGCGTCCGTCTTTTTAAATCATTTATATTAAGTCCGCTTGCTTGCTTACGACCGTGCAAATCTTTCGGTCGTTTTTTAACCCACTTCCCGTGATCCAATCGAGCTGACATTTTGCACACAGACTCGTTGTGCGTGACAATTAATGTTCGTGAATTTTTTTTTCCAAAATTGTACACTTTTTAGGACAAAAATATTATATTTAATTACCAATTGCTTAATGGTGCAATGCAATCATCTGACCCATAGGTGGCAGCCATCTCAAGCCAGAGGACGAGAGAACTCTAGCCGCCACGCATATAAAGGATTTATAGTGAAAAACTTTGTTTTTACGGGTTAATTTTTCTCTCCTGAAGACGGACGCTTGTCGCGACCCGAAACGTCGTGTTTTATTTTATTTCATTATTTTATTTATATCTACGTGACTTTACCGAAAGCACCAGAGATTACCGCTGTAAATGACTCAATCGGGATGACGACTAGCAACCTCGCCCTCTGCTGTGAGAAAAATACAAACTGGCAGGACCCTCCTGATAAATGAGGTCCGTAGACTCCGTGATGTTTCTCTCATGCAGGGGGTAAGTAAGCGTAGTAAGAATACCTTCGAGGCCGGAGCGTATTTAATACCTTTAGAAATACCTCTCCTTGCCCCGATCGCCATCACGAAAGTAACCATGTAAATATCTCGTAACGGAGGCTCTCACCCCGCCCCCCGCCGCCCCGAGGCACCGCGAGCGAGATGAAAGATGACGCACGTGCCACCGTAACTCACGGAGCGCCCATTGACGCTGTCCGTGGAAATACTTGGGGGTGTTTTATGGTTCCACTTGGCAAGATGGTGACACTTAAAAGCGGCGGAAAATCGAACCAATCACCTGATCGATCGAAATCAACCAGCCCAAGCCAGTGCAATAAGTGGAGGCATCCTCGCTTTGTATTTCAAGTTTTCAAGTTTAATTTATTAGGTATAGCCCTGTGAGCCATTCGGCTCTTGAATCGGGTGCAACCGCAACAAACAAAAAACAAAAACATGAACAAGAAAACATCTTAAAGTGACTGAGTGCAAACAGAAAATCCAAGAAAAGACAGCAAAATATTGCAGAAAAAGCACCGTACACCAACGCTGTGTGCAAAAATCCCAGTGGGATGCAAAGTCAAACAACAACAACAACTACAAGACAGAGACGCGTTATATTGGCGATACTTCTGCGTTGGCAGATATGCTCATGAGCTAGATGCCAATGTCCGAGGTCTGCTGCTGGGACGCGATGAGAGGACGTCGCGGAGGCGAGATGTTAACTCCCTCGCCTGGTATACAGGAGGTCGTAGGTTCGATCCCGACGCCAGCATATTTGGAGTTTGCGTGTCTTTCTCCCCGTGGTCACGTGATTTCTTCACTGCACCACCGCTCATCGTTATCTCTTGGATTCTCAAGATGTTTCCAGCAGCAAAGACAAAGATCTGCTGAACAGTATTTCACAGACTCAAGGGGGTGGGAGGGCCAACATCACGCCCGGCCGCCTTTGTCTCCCTAACGCTGCTGTTTACACACCGCAGCAGTCGGCGCTCTGCGAACAGCTGAGTCGATTTTTCGATTTAAAGCTTTCGTGACTGCAGGGATTCATCTTCTTGGTTCTTTCGGTAAAGTCACGTAGAAGGGAAGTAATAAAATAATAAAAATAAACATAATAAAATAAATTTCGATTTAAAGCTTTCGTGACTGCAGGGATTCATCTTCTTGGTTCTTTCGGTAAAGTCACGTAGAAGGGAAGTAATAAAATAATAAAAATAAAACATAATAAAATAAATTTCGATTTAAAGCTTTCGTGACTGCAGGGATTCATCTTCTTGGTTCTTTCGGTAAAGTCACGTAGAAGGGAAGTAATAAAATAATAAAAATAAAACATAATACAATAATTCTCACGACGTTTCAGACGCTGTCTCCCCGACAGACCTGGTCTTCACCTGAGGACGGCTGCTTGCGTTGTGGCCGAAACGTCGTGAGAATTATTTTATTACGTTTTATTTGTATTATTTTATTACTTCCCTTCTAACGTGACTTTACCGAAAGAACCAAGAAGCTCAGTCGATCCCGAGGAGGCCAGTTCGAGATGTTCCGTCACGGATGTTGACCGTGAGCGGGAACCGAACTCGGGTTGCCGGGTTCAGTGGTGGTAACCACCGCGCCACTGTTTCTCGCATTTCCAGAAGTAAACACGCACGCCACGTGCCACGCGCATCACATCCAATACAAATCCCGTCCATTATTGCGGCCCTCAAACCCTTAACCGCATTGGCCATAAATCACGGCGTGTATGAGGCCAATGTAATTAATTTAAGTCGTGCGTGATGTTATTAATAATAGAGAAAACCACAATTGGAATCTGGCCCGGCACAAGCCACGGCAACCTGCAATGAACCCACTGTTTTTGGGAATGATATGTTTAATGAATTACTGAAATTACTCGTTCATCATTTATGAGTACCTTATATGCCCGGTGCACAAAAAGCCAGGTGTAAGATTAAAGGGGGGAAAAAAAATCATCCTACGGTGTATGTTGCACTTCTTTCGCACCGTACGTAGCCGAACCGTGCTAATCGGAGGTGCGATGATTCGTACGGGTCACGCAACTGCAGTGTTTTGTTAAATACATCGCAGTGAGAAGTTGCTCCGTCTCCTCTGCTGCCATATAATAATAACAACGTCATTGTAGATAGCGTCATTCATGCTAATTACATCCCACAACGCCATAGTTCATAACACAGTGTGCTAACCACTGCACCACCGCTCCAAAAAAGACAAAAATCCGCCTTATAGCCTTCACAGACTGTTGGGCCAAGTGCTGTTAGCGAGCTCATATGAAGGCCAGAACGGCACACGAGGAGGTGGGTGGCCAGCACCACGCCCTAGTGGTGATGTTTGCACATCGCACGAGGTACTCATTTTCGGCTGAGTGGACCTAGGGGAGGCGCAGGACCGATTTAGATAATCGTAATTGGTGTTGGCCGTGATCCAGAATGGAACTCGGCTTGCCGAGTTCGGAATCGAACTCGGGTCGCCGTGTTCGTAACGCAGTTTTTTTTTGTTTTATAGCAACCACCGGTCCACACATAATCACATTCAGCGTGCCTGGCAAGGCGATGTTGAATACATTTTGCCAGAATGTTTTTTTGCCACACTGAGTCGTTGTCAAGATGGCCCTATTCAGGCACGCCTCTACTTACGAACGAGTTCGGTTTCAGAGGTCTGTTCGTAACTCGATGTGTTCATAAGTCCAACTTTACTCCTGTCGATTGCAAACATGGTGTACGGCGTGTACACTAAACACGGGGAATGGCTTAAGGAGTTGTATAATCTCCTGCAGATGTAGATGCATACTGGTTATTCACGTTCTGCAGATGTAGATGCCACTGGTTATTCATGTTCTGCAGATGTAGATGGCACTGGTTATTCACGTTCTGCAGATTTCGATGCCACTGGTTATTCACGTTTTGCAGATTTAGATGCCACTGGTTATTCATGTTCTGCAGATTTAGATGCCACTGATTCTTCACGTTCTGTAGATGTAGATGCCACTGGGTCTTCAAGTTCTGCAGATGTAGATGCCACTGGTCTTCGCGTTCCGCAGATGTAGATGTCACTGGTTTTTCACGTTCTGCAGATGCAGATGCCACCACCGCCATTTATTGCACGGCGGTTGAACTTACGACTCTCGTTCCGAACAGGCGACTGGACATACGGACAGGTTTGTTCGCATCTCTGAAAGTTCGTAAGTAGAGGAGTCTCTGTAACTGTTACAATCAGTGCGGTACTCCTCATAAATAAATAACATATATTTTTTTAAGCACGCTATTATGAAATGTACCAGCGTCCCCCCCACCCCCTCCTCCCCACGCCACCCCCACCCCTCACCCCCCCTACCTACCTCCCGCGTCGGTCACGCGGCCGCGCCTCGTGACGCGCCTCGGTGACGTCACGCCGCGCCCCGCCCCTCGCGACGTAAACCCGGAAGAAGAAGCAGCAGAAGACGAAGAGGCTGTGGTGCTGGTGGTGCTCGTGGAGGCCTTTGACGCGCATCTCTCCCCCTCGCCGCCGCCGCCGCCTCACCGCGCTCCTCCTGGCCACTCACTCCGCGTCGCCGCTGTCGCATTCCTGTCGCCGTCCCACGTTCCTCGCCGCCGCTGCTGTTACCACTGCTGCTGTGGAAGTTATCGCGAGGCGAGCGGACAGCTTTTGAGGTGCGTGTGTGCGCGCCCCTCTCCCACCACACCCCCCCACCCCAACCTTTCGATGGACGCAGCAGCCCGTCTTTAGAGGGGGCTGCTGCTACCGCCGCCGTCGTCGTCTTCCTCGTCGGCGTCGTGGCCGAGGTGTTTGCGATGGGCGAAGGGACGACGCCTGCAACCACCCCACCCCCCCCTCTCCCGCGAGCGTGACGCGGGTCTCAGTGGGTCGCTCGCTCGCCCCCCTCCCCCCCCGTACGGACCCCGACGTAAGACCCCCACCAGGGGGGGGGGGGGGGTGTCCACGTTTATTTGGCGTCGCAAATGCACCTAGCCTGGCACAGAGGCGCCGTGGTGACGTCACCGCCGCTTAGTGGCGAATGGCGGCTGCTGCTGTTGTTGTTGTTGCTGCTGCTGTTGTTGTTGTTGCTGTTGTTGTTGTTGCTGCTGCTGCTGTTGTTGTTGTTGCTGCTGCTGTTGTTTTGTTGCTGCTGCTGTTGTTGTTGTTGCTGTTGTTGTTGTTGTTGCTGCTGCTGTTGTTGTTGTTGCTGCTGTGTGCGTGGTCGATCGCCACTGCCCGTAAGACGCCCTCGCTCGTGCTCTATCTCCATGGCAACTTACCGGGGGGTGGTGGTGATGGTGCTGGTGCACCTAGCATGGCACGAGGGCCTTTGTGACGTCACCGCCACTTAGTGGCGACTTGGCAAGTATGGGGGGAGCGGTGGCGCAGCGGTTAGCGCAGCGGTTAGCGCAACAGGGGCTCTGGAGGGTTTCACAGCTGGTGAACCCTTTACAGGTTGACAAGCCGCGTGTTCTTGCACATGGACATTGAGTTTTCGTTGTCCATGCGGCGTAGAGCCGTGTCAATGCGGGCAGCAACAACAACAATTGTCTCTAATTGTGTCTCTCTACTCGTGATGGGACTTTGTCGGATAAACGTTGAGATTCATAAGGGGGCACGGGGTGATCAATACGGTCTGAGTTGGTCTGTAATAAGGTAGGGGCCACTGACAAGGGTATGGTATTGTATTTTATTATGTTTTATTTTTATTCTTTTATTATTTTTTAATAAAAATAAAATAATAAAAATCACGACGTTTCAAAGGCAACACAAGTCTTCGTCATCAGGTAGGACCGTCACAGCTAAATTTGCTGTATCAAGTGAGAAATGTAGCTGTGACGGTCCCACCTGATGACGGAGACTTATGTTGCCTCCGCAACGTCGTGATTTTTATTATTTTATTTTTATTATTTTTATTTCATTTTTTACCTACGTGACTTTACCGAGAGAACCGAGAAGATGAATCCCTGCAGTCACGAAAGCTTTAAATCGAAATTTAATGGTATGGTAGTGAAACACCGGTACAGAGACACTGGCGGTGAGATACAGAGACACTGGGGCAGTGCATGCTTGTCACATACGGGTTACCACGTATTTTCGTGCAGGAAAATGTCGTATTTCAGGTCCATAAAGTCGTACAGCCGTTTCAATACGGGCAAATAAATAATATTTTGTGTCTATTTGTGTTTCTCTACTTGCGATGGGACTCTGTAGGATGAACGCTGAGATTTATAAGTGCACCAATACGGTCTGAATTGATCTAATAAGGTAGGCGGCACTGATAAGGGGTTGACAGGTATGAGGGTATTTGGCCTCCTCTTCCACGTGTTTTCGTCTTTGTTCCTCGACAATATCCGCGCTGTACGACCCCAAAAAAAACTTTGGAGATGTGAGTATTTTATTTATTTATAAACCCCACCGCTTCTATAAATAGCGCGGGTGGTGGTGTCATCATTGCAAAAGCATGACTCAATACACAAACTCTTGCGCCATATGGCGAGTGAGCACCCAACGTCGTCACAACGTTACGGCCGACGTCACCCACCGGACGTGTTTCCCCAATCGGAGGCGCAGTGGGTAACGTGACCGACCCCCCCCCCCCCCGGCTGACCGGCAGGGCAGTCGCGATGACAAACAACGCAGCGACAGCCATTCAGCGTCGTTTCGACAGCCCTGCCGACGTTCTGTGCGACAGGCTTTTGCTGTGTCCGCGGCTATTCTAGCGCCTAATAAGTAATATTTAAAAATTACTTTTTTTAAAACACGCTTTTATGAGATGTGCTAGTAATGAAATAACTCCACGACTCCAGGAAGTGGCCCCGAAGCTTGGCATAACGTAAAGGGCCGTGGCCAATTACAGCCAACGTCAGTTGAGCGTGGACAATTAGACCCAAGCCGAAACATAACATATAAAAAATAATGGTAATAAAATACATATTTTTTTCATGATAGAGTATAGTATTGTCATCAGTATGACATAAGTATACCAAGTTTGCAGTCGATACCACATTGGGAAGTGGGTTAAAATTGAGTTACAAGATTTGAGGATACGACAACGACAACAACGACAACAACAACGACAACAACAGACAGAGTGAGTTAAATAAAAAGCGTGTTAAAAAAAGAGTTCAATTCCCAGGTCTGCGTCGAGGAATGCGGAGTTCGTTGCCGCTTTGTGTATTGAACGTTTTCGAAAGTGTGGTTCGACCGAGTCTCGACTCCCAGCTCACGTGAACACGAGAGGGCTTGCTTGCCGTCGATGATGTCGCTTCGTGTGTGTGTGAATCTCTCTTTGTCAAGGCGCCCTTCCTCCCCTAACCCAGCTTAAATATACGCTGCCAAGCTTGGTGGTGTTCATTCAGACGCTGTCTTTCCAACAGACCTGTTCTTCACCTGAGTGACGGCTGCTTGCGTTGTGGCCGAAACGTCGTGAGAATTGTATTATATAATGTTTTATTTTTATTATTTTCCTTCTACGTGACTTAACCGAAAGAACCAAGAAGACTCTCTTGCCCCATCACACGGTTTGCCCTGCGTCCTCGTTCTGGCACTCCCATTCCGCATTCGGTTTTTATTCTTTCAGTGACGGGGGGGGGGTGAAATTATTTTTGAATGCGTCATAAAGTTCACGTGGCTTGTCATATTGCGGTGACCGCAGTGCACAGATACGCAGGACACAGACGCGCGCGCCGCGGTGCTAAGAGGGGAACGGTCCACAACGCTGGCGATGTGTTTTTTGTTTGTTTGCCAATGGCCCTCCTGAGCACAGAGGAGGTCGTCCGTACGATCCCAGTTTTGTTCCTGCGAGGGCAGCGTGATGAACACACGTCTTGACGCTCTCTTGGAGTTCTCGCTTGGTTAAACAGAGCAGGCCAACCTCACTTGTATCTGCGGCATGCACGCGCGCCAGCTTTAATGTTCCCCTGTGGGCTTTAATCTGAGTTCATCTGTCGACTTTGGACGTAACGATGGAGTGGCCTTGTCTTTACGAGTGGACTGCTCTTTGCTGACAGGGCAGGATGTGTGTGGGGAGGCGATGGGAGGGGGGCAGCATTATGAAGGGGCCTGACTCCATAGACTGCTCGTCCCAGCCCCCCTTTCCATCTCCGCTCATTTATTTTTGTTTTATTTTTTAAACCCCCAAAGACACATCGGAGCACTCTACGGCACAGCCAGGGAAAACCTGCTCGGCACGTGTGACTGAGGAAACTGGTTGGGGAACCGATTACCGGTTTCCGCGAAGTCAGGAACCGGTAAATAATTTCCAGTGGAATTTTAGTCGGAAGTGGGGGGTAGCGGTCTCAAACGGGCTTTGATTCCTTACCCATACCCGTACCCGGCCGCACCAGGGTCGCAAACGGGTACGGGTAGCCGGGTATCGGGTAGGGTACGGGTATCGGGTACCCGATTGCGACCTCTGGTGGGGGGTAGCGTACCCACACTTAACCCCACCACGCGTGAGCTGCCTGTCGACTTACCGTGGGTGCTGGGTGGTGTTCTCGTCGTCGTTGTTTCTGCAGAGACGCAGCCATGGACCGCCTGTTTGGAAAGAGAAAGACCCCAGAGCAGATGCTTCGGCAGAACCAGCGAGCCCTCACGCGCGCCATGAGGGACATGGACCGCGAGAGACAGAAGCTGGAGATGCAGGAGAAGAAGATCATCGCTGACATCAAGAAGATGGCCAAAGCCGGCCAGATGGTGAGGGCGCATGGAAATCGTTTGGTGGCGGTTGGGAATAGGACATGGGAGGAAAGCGCTGTGGGTGTAGTGGGGAATCGCGGGAGGTTGTGATGGGTGGGACACGTGTGCAGGGTGGAGGAGGAGGAGGATAAGGGTCGGCAACTTTTGAGTTTGGGAATAGCACGTGCCGATCTCCATGTGACGGACACACTCTCTCTCTGTGTACGTGCCTCTATTTCTCCATATCTCTCTCTGTGTCTCTATTTTTGTCTCAGCTCTGTTTCTCTGTGTGTCTTACGCCCTTCGTGTGTGGATCTTTCTGTTTTTGTATTTGTCTCTCATCGCTGTCTCTCTATTTGTGTCTCTGTGTCTTGGTCTCTGTGTCTTACTTTCTTCGTGTGTGGCTCTCTCTCTGTCTCGCTGTTTCTGTGTGTCTCGTTATTCCTGCCCGTGTCTTTCGCACTCTGCGCGTCTCTGTCCCCCGTGTCCATCTCCCTTGTCGCGTTTCTTATCGCCCCGACCCCATCGCCCTGACCCCCATCGCCCTGACCCCCATCGCCCTGACCCCCACCGCCCTGACCCCCATCGCCCTGACCCCCACCGCCCGACCCCCATCGCCCCGACCCCCATCGCCCCGACCCCCATCGCCCCGACCCCCATCGCCCCGACCCCCATCGCCCCGACCCCCATCGCCCCGACCCCCATCGCCCCGACCCCCATCGCCCCGACCCCCATCGCCCCGACCCCCATCGCCCCGACCCCCATCGCCCCGACCCCCATCGCCCCGACCCCCATCGCCCCGACCCCCATCGCCCCGACCCCCATCGCCCCGACCCCCATCGCCCCGACCCCCATCGCCCCGACCCCCATCGCCCCGACCCCCATCGCCCCGACCCCCATCGCCCCGACCCCCATCGCCCCGACCCCCATCGCCCCGACCCCCATCGCCCCGACCCCCATCGCCCCGACCCCCATCGCCCCGACCCCCATCGCCCCGACCCCCATCGCCCCGACCCCCATCGCCCCGACCCCCATCGCCCCGACCCCCATCGCCCCGACCCCCATCGCCCCGACCCCCATCGCCCCGACCCCCATCGCCCCGACCCCCATCGCCCCGACCCCCATCGCCCCGACCCCCATCGCCCCGACCCCCATCGCCCCGACCCCCATCGCCCCGACCCCCATCGCCCCGACCCCCATCGCCCCGACCCCCATCGCCCCGACCCCCATCGCCCCGACCCCCATCGCCCCGACCCCCATCGCCCCGACCCCCATCGCCCCGACCCCCATCGCCCCGACCCCCATCGCCCCGACCCCCATCGCCCCGACCCCCATCGCCCCGACCCCCATCGCCCCGACCCCCATCGCCCCGACCCCCATCGCCCCGACCCCCATCGCCCCGACCCCCATCGCCCCGACCCCCATCGCCCTGACGCCATCGCCCTGACCCCATCGCCCCCGACAGGACGCCGTCAAGATCATGGCCAAGGACCTGGTGCGCACGCGGCGCTACGTCAAGAAGTTCATCATGATGCGAGCCAACATCCAGGCCGTGTCCCTCAAGATCCAGACGCTCAAGTCCAACAACGCGATGGCGCAGGCCATGAAGGGCGTCACCAAGGCCATGGCCACCATGAACAAGCAAGTAGGTGCCCTGGGCCCCCGCTGCCTCGCACGCGCCGTGTCTCGCGAGCGTTAGAATCGCGCTTAATCGATGAACGAATCGGCCGGGTTTATAGTTTCAAGTTTTTGTTTTACCAACTTTAGAGACTCGGATTTTGTGCAAGTGACCCGAGTCACTAAAATAACACGAAAAAAACTAAAAGTGCAAACAATGAAGCAAAAAATTAACCCGTAAAAACAAAGTTTTTCACTCTAAATCCTTTATATGCGTGGCGGCTAGAGTCCTCTCGTCCTTTGGCTTGAGATGGCTGCCACCTATGGGTGAGATGATTGTCTGCCAGAATTAAGCAATTGGTAATTCAATATTTAAAAAAAATTCCCTAAACAGTGTAAAATTTAGGAAAATAATTTTCACGAAAATTAATTGTCACGCACAACGAGTCTGTGTGGAAAATGTCAGCTCGATTGGATCACGGGAAGTGGGTTAAAAAACGACCGAAAGATTTGCATGGTCGTAAGCAAGCAAGCTCGCAAGCAAGCAAGCAAGTGAACTTAATATAAAGGATTTAAAAAAAGAAATGCGTTAAAGAAGAAATGCCGACCCTATGCCTGCGGCTCTATGGAGGCCCATAGTTAACAGGGGTGTTTCGATTTAAAGCTTTCGTGACTGCAGGGATTCATCTTCTTGATTCTTTCGGTAAAGTCACGTAGAAGGGAAATAATAAAATAATAAAAATAAAACATAATATAATAACATTCTCACGACGTTTCGGCCACAACGCAAGCAGCCGTCCTCAGGTGAAGAACAGGTCTGTCGGAAAGACAGTCAGACACTGTCGGAAAGACAGACGCTGTCTTTCCGACAGACCTGTTCTTCACCTGAGGACGGCTGCTTGCGTTGTGGCCGAAACGTCGTGAGAATTATTTTATCATGTTTTATTTTTATGATTTTATTATTTCCCTTCTACGTGACTTTACCGAAAGAACCAATAAGATTAACGGGGGGTGGTCGTTAAGAAGGGGTTCCACCGCATTCGTGTCTGCACCTTGCGATCCCATCGCGGCTCGTGACCGATGACTCCCCTCCGCCGGCGCGCGTGTTGTCGCACACCACCCAGCTCAAGCTGCCGCAGATCCAGAAGATCATGATGGAGTTTGAGAAGCAGTCGGAGATCATGGACATGAAGGAGGAGATGATGAACGACGCCATCGACGACGCCATGGGCGATGAGGACGACGAGGAGGAGAGGTGAGGGGGGGGGGGAGAGTCGCGTGCGCCGCGTTGGGGAAAGCGCTCACTCGTGGTGAACGGCGGCGGTGACGGCTGTTGGTTGTGTCTGTCTCCGCGTGTGTCTGTGTGCGTGTCCGTGCAGCGCTGCGGGGAGCAGTGTAATGTTGTGGTTAGCGGACTGCGCTACGAACCCGGAGACCCGAATTCAATTCCTGCATGCGACCTATAACAGTGGTGGATATTAGAAGCGATCCTGGACCTCCGCTAGATCGACTCAGCCTTAAATGATTACGCGGTGCGGTGTGTCACAAAAACATGGCCGCTGGGAAGGCAAAGGTGGCCGGGCGTAGTGCTGGCCACCCACCCCGTCATAGGCACTTTCATCGGTGTTACTCGCCAATAGCACTTGCCCCAGCAGGCTGGTGAATGCTACACAGGTGGTGGTGGGGAGGGGGGCGAGCGATTTTTGACCGTTGGCTTCGTGCGTGCGTGCGTGCGTGTGTGTGTGCGCGTGTGCGTGTGTGCGTGCGTGCAGTGATGCCATCGTGAGCCAGGTGCTGGACGAGCTGGGACTCGGCCTCACGGACGAACTCTCGAGTGAGTTGTTTCATTTCGCGACTCACCCAGCACCCGCCCAGACAGCCACCCAGCCACCCACCCAGACACCCACCCAGACACCCACCCAGCCACCCGCCCACTCACACAGCCACCCACCCACCCAGACATCCACCCAGACACCCACCCAGACACCCACCCAGACTCCCACCCAGACACCCACCCACGCAGCCAGCCACCCACGCAGCCAGCCACCCACGCAGCCAGCCAGCTACCCACTTAACCACCCACCCAGACACCCACCCAGACACCCACCCAGACACCCACCCAGACACCCACCCAGACACCCACCCAGACACCCACCCACGCAGCCAGCCTCCCACGCAGCCAGCCAGCCACCCACTTAACCACCCACCCAGACACCCACCCAGACACCCACCCAGACACCCACCCAGACACTCACCCACGCAGCCACCCACCCAGCCACTTAACCACCCACCCAGCCACCCGCCCAGCCACACTCGCCCATCCACCCAACCACTCCGGGAACCCACCCACCCACCGAGTGATAACACACACCGCAGTAATAACTAGGGTGGCCCCGCCGGATACGAACCTCTGCAGCGCGCGCACGACCGCCGGGACCCCGAGCCGCCCTCCGACCGCTCGCCCTCAATCCCTCCCGCGGAGAGCCGCGCGGAGCGGAAAGAACGGCGAGTAATTGGATCAGAAAAGCGGAGACAATTACGTCGTTTGATGGGGTTTGGCGCGGTGCGTACACGGCAAGTGCCTGCTCGTAGACGCGGCACGACTCGCGCGCGTCGGGCTGACGATGTCGCGGAAGCCTCGACGCGTGTTTACAGCATGGGAGCTGTTCTGGCTTTTCTCGGGTCTCTTATGATTGTTATTGTTGTTGTTATTTGTAATTTCAACTTGTGCCGCTGTGCCACTGCCGTTGCCCTCCTCCCCACCGGTATTCGATCATCGCCGTCGAACGGAGAGAGAGCGCGACTCGGAAGCGCAGACGAGTAGCGGGGGGAGGTAGCAGCAGCCAGGGCGGTGCTATCAACAATTGCCTGAGCTCTGCAGCCCTCTATATATTAAGCTAATTTCAGTAGATTAACGAGCGTTAATACACGTGGGAGGAAACTGAATCGCCCAGAGAATGCCAAACGCGTGCGAGGGGGCAGCACTCTATCCCATGCAGATGGAACGGGTGGCGTTTAGTCCGCACTTGCCTGCACCGCTTTCTCCTGGCTAGCCAGGGTGCGGCTGGATGATCCCCCACCAGCCCTCGCTGCTGCCTCCACGGCGCGGGGTCGCCGGCGTGCGCCGCCAGTGGTGCCGGTAGCAGCGGCGCACCGCTAAGCGCCCTGCGCTACCGACACGCAGCTCGGCGCTACCGACACGTAGCTCGGAAGATTCCTCGGAGATTTCCAGCATGTGGCCGATTTCTAAACCTGGTGTTCGGATCGGGGCGGATTGGCACGCTGCGCTAAGGACCTGAATTCGATTCCCGGGCGTGGCTAACATCGGTGACGAGCGATATCCGAGCCGGTCCTTCCCCTCCCCGTCCACCTCTCCTCTGACTTCCCTCCTTGCCCCCCCCCCACGTCTTCAACGGCCTGCACTGATGAAGTATGGGAAAACAACCCCCCCCAGCCGCCCGCCCGCCCTTTGACATCATTATCATTATGACAGTGCTGCACATGGCACATCGCATTCTCACACATTGCCGGAAGTGCAACGGTGGCGTTGGTTTAAATGCCAGCGCGTCGCGTGCCAGCGCGCAATAAAAACACAAGTGGGGGAGGGGGGGGGGCGGCATTGGTGGGGGGCAGTGGTGGGGTGGGGGCAGTGGTGGGGAGTGGGAGGGGGGGTGGACGATTAGACCGGTGAGAGACATGCGGTGGAGTTGTTGAGGCGCACACACACACACGCACACACACATGGCAGTAAGACTTGCACACACGCGCACGCACACACACACGGCAGTAAGACTTGCACGCACACACACGCGACAGTAAGACTCGCACGCACGCGCACACACACGCGACAGACTCGCACACACGCGCACGCACACACACGCGACAGACTCGCACACACGCGCACACACACACACGCGACAGTAAGACTCGCACACACGCGCACGCACACACACGCGACAGTAAGACTCGCACACGCGCACACACGCGCACACACGCGACAGACTCGCACACACGCGCACACACACACGCGACAGTAAGACTCGCACACACGCGCACACACACGCGACAGACTCGCACACACGCGCACACACACACACGCGACAGTAAGACTCGCACACACGCGCACGCACGCGAAAGACTCGCACACACGCGCACACACACACACGCGACAGACTCGCACACACGCGCACACACACGCGACAGTAAGACTCGCACACACGCGCACGCACACACATGCGGCAGTAAGACTCAAAAAGACTAAGATCCCCCTAATAGCCTTTAACAGACTGTTGGGGCAAGTGATGTTCGCGAGCACCTATGACACACGAGAGGGGGTGGGCGGCCAGCACCATGCCCGGCCGCCTTTGTCTTCCCAGTGGCAATGTTTACACATCGTGCCAGGTACTTATTTTTAAGGCCAGTTCGATCTAGGGGAGGCCCAGGACCGGTTCAGATAATTGTAACTGGTGTTGGCCGTGAGCGGGAATCGAACTCTGGTCGCCGGGGTTTGTAGCGCAGCGCGCAAACCGCTGCAGGGAGACTCGCGCGCGGGCACGCACACACGTGAGCGCACACTCGACACACGTTCAACATGCACATATGCATGCACACACGCACACTCAACACACACACGCACGGGCAGTTTAGGCACACACAGAAATACCCGTGCCCGTGTGCAAGGACCGTGTTTGATGTTCAACCACAGAAAAAACTCTGTTTTACGCTTGACCTGTCATCCTCCCTCTTTCACACTCTCTCTCGCTCGCTGCTCCGTTAAAGGGCCTCTGCCTGGAACATTAACCCTCCCTGCGTGTGCCCGCTGGCACAACGTACACATCGCCCCCCAGCCCCCACCCCGCCCCTTGCCACCCCCACCCCCTAAACTCTCCCTGGCCCCCCCCCGCCCGCATCTCTTCAGATCAAACCCGGCGCTCTGTTGTGCAAAAGATGTGTGAACCCATGGGGAGAATTCAAACAGTAAATGTGCGTGGTAGAAATAACACAACACACAGGTGGGGGGGTGAGTGAGTGGGTGGGTGGGTGAATGGGTCGGGGGGAGGGTGGGGGGGGATTGGTGATTGGGGGGGGGGTTTGATGAGTGGGTGTGGAGGTACCCATTTGAGGCCGACTCAACCTAGTGGAGGCCCAGGACCGGTTCAGATCATCACTGGTGAGCTGCCAGACATTTGTAGGCAAGGCTCCTCTCTGTTAGATATGGATCCTAGTTCGACGTATATAATACACAGCACAACGCAAGCGATCAACAACAGCAACCCGCCATTCGCCACTAAGTGGCGGTGACGTCACTACGGCACTTGTGCCAGGCTATGTGCACGTTGAGACCACCACGGGAAGTGTCGAACGCCCGCTGCTGGCAGGAGATCACCGGACAGACCCAGGTGCCATGGGTTGCCTGACTGAGATGACAACACACACATACACTCACTCACACACATATACACACACATTCATAATAGATTTTTTTTTTCTCGGACCATTATGCGACCTAACCCAAAAAATCAATTACCAATCATTATATCGGCTGCCGCCAATCTCTCAACGTTGGCCGTGTGTAAATGACCCCCGCATGCACCTGCGCGCCAACCAGTTTGACCACGCCACACTCTCTGTGTGTGCTTGACTGGTGGTCCCAGCTGTGAGTGGCTGGTAGTCCCATCTGTGCGTGCGTGACTGGTGGTGTTCTGTGTGTGCAGTAGTGTAGTGGTTAGCGCTACGCTGCGCGGCTCTACGAACCCGGCGACCCGGGTTCGATTCCCGCTCACGGCCAACGCCGGTGACGATTATCTGAACCGGTCCTGGGCCTCCCCTAGGTCGACTCAGCCTCAAATGAGTACCCGGTGCGGTGTGTAAACATCGCCACTGGAGAGACACAAGGCGGCCGGGCGCGATGCTGGCCACCCCACCCCCTCGTGTGCCACTGTGCCGGCCTTCGTAGGTGCTCGCTGACAGCACTTGCCCCTCCAGTTTGTTCAGGCTACACGGGGATCTTTGTCTTTTTGTGAGTGTCGGTGTTCTCCGTGTGTCCCCCCCCACCCCGCCGCAGCTCTGCCGGCCACGGGCGGCTCGCTCAGCGTGGCCGCAGGCAAGAAGGCCGAGGCCGCCGCCGCCGCCGTTGCTGACGCGGACGCCGACCTGGAAGAGCGACTCAACAACCTGCGGCGTGATTAGGGGGGGGGGGGGGTGCAGGGGAAAGGGGGGGGTGGGGGGGGTGGGGGATGAGTGGCGCTGTGGTGGGGTGGGGGGGTCGGCGTGGAGGTGGCGGGTGAGGCCTCTTCGTGGTGTTCGTGACGTGCCGGTGCAGATCCTGGGTTGCGCTTTAACGCGCCACGCCGAGACTCGTTGACGGGACACCCGAGGTCTAAAGCGTTACGCTGGGATTCTCAGCGCGGTACACTTATACTTAGACACGGTGCGCTCGAACGCGGCGCCCCTTGCGCCCCGAACGCTCGCCCCCGAAGTCTTCGCCGTACGCTGAAGCCCCAACGGCAGTTCTCTCGGACACACGGCACACCGAGTCTCTTCACGCATCTCGCGTCGAGAGCAGCGGCACCAATGAATGGCGCCTCGGCTGAATCCCACGGTCTTGGACACAAACACGAGGAGATTCATCCCAATTGAGAGGAGGATGGGGGTGGGGGGAGCGTGTAGATGCCGGCGCGTTTAGAGTCGCGCCAGACAAACGGAGAGAGAGGCGCTCACGCATCGAGTACAAATGGCGCTGGGAGAAACCGCATTGGCCATTGCCTTGGGGCCCCTGGGACACGTGGTGGCTAAGCAGGCGATAACGACGATAACAATGGACAAAAGTACATTTGTACTCATTGGTTCTTTAGGTAAAGTCACGTAGGTAGAAAATAAAAATTATGAAATGCAAATAACCGATCGCGACGTTTCGATCGCGACAGCAAGCGATCGTCTTCGGGTGAAAGACAAATCAAGATTAAAGTCAATTTGCGTTCCATAGCCACCTCCTTCAGCGCCCGCGGGGGGCGCCTTGCAGCCTCTTCACGCTGCGGCAAGCGACCTGCGTCCCGTCGTCTCGACACATTTGAAAGCGAACGCTCGTTGCTTGCGCCGGCGACGGCTGAGCCCGTGCCGACTTCCACCAGCGCACCATTTCCAGTACGCGTTTGAGGTCGGGTTGACCTTGGTGGGGGCGGGTGGAGGGGGGCGCGGGTGTGATCCATGCCAGGTTCGGATGCTAACCGGCGTAACGGTGACGGCCATGGTCCGGAATTGAACCTGTGTCACCGGCCTTGTGGGGCGCTGTGCAGCGGCCTGCCCCCCCACCCCCCCCCCCCCGTAGTTGTTAACTGGCTCTGCTGTTGGCAAGCGCCTGTCCAGGATGGTACGGGGGCACCTATGCGGGGAGGCTGGCGTGACGATCTGCACGCCTGGCCACGCACCAGGTTACTCGTTTTAAGGCCGGGTCGATCTAGGGGAGGCCCAGGACCGATATCATCTGCCGCTGATGTTGGCCACGGTCGTGAATGAAACTTGGGTCCGCTGCGCCGCTGACGTCCACCACTCCCCGTTGACACACGTGATGTACATAGTGAAATAGCTTCACACTAAAGCTTGGCTCGTTTTGGAAGTGGCTTTTGTTGTTTTACGTTCATGCTTGGGACACTTGCCCGTTTATATTTGCTGTTGCGGATGCTTGCTGCAGTTTGAAAGTTTTTAGGCTTCTGCCATTTCATTAAAACAGCCCGTTCGTACTATAATCGGAACGCGTTTTTGTTGTTGGAGCTTCTCCGTTTTTTTTGTCTCCGTTTTTTTTTGTCTCCGTTTTTTTTGTCTCTGTTTGTCTCCGGTCGTCTCCGGTCGTCTCCGGTCTGCATCCTCGTGGGGGTGGGGGGGGGCGAGGAATCCGTTCGGATCTCTGGCAGAGCAGCGCCACTCCTCCGTTGGAGATTGCCAACCCCGCCCCTCCCCCCCCCCCCACAGAACCACAAGCGGATATCGCAAAGCGACCTCTGAGGTCCCTTCAACGAGTGACCTCTCTGAGCCACACACACACAGCGAAGAGGGCAGCGCTTTCCCACTCTCTCTGCGACGTGAGAGGCGACGTTGGGTCACGTGACGGTCGAGGCAATGTTCTGATTCTCGGCTGTGATCGAGATAAGCGCAGAACGAAATGTAATTTGAGAATGATGCGGTGCAGTCGTTAATCACAGGTTCAAGTTTCTTTCAGTACTTGTTTTTTTCCCCATGTGTGTGCACGTTCATTGACAGCTTACACGCAAGCATGAAAATTGCATACATGTAGGTTTGTAGAGGCGCGCAATTTTCGCTCGCCCCCTCTCCGAGGGCGACTCGGAGGGGCAAGAAGCCGCAGACAATTGCCCAAGCTCTGTCGTCCTACACTGCGATACTCGGCCAACTTCATCGTCGTCGTCAGCAGCTGCGATGGAAGGCCGGGTGGCTCAGGGGGTTAGAGACGTGGAGCCGGCACCGCTGAGAGCCAGGGTTTAAACCCTGGTTTCAGATGCCCGTGATTCAACTGGGTTTGGAAGAGTCGTGAACTGTTGGTCTCGGCCCGCTCGCCGTAGACTTGCACAGAGACCCATCGTCGTTCATAGAGACTCGCACACGTGGACCGAGTTGTGATTGTTTTTCTACTTCTACAGTCAACAATGACTAGAATAACAACAAAAAACCCCTGGTCACATTAACATTCGGTTCTGCACTTAGTGCAGCTCTGACAATATATTGCCAGCTATTGGCAAGATGTCCCAGCTCTTGGCAAGATGTCCCAGCTCTTGGCAAGATGTTCCAGCTCATGGCAAGATATTCCAGCTCATGGCAAGATATTCCAGCTCATGGCAAGATGTTCCAGCTCATGGCAAGATGTTCCAGCTCGTGGTATTATATTGCCAGCTCTTGGCAATATATTCCAGCTCTTGGCAATATATCTCAGCTCTTGGTAATATATTGCCAGCTCAGGGCAATATATTTTAGCTCTGGCAATTAAACAATCGGTGTGTCCGTCGTGTCTGGAAGATTGCCTCCCTGTGAATCTACGGGTCTCTGAATTTATGGGGTTTTTTCTACGCGAGTATGGATCTCTGAACCTGTGGGTCTCTGGTGACCATGGGTGACTGGGTGTCTATGGGGGTTCCGTCTGAATTTTAGGGGGATAAACAGAAATCGGGATAAAAACAACCGTGTGAAAGAATGCAGTGCGCAGATGTGATCGATACTCACTAGAATACATTTCCTGTGACAACAAAACAAACTTCCATTCACAGCAAAGCGAAGCTACATTCACATCTGCAACGACATCGGCTTATGTTGTTGACTTGCGGGGGGGATCCGGTTAACGGATGAATCCCCCGGGATTCGGTTCGGCCACCACCTCGTGCGTGAACTCGAGAGGACACCGCTGAGAGGTCTCTTCACCGAGTGCCCTTCGGGACGATCATGTTGATGATTATTCGGGGGGGCGGATCTGTTGAACGGATGAATCCCTCGTGATTCGGCTCGGCAAACTCTGGACTTTCCGCTAGACTCGTCTCAACATAAACACTCAATCAGCGCAACAGCTCCCCCCCCCCGCTCCCTCCATTATGCCAGACCCCGCTCAATACAGTCGATTAACAGATTAAAGCTATTAATTAGTTTGGATTTAATCCGGCCCGGTGGTGGTGGAGCGACTCGTAGCAATAGGAAGATTGTAAGTTCAAATCCTGATTAGGTTGTGCCGGGGGAGGGGGGGGGGAGAGGTTGACTCAGCCCATCATCCTTCCCTCCGGGGGTTGATAAAATTAGTACAACTTTGTGTGAAATATAAGCGGTTGTCCTACGGATAGATTCCCCTGCCGGACTTTGGAATAGTGGCGTTGTAGTGTAGTGGTTAGCGCTACGCCACGCTACGAACCCGGCGACCCGAGTTCGATTCCCGCTCACGGCCAACACCGGTGACGATTATTACAACCGGTCCTGGGCCTCCCCTAGGTCGACTCAGCCTGAAACGAGTAACTGCTGTGGTGTGTGAACATCGCCACTGGGGAGACAAAGGAGGCGGCCGGGCGTGGTGGATCCACGTTCCCGGTGGTACAGCGAGTACCAAATAAATGAAACTGAAAACTGGCAAAGCAGCGGCGACAGACACACCACACAGCGTGGTGGGGTGGTGGAACGCACGCACGGAGTGTTCGCCGCGAGCAGTAAAACTCCGCACCCCTCTCGAAGTCTCCCTTCTGATCTACTGCCATCCGTGATACTTTTGGCTTCAGGCTTTCGTGACCTGCAGGAAAATTCGTATTTTTGGTTCTTTCGGTAAAGTCACGGAGATGTAAAATAAAAATGGAATGAAAAATGAATTGAAACTATTCTTTGGGTCTTTCGGTAAAGCCACGTAGATAGAACAAGTAATACAAATATTAACAACGTCACGACGTTTCGATCGCAATACAAGCAATCGTCATCAGGTGAAAAAAGAAATAAAATATAGCGGGAGAGCTGCTGAGAATATAAGTCAAAATTGAAAATAATAACAGCAAAAAAACCACGACGTTTCGATCACAACACAAGCGGTCTTTTCTCTCCGTTATCTCTCCGTTATATTTTGTTTTGTCAATTTTGAAAAAAAATATGGAAATGTGAACCGGTTTTAAACTGAAATTTTGCAGACGGTTGACCAGATCTGACACTTTTAGAGACAGATTTCGGTTTAGCCGGTTTTAAAGGAACCATAACCATACTTCGTATCAGGTACTCATTTTAGGCTGAGTCGACCTATTGAGAACCCCAGGACCAGTTCGGATAATCTCCAGCAGTGTTGGTGGCCGTGAGCGGGAATCAAACTCGGAACGTCGGGTTCGTAGCGCAGCGCGCTAACCACTGCGCCACCGCTCCCTACCAGCACACACCACTCACACACCACTCACACACAGACACAGACACACCACACACACACACCACACACACACCACACAACACTAACACACCACTCACACACAGACACACACACACACCACTCACACCACACACACACCACACACACACCACTCACACACCACTCACACACACCACTCACACACCACTCACACACCACTCACACACCACTCACACACACCACTCACACACCACTCACACACACCACTCACACACAGACACACACACACACCACACACACCACTCACACACCACACACACACAGACACACACACACCACTCACACACCACAAGACACACCACACACACACACCACACAGACACACACCATCCACACACCACACAGACACACCACCCACACACAAACACCACACACCACACACACCACACACACACCACACACACCACACACCACTCACACACCACACACACACCACACACATACACCACCCACACACACCACACACACACCACACACACACTACCCACTCACACACCACTCACACACCACACACACCACCAACACACCCCACACACACACCACCTACACAAACACACACAGCACACACACACGCCACTCACACACGCCACACATACACACACACCACACATACACACGCCACAACACATACACACCACACATACACACACCACACATACACACACTACACACACACACGGAGACACCACATGTAGTCTGTTGGGGTTAAATCTCGTAAATATAAATGTGTCGTTAAACCTGCCACCACCCGACACAGCCAATTAGTCTGTTTTTTCACGTAAACAGAACGTGCCAATTCGTCGCTGGTACAGCACTAACCGGTGTGCTGGAGAGCAAATCCACAACTCTCACAATCTACAGACATCGCGTGGCATCCGTACACGGATGCAATTTGCGCTCAGGACTGGAAGAGCGTGCTTCAGCAATAAACAAACACGGTAAGGAAAGGGGACCCGTGTGTGTGTGTGTGGTGTCTGGGTGGGGTGGTGTGTGTGTGGTGCGTGTGTGTGGTGTGTGTGTGGTATGGTGTGTTTGTGTAGGTGGTGTGTGCGTGTGGTGTGTGTGGACGGTGTGTGTGGTGTGTGGAGTGTGTGGTGTGTGTGTGGTGCGTGTGTGTGGTGTGTGTGTGGTATGGTGTGTTTGTGTAGGTGGTGTGTGTGTGGTGTGTGTGGAGTGGGTGGTGTGTGTGTGGTGCGTGTGTGTGGTGTGTGTGTGGTATGGTGTGTTTGTGTAGGTGGTGTGTGTGTGTGGTGTGTGTGGACGGTGTGTGTGGTGTGTGGAGTGTGGTGTGTGTGTGTGGTGCGTGTGTGTGGTGTGTGTGTGGTATGGTGTGTTTGTGTAGGTGGTATGTGCGTGTGGTGTGTGTGGACGGTGTGTGTGGTGTGTGGAGTGTGGTGTGTGTGTGTGGTGCGTGTGTGTGGTGTGTGTGTGGTATGGTGTGTTTGTGTAGGTGGTGTGTGTGTGTGGTGTGTGTGGACGGTGTGTGTGGTGTGTGTGTGTGGTGTGTGTGTGGTATGGTGTGTTTGTGTAGGTGGTATGTGCGTGTGGTGTGTGTGGACGGTGTGTGTGGTGTGTGGAGTGTGGTGTGTGTGTGTGTGGTGCGTGTGTGTGGTGTGTGTGTGGTATGGTGTGTTTGTGTAGGTGGTGTGTGTGTGTGGTGGGTGTGTGTGTTTGTGTAGGTGGTGTGTGCGTGTGGTCGGATCGAGGGGGCTAAACGGGCGCGGCACGGGCTAGAGAAGAGATGGAGTGACGTGGTACAGGAGGACGTGGAGCTGAGTGGACTTGCCGATGACTGGTACCAGCGGTGTCAAGATCGGCCTCTGTGGAGGAGGCTCGTGAAGGACGCTACTGGGCAGTTGGAGGCAGTCGCCCTCCAACAACAACGGAGGGCGGAGGAGCGACGCTCACAACAACGAGCGGAGCGCCAGGTGGCTAAAGCACAGCAAGTTGGTACAGTAGGGGGCACAGGTGGTGCATCAGCCAGTCATCTCGGTCAGTCGACCCGTGGCACCTGCTGGGTCTGCCCCGTGACCTCCTGCCAGCGGGCGTTCGACACTTCACGTGATAGCCTCAAGGTGCACATGGCCTGGCACAAGCGTCGTGGTGACGTTGTATTTATCTTTCAAGGCCACAGCGATCCGCGTGTTCTCGCGGGGGGATATCTGCGACGCAGCGTGCGAGTCGCGAAGCCGGCGGCCGATAGGGACAGCCTCCTCCTGCGGCACGGGGTGGGGGGGGGGTGTCGCTCTCGAGGCTTCACCCTCGGCCCGATGACTAAGCCGGTAATTGTCGTCGACGTCATTTATTCCGACGACCACCCTCGCGCCTGTTTTGCTCGCGGCCGTCTGGCCAAGTGGCAGATTCAACGGGAGGTGATGGGGCGGGGTGGGGGGGCGATTACAATTGATTCTAGATTTGAAGCTTTCGTGACTGCAAGGATTCATATTCTTAGGTTTTTTTCGGTAAAGTCACGTAGGTAAAAAATTCTAATTAATAAAAGTAAAATGAAAATAAAATAAAAAAAATCACGACGTTTCGGAGGCAACACAAGCTTCCGTCTTCAGGTGGAACCGTCACAGCACGATAGCTTTTATAAATTGTAATTGTTCTCCTACGTGACTTTACCGAAAAAAAACTAAGAATATGATTACAATTGAGATTTACCAGAAACGATATTCAGGGTGCTTCAAAAAAATGTGAACACTCACATGGGACTGTCGTTTGTAATGGAAAAAAGAACGGATAATGCTGCGTAACGTGATACAAAAAAAATTACGTGTGTTGATAGCTTCATAGAGTTTTCACTTGTTCGCCATCGTTGTCAACGCGAGCCCGGGGGAAGCACATATCTTGTGGTGTTGTTGCAAATTCTCAGAAGTGTTAGAAAAAAAAACACACATTTGTTGACGCAACCTCTTCATTGAATGGTTCGTGTGTGTGATTATTTCATGTAAATCGAGGGCTCGATGTTAAACGCTTGAAATGTGCGAATCCGTACTCTCGCCACCCTGAGAAGTTTCCAGATTGACTTGAGGATTAGATTTTTCCTAAATTCGAAAGCTTCCGGGCAAGGTAAGTGAGTGGCTCCCTGAATTATTGAGTGACTTTGGCAAACGAGTGAGGCGAGTGGTTGAGTGAATACGTCTAAGAGTTGCCACCTTTCCCACAGACGAAACCGGAACACATCTTGCATCAAAATAATTAAAACACAGACATAATTTCAACCGTGATGATGGTTACAAACTGAGTAATCATTGGAAAGATGTGATTAACCATGCAAAAAAGATTTAACTACACTTATTTGACCAATCTTATTTATTATTTGACAGACAACTATTACAGGTGTACCATGTTTACCATGTTCACCATGTTTAGTTGTCACAAACCATAACAAAGGCTCACCCTCTTAAGCCTCACCCTACCATATGAATAAAAAGTGTGCTGTACTTGGCCCTTCCCCCCTCTCCAACCATTAAATAAACGGAGTGCTAGCTCCTGCAATCTCTCATTTACTTGATACAGCTGTCGTGGCTGTGACGGTTCCACCTGAAGACGGAAGCTTGTGTTGCCTCCGAAACGTCGTGATTTTTATTTTACTTTTATTAATTTTAATGTTTTTACCTACGTGACTTTACCGAAAAAACCTAAGAATATGAATATTATACCGCTCGAACACAGACAATACACTCCCTGATTGTGCAGGTCAAACCGGGACAGGTGGCAACCATACTCGGTGTGGGTGGGTCAATGGGTGAGTGGCTTGCCAAATTAATTAGTTAATTCATTAATTAGCGGGTGAGTGAGCGAGCGAGAGAGTGGGTCGGTGAATGATTATTGAGTGGCTTGGCAAAATGAGCGAGGCGAGTGGATGAGTGAATAAGTCGAAGAGTTGCCACCTTTCCCACAAAGCAAACCGGGACATTTCTAAGTCACCAAAAAGTCTATAATCAGAATAATTCAAATTATACCGCTCGAACACAGACACGACACTCTTTGTTAATTCGGGACAAACCGGGACAGGTGGCAACCCCACTTACACGCCGTTCGCTTGCCCGTGTTGTGCCCATGTCCTTGATCTCAGCTGGAATCGTTCGGGAGGCTGCTCCGGGGTGTAGTTGCCACCCATAGCAGCATAGCCCCGCTCCCCTCCTGCCAGGACTAACGCGAGCGCGAGTGCTGAGTCTTCGCGTCCCTCTCACAGCTCGGGAGGGAGGGAGACTCGGTGGTCCAAGTTTGTCCGGAATGCTGTACCGCCACCACCGCCACCACAACAATCACCACCACCAACCACCACGACCTCCGCCTCCACCACCACGACCACCGTCACCACTGCCACCACTACCAACCCACCATCTCCCACACCTCCACCACCCACTACCGCCCCCACCGCTTCCACCACTACCACACCGCCACGTCTCCACCACCGCTACCACCACCATCACCGCTTTTACCACCCCCACCTCCACCACTGCCCCAACCACTTTCACCTCCACCACCACTTCCACCACTGCCCCTACCACCACCACCACCACCACCACCACCTCCACCTCCACCACCACCTCCACCACTGCCCCTACCACCACCACCACCACCACCACCTCCACCTCCACCACCACCTCCACCACTGCCCCTACCACCACCACCACCACCACCACCTCCACCTCCACCACCACCTCCACCACTGCCCCTACCACCACCACCACCACCACCACCACCTCCACCTCCACCACCACCTCCACCACTGCCCCTACCACCACCACCACCACCACCACCACCTCCACCTCCACCACCACCTCCACCACTGCCCCTACCACGTTCACCACCAGCTCCACCTCCACCACCACCACCACCACCACCTCCACCACTGCCCCTACCACGTTCACCACCAGCTCCACCACCACCTCTACCACCACCACTGCCTCTACCACCACCACCACCTCCACTGCCCCTACCACGTCCACCACCACTGCCTCTACCACCACCACCACAGCGAGGAACCTTGCAAGGCAGCGAGCACACAGACTTCACGGCACGGCTGGGGGTGCGGGCGGTGGTAGTGATGTGGGTGATGATGTGGCTGATGATGTGGGTCATGATGTAGCTGATGATGTGGGTGATAATATGGGTCATGATGTGGCTGATGATGTGGGTGATGGTGTGGGTGATGATGTGGGTGATGATGTGGGTGATGGTGTGGGTGATGATGTGGGCGATGGTGTGGGTGATGATGTGGGTGATGATGTGGGTGATGGTGTGGGTGATAATGTGGGTCATGATGTGGCTGATGATGTGGATGATGATGTGGCTGATGATGTGGGTCATGATGTGGCTGATGATGTAGGGTGATGATGTGGCTGATGATGTGGGTGATGATGTGGGTGATGGGTCTCGCTATAAATCAGCCTCGCTGCCTGGCCCGGCCCGATGACGAAACGCCCTCCCCACTCCATCAGCACGGTTCATATCACTTAGTTAGGCTGCGAATTGAATGAATGCCGCTGGCTCGCGTCCAAGCCGCGTGCTCCGGGCAAGGTATGCGCCTTAACCCCTCCGCCGACACGTCAGGCCCTCCGTCTACAGCACGGGTGGAGAACGTCCGGCCCGCGGGCCGTATGAGGCCCGCGGGCCGTATGAGGCCCGCGGGCCGTATGAGGCCCGCGGGCCGTATGAGGCCCGCGGGCCGTATGAGGCCCGCGAAATCATTTGGGTCTGGCCCTGCCAAGGCAACCGCAGGCGGGACTCGAAATGCATATTCTTTGGTTCTTTCGGTAAAGTCACCTAGGTAAGTAAAACATTTTAAACTATTTTTTTTTATTATTTTTTTTTTCACCTACGTGACTTTACCGAAAGAACCAAAGAATATGGATCCTTACAGTCACGAAAATTTCAAAACTAATCTCGAAATTCAATAAATCTAGGAGCAAACCTGGAAAAGCAGTTGCGAGTAGCAACAACATCATCAATAGCAGCTAACATCACACGCCTCGGCAAAGAGAAGCAGATCCAGCCATCACATTAGGAGCGAGTTAATTAAATGTTTGACCAAATATAACAGGCTAATTTTTAAGTTGATGATTTTGTATGGCCCGCGAATTATGTTGTAAATATCCAAATGGCCCTTGGCAGAAAAAAAGTTTGCCCACCCCTGCTCTACAGCAACCGCTCCGAACCTGGGTCGCCACCTTCCCCACGGACCCAAACTGCCCCGTCAGTCGATGTTGCAGCGATGGAATGCAACACGAGTTCCACACGAAATTCTAGATTTGAAGCTTTCGTGACTGCAAGTATTCATATTCTTATGTTTTTTCGGTAAAGTCAGTATATATATACGGGGTAGTATCTCTTGGAATCTCTCATTTACTTGATACAGCTATCGTGCTGTGACGGTTCCACCTGAAGACGGAAGCTTGTGTTGCCTCCGAAACGTGATTTTTATTTAATTTTTATTTTACTTTTATTAATTTTTTTTTTATTTTTTACCTACGTGACTTTACCGAAAAAACCTAGGAATATTCCACACGAAACTTTCCCCACGGACCCAAACTGCCCCGTCTGCTCCTGTTGCAGCGGTGCGAATGCAGCACGAGTTCCACACGAGAACAGGGCTCGCCACACATCGATCCTCGCTCAAACCGGGACAGGTGGCAACCGCAGTTGGTGCGGGTGGGTCAGTGGGTGAGTGAGTGGCTCGACAAATGAATTAGTTAATTAATTAGTGGGCGAGTGAGCGGGTCGGTGAATTATTGAGCGACTTGCAAAGCGAGCGAGCTGAAGTGGATGAGTGTATAAGTCGATGGGTTGCCAGCTTTCCCACAGACCAATCCGGACAGATTCATAAGTCACCACGAAGTCTATTGTAATCGGTATACTGTAATTCACAAATCCTGCCACTCCCGGACTATCGGGTCAAACCGGGACAGGTGGCAACTCCACCTCCACGCCGTCCGCTTGCCCGTGTTGTGCCCATGTACTTGATGCCGGCTGGAAGCGTCCGGGAGGCGGCTCCCGAGCTGAGTTGCCACCCAGCCTCGTCCACCGTCTCCGCATTACGGGACAAGAGGATGTCGCGGTTCAAGAATAAAAAGTGCACTTACGTGAATCAGGGAAAGCCTCTTGCGCCCATGACTTTGAAAAAGGGGCCTTTTCCCCCTCCCTCCCTTTGTGACAATGACTAAACCTGCATTTATTCATACTCGTGTGGTTCACAGCACCACGGGGAGAGTGAAGGAGGCTGTGAGAAGAGAGGGGGGGGGGCGAGCGAGAGGGAGAGCGAGAGAGTGAGAGAGAGAGCGACATGGAGTAGGAAGAGAGGGGGGTACAGAGAGAGGGGGGGCAGAGAGGGGGATATAGAAAGAAGGAAGGGGTAAGGAGAGCAGAGGCGAAAATTATTTTGTTAAATCTTTCATTTAAAAATCGGGGGGGGGGGGGGGGTTACGTAAAGCAAAGCATTAAAGAAACGAAATGAACGAAGCAAAGTGCCGAATACACCGAGCATCTTCTTGTTTCCACTGAACGTAAAGAAGAGAGGGAAGAGAGGGGGGGGGGGTGAATAGAGAGGGGGGGGCGGGGGAGAGAAGAGGGGGGGGGGGCGGGAAAGAGACTGTGAGAAGAGAGAGGGGGGCGGGGGAGGGAAAAGAGGGGGGGGGCGGGAAAGAGACTGTGAGAAGAGAGAGGGGGGCGGGGGAGAGAAGAGAGGGGGGGGGGGTGGGGGAGGGAAGAGAGGGGGGGAGAGTGAAGAGAGAGGGGGGGGCGGTAGAGTGAGGAGAGGGGAGGAGTGAAGAGAGAGGGGCGGGAGAAAGAGGGAGGGGGGTACATAAAGCAAAGATAAAAAAAAATACGAAATGATGAACGAAGCAAAGTGCCGACTACACCGAGCATCTTCTTGTTTCCACTGATCGTAAAAAAAAGAGAGGGGGGGACGGGAGAGGGAAGAGAGAGAGAGGGGGGGGGAGTAAGTCACGTGACGGCCTCTGTTCTCACAGTGGGGGGGGGGGGGGGCACACAGACGCCACGTGACTTGCTGGAGGCACGAGCTGATGGAGCGACAGAGACACGCGGAGGGGTTCGGAGTGTCGTCATCTGCACGATGGCCCACGGCGATCACGCTCGGGTGACGCAACGGATGATCGATTTACATTTTGAACACAAAAGCAATTCGGTAACGGAACCGATAATTGTCCGTGCAACAATCGATTGCGTCATCGATCGGACAGCGATATGGAATCGACCGCGAGCCAGTGACCGGTTGTCAAGAAGCGATCGGAGTTGCGGGCGCCGGATGGGGGCAGTGAAGGCTGAACGACGGCGTCGATGGCGTCACCGCGGGAGACCCCCCTCCACCCCCTCGTCTCGCGACCCCCCCCCCCCCCCTTATCACCCCCCCCTCCACCCCCTCCCCCCCCTCGTCTCACGACCCCCCCCCCCCCCTTGTCACCCCCCTCATCTCGCGACCCCCCCCCCCCGTCGCCACCACACCACCCGCGTGTCACGCGGTGGAGTGAAAGTCCGCGTGGACATTTTACGCAGTTTGGGGAAGGGGGGGGTGCAGAGTCGCTCACGGCTGCTGTGCGAGCACACGCTGGTGCCTGTGATGTCACTACCACTATCATCGTCGTCATCAACATCGTCATCATTGTCGTCATCGTCGTTGTCATCATCGTTACAACTATCATCGTCACTGTCATCGTCGTCGTCATCATCCTCGTCATCATCATCATCGTCGTCATCGTCATCATCGTCGTCATCGTCGTCATCATCATCGTCACCACCATCATCGTCACTGTCATCGTCGTCATCATCATCATCGTCATTATCATCATTATCATCATCGTCATCATCGTCGTCATCGTCATCATCGTCACCACCATCATCGTCACTGTCATCGTCGTCATCATCATCATCATCATCGTCATCATCATCATTATCATCATCGTCATCATCGTCGTCATCGTCATCATCGTCACCACCATCATCGTCACTTTCATCGTCGTCATCATCATCATCGTCATCATCGTCATCATCATCATCGTCATCATCGTCGTCATCGTCATCATCGTCACCACCATCATCGTCACTGTCATCGTCGTCATCATCATCGTCATCATCATCATCGTCATCATCATCGTCATCGTCATCATCGTCGTCATCGTCATCATCGTCACCACCATCATCGTCACTGTCATCGTCGTCATCATCATCATCGTCATCATCGTCATCATCATCATCGTCATCATCGTCGTCATCGTCATCATCGTCACCACCATCATCGTCACTGTCATCGTCGTCATCATCATCGTCATCATCATCATCGTCATCATCATCGTCATCACCGTCGTCATCATCGTCATCGTCGTCGGTCCGCGTGATTGATGATCCAGAACTCGCGAATTCGTTCGCTCATCCGGCGGCGGTCACTCGCCTCCGTGTCACTCACCTCCACCGTGGCGACTTCGTCTCGTCCACACTGTGATCAACTATACACACTGTGCATGTTCACACAATACACTCACACACTCAACCACCCACACGCACGCGCTCACTAACCCACTCACTCTTCCACTCACCCACCCACTCACCCACCCAACCACCTACTCACTCACCCGCCCATTCACCCACCCATTCACTCACCCACTCCACCACCCACCCACTCACTCACCCACCCACTCACTCACCACACTGCAGGTCGCCTCACTTCTCTCTCTGCTTCTCCCCTCGCACTGCTCCACTGCGGAGTTCTCTCCTCCTCCTCCCACCACCACCATCAGCATCAACATCGGCGGGCTGAAGTGGTCACTAATCGGCGCGTTTTGTTTACGTGACAAACCTTGCCGGCTGTGTCGGGTGGTGGAGGATTACGACACAACATTTATACTCACGCGATCTAACCCAAACGCCTTTACTGGGGACAAAATTGGTCGCGAAAGCCGACATGGCATTACAATCACCGCTACCAACGTCCAATAAAATAATAACTGTGCTCAAGAAACGTGACGACTCTTATCGATTACGTGCTTTTCGTCGCTGGCCGCTTGACGCTTTGGGCCTTTGTGTTCTATTCACTGCTGAGTGAAGGCATACCCCCCCCCATCCTCCTGTTAGCCATCGCCAGCTCTCACTCACGATCCTGCGATCCAATAGCCGTGCTCCATCTCCGCGACGGATGTCCTCTTTGCACCGCAAATTGTTTATAACACACCACGAGTAATGATAACTAACCCGCAGTGTCACACACACACACACTGCCACACTGTGTCCCTGTAACACACACACACACACTGTACGTGTAACACACACACTGTACGTGCAACACACACACTGTACGTGCAACACACACACACACTGTACGTGTAACGCACACACAGTGTGTACGTGTAACACACACTGTACGTGTAACACACACACTGTACGTGCAACACACACACACACACACTGTACGTGTAACACACTGGCACAGTGCGGGAATGTGGAGCTTTCCGCCTGTGGTGGTGCTGAAAGTGCCTGGCTGTGGCTGTGGCTGTGAGGGTCGCGTGGGGGATGTGGGAGTGGGGGTTGAGGGGGAGGGGTCTGGGGTGCAGGAGAGGGTGCGGGGGGGGTGGGGGAGAGTGGGGGGTAGGGATCGCCGGCTCTGATTGGGAAATTGCGTCAGACGTTGACAGAAGCTTGGAAGGAGGAGCAGTCATGCAGCATCAATGGTAGCAGCAGCAGCAGCAGTGGCAGCAACATCGGCAGTAGCAGCAGCAGCAGCAGTAACGGCAGAAGCAACAGCATCACTAGTATAGCAGCAGCAGCAGCAGTCGCATGGTCAATAGCAGCAGTAGCAGCAGCAAGAACGGTAGTCGCAGCAGCACTCTCGCTACAAGGCGATAGCAGCAGCAACAGAAGTAACAGCAGCAGCAGCAGTAACATCATTAGCAGCAATGATCAGCAGCGCTATGCATACCATACTACAGCAGCAAAAGCAGTAATAGCAGCAGCACTACGGATACAATACTGTAGCAGCAGCAGCAGCAGCGGCTCTCGGAATAAAATACTGTAGCAACAACAGCAGGAGCAGTATCAGCAGCGGCGGCAACAGCAACAGGAGAAAGAGCAACGGGGGTAGCATCGGTAGCAGCGTTATCAGCAGTAGCAGCAGTAGCAGCAGTAGCAGGAGCATCCCCCCTACCAGTAATAGTCACAGCAGGATCAGCAGCAGCCGCATCAACATCATCAGCGCAACCAACTGATGAATATCGGTATCAGCAGCAGCAGCAGCAGAGGAGGAGGAGGAAGGGTGATGATGGGGTTGAGATGATGGTGGTGATGTTGATGCCATCAAGAAGCTGGAATGCAGCGCGAGCCTGGTGAGTGGTGGTGGTGATGTTGGTGGTTTTGGTAATTGTGGTGGTGGTGATGGTTATGATTGTGGTGAGGGTGGTAGTAGTGAAGGATATGATTGTGGTTTTGGTGATGGTGGTAGTGGTGTTGTAAAGATTGTGGTGATGGTGGTAGTGGTGAAGAATATGATTGTGGTTTTGGTGATGGTGGTCGTGGTGATGGTTATGATTGTGGTTTTGGTGATGGTGGTAGTGGTGATGGTAATGATTGTGATTTTGGTGATGGTGGTAGTGGTGTTGGAAAGATTGTGGTGATGGTGGTAGTGGTGATGGTTATGATTGTGGTTTTGGTGATGGTGGTCGTGGTGATGGATATGAATGTGGTTTTGGTGATGGTGGTAGTGGTGATGGTAATGATTGTTGTTTTGGTGATGGTGGTCGTGGTGATGGTTATGATTGTGGTGAGGGTGGTAGTGGTGATGTTATAATTGTGGTTTTGGTGATGGTGGTCGTGGTGATGGTTATGATCGTGGTTTTGGTGATGGTGGTCGTGGTGATGGTTATGATTGTGGTTTTGGTGATGGTGGTCGTGGTGATGGTTATGATTGTGGTTTTAGTGATGGTGGTCGTGGTGATGGTTATGATTGTGGGTTTGGTGATGGTGATCGTGGTGATGGTTATGATTGTGGTTTTGGTTATGGTGGTCGTGGTGATGGTAATGATTGTGGTTTTGGTGATGGTGGTCGTGGTGATGGTTATGATTGTGGTTTTGGTGATGATGGTCGTGGTGATGGTTATGATTGTGGTTTTGGTGATGGTGGTCGTGGTGATGGTAATGATTGTGGTTTTGGTGATGGTGGTCGTGGTGATGGTTATGATTGTGGTTTTGGTGATGGTGGTCGTGGTGATGGATATGAATGTGGTTTTGGTGATGGTGGTAGTGGTGATGGTAATGATTGTTGTTTTGGTGATGGTGGTCGTGGTGATGGTTATGATTGTGGTGAGGGTGGTAGTGGTGATGGTTATGATTGTGGTTTTGGTGATGGTGGTCGTGGTGATGGTTATGATCGTGGTTTTGGTGAGGGTGGTCGTGGTGATGGATATGATTGTGTTTTTGGTGATGGTGGTCGTGGTGATGGTTATGATTGTGGTTTTGGTGATGGTGGTCGTGGTGATGGTTATGATTGTGGTTTTAGTGATGGTGGTCGTGGTGATGGTTATGATTGTGGGTTTGGTGATGGTGATCGTGGTGATGGTTATGATTGTGGTTTTGGTGATGGTGGTCGTTGTGATGGTAATGATTGTGGTTTTGGTGATGGTGGTCGTGGTGATGGTTATGATTGTGGTGAGGGTGGTAGTGGTGATGGTTATGATTGTGGTTTTGGTGATGGTGGTCGTGGTGATGGTTATGATCGTGGTTTTGGTGATGGTGGTAGTGGTGATGGTTATGATCGTGGTTTTGGTGATGGTGATCGTGGTGATGGTTATGATTGTGGTTTTGGTGATGGTGGTCGTTGTGATGGTAATGATTGTGGTTTTGGTGATGGTGGTCGTGGTGATGGTTATGATTGTGGTTTTGGTGATGGTGGTCGTGGTGATGGTTATGATTGTGGTTTTGGTGATGGTGGTCGTGGTGATGGTTATGATTGTGGTTTTGGTGATGGTGGTAGTGGTGACGGGTATGAATGCGGTGATGGTGGTATTGGTGATGGTTATGATTGTGGTGATGGTGGTATTGGTGATGGTTATGATTGTGGTTTTGGTGATGGTGCTAGTGGTGATGGATGTGGTTATGATAGATTGGGATTGTGGTGGTGATTATGATAGTGGTGGTGGTAAAAGTGGTGGTGTTTTGGTGATGGTCATGGTGCTGGATGTTGTGACGAATGCTGTTAGTGGATGGGGAAGTTGGTGATGATGGTGGCAGTGACCGTGATATGGGCAATGGTGGTGGTGGAGGTTCTGATAGTGGTTGTGGTGATGGCAGTGGCTGTAGTGTTGGTGGTGATGATAGTGAATGTAGGTGTGGTGATGATCATAATGATGTTGATGGCGATGATGATGGTGGTGGTCGTGCTATGATGGTGGTGATTTTCACAATGGTAAGAACAGTGATAGTGGTAACAGTGATGGTGATGTCAGTGATGGTTTTAGAGTTGGTTACGGCTATGGCGGTGACAATGATGATTGTGGTGATTTTATTTATGGTTATGGTGGTGGTGGTGATGATGGTTGTGACGGCAGTGATTGTCGTGATACTGATGGTGACGGCGGTAGTGATGTTTTTGTTGATGGTGGTGGTGGCAGTGATGTTGTTGGTGATGGTAATAGAGGGTGTTAATGATGGTGATAGTGGATATTCATATTTATTGTGATGATAACAATTACTATTATTATTATAATGGTTGATGTTTGTGGAGCATGCCATGCTAACGTGGGTATGTTTATCCAGCAGTGGATAAACGCAGTGGATTGAAAGCCCCCCCCCCCATCTTAAATATGCGATGAACAAAACTCCCACAGTCCGCGTCTCACCCACATCTGCCTGTCCATGTAATAACAAGTGAAGGTGTCTCTTTCATTGACACATCCCGTCAGCCGCACGGCCTTCTGGGAGTGATATATTTCAGCAGCGATGGTTTCATATAAGCAGCAGTAGGTCGTTGAGTTCAGTAGCAACAAAGACAAAGATCCCCTGTATAGCCTTAACAGACTGTAGGGGCAAGTGCTGTTAGCGAGCACCTATGAAGGCCAGAACGGTACATGAGGGGGTGGGTGGCCAGCACCACGCCCGACCGCCTTTGTCTCCCCAGTGGCGATTTTACACACCTCACCGGGTACTCATTTGAGGCTGAGTCGACCTAGGGGAGGCCCGGGACCGGTTCAGATAATCGTCACTGGTGTTGGCCGTGAGCGGGAATCGAACCCGGGTCGCCAGGTTCATAGCGCAGCGCGCTAACCGCTACACTACCGCTCCTCACAACATACACACACACACGTGTTCTCATCATTGACAGCAATTGTGTCCGTGCGTCTATGTGAGTCTTTGGGTCTCTATGTGACTCTATGTAAGTAATATGGATCATATCAGCGTATGCAAGTATGGCTCTCTGTGTAAGTCCGCGGGTCTCAATGTGAGTCTGTGGATCATATAAAGTATACTTGAGTCTATGGGTCTCTGTGGCAATCTGTGGGTCTGCTTGTGAGCCAATAATCAAGTCAATGAACGTGAGTCAATGGGTTTCTATGCGAGTCTGTGGGTGTCTATGTGAGTCTATGGATCGTGTGTGAGTCTGTGAGTCTCTATGTGTGTCTATGGATCATGTGTGAGTCTGTGGGTCTCTATGTGTGTCTATGGATCGTGTGTGAGTCTGTGGGTGTCTATGTGAGTCTATGGATCGTGTGTGAGTCTGTGAGTCTCTATGTGTGTCTATGGATCACGTGTGAGTCTGTGGGTCTCTATGTGGGTCTATGGATGATGTGGGAGTCTGTGGGTCTCTGTGTGTGTCTATGGATCGTGTGTGCGTCTGTGGGTCTCTATGTGGGTCTATGGATGATGTGTGAGTCTGTGGGTCTCTGTGTGTGTCTATGGATCAAGTGTGAGTCTGTGGGTCTCTATGTGTGTCTATTGATCGTGTGTGAGTCTGTGGGTCTCTATGTGTCTATGGATCACGTGTGAGTCTGTGGTTCTCTATGTGAGTCTATGGGTCGTGTGTGAGTCTGTGGGTCTCTATGTGTGTCTATGGATCGTGTGTGAGTCTGTGGGTCTCTGTGTGGGTCTATGGATCATGTGTGAGTCTGTGGGTCTCTATGTGTGTCTATGGATCGTGTGTGAGTCTGTGGGTCTCTATGTGTGTCTATGGATCACGTGTGAGTCTGTGGGTCTCTATGTGGGTCTATGGATCGTGTGTGAGTCTGTGGGTCTCTATGCGGGTCTATGCAGCATACGTATGGGGCGCCACACCAAGTGTTGCAGGAGGTTTCGTGGGTTCGATCCCGACCCTGACGTCTGCACATTTGGAGTTGCGTGATCTTCCCCGTGGTCGTGTGGATGTTTTTTTCTCTCCGGGTCCTCCAGTTTTTACCTCCGCATTTAGAAACACCACGTGCTCTGGAGTGTTCGGCTGCTATGAATGTCCACGTGATGGGCCGCGACGTTGAGCTATCATTTGTGGCCAGGTCGCTTCTGAAGAAGAGCTGTGTAGGTCAGTGGGGCCTTACCTGGTAGAATGAATAAAACAGTAAAATATCAGCGCGCGTGATGCAATGGATGTCTGTGCGAGTACGTGGGGTCCTTTAATTGCGAGTCTTAAATGTCTTCATGCAAGTCTGCTGTTCGCGATCGAACATCGCGAACGGATTTGCTCAACACTCGTATTCGTCATCATCGTCATCACCACCATCGTCATCACCACCACCATCGGCATCACCACCACCATCATCACCATCATCAACATCATCATCATCACCGCCACCATTATCATCATCACCATCATCACCATCACCACCATCATCATGACCATCATCACCACCATCGTCAACACCACCACCATCATCACCACCATCGTCATCACCACCACCATCATCATCACCGCCACCATCGTCATCACCACCATCATCACCACCATCATCATGACCATCATCACCACCACCACCACCATCACCACCACCACCATCATCATCATCACCACCCCCACCATGATCATCACCACCACCACCACCATCATCACCACCATCATCATCACCACCCCCATCATCATCATCACCACCACTACCACCATCATCATCACCACCATCATCTTCATCACCACCACCACCATCATCATCATCACCACCCCCATCATCATCACCACCACCACCATCATCATAACCACCCCCATCATCATCATCACCACCACCACCACCATCATCATCACCACCATCACCATCATCATCACCACCACCATCATCACCACCATCACCACCATCACCACCATCACCACCACCATCACCACCATCACCACCACCACCACCATCACCACCACGATCACCACCACCACCCCCATCACCACCACCATCACCACCACTACCACCACCATCGCTGTGTGCGTGCGGCTGGCAGGCTGAGGGGCCGCGCTGGCGGGCGGTAGAGGGCGATGGGCAACGCGGCGGAGAAGGCGGCAGACCCCCCTCCTCCTCCTCCCCCCGCCTCCTCCTCCTCCTCGCAGCAGCCGCAGCAGCTGCAGCAGCAGCAGCAGCGCCGGGGCTCCGAGGGGGGCGGCCCCCCCGACGGGATGGTGGACCTCAGCACCCGCAGACTGCGCGGGCTGCCCCTGCAGGCGAGCGGCACGACACCCCCTACCCCCCAATCCCCCTACCCCCTACTCACCTGCCCCCCAATCCCCCTAGCCCCCAACTCACCTACCCCCCAATCCCCCTAGCCCCCTACTCACCTACCCCCCTAGCCCCCTACTCACCTACCCCCCAATCCCCCTAGCCCCCTACTCACCTACCCCCCAATCCCCCTACCCCCTACTCACCTACCCCCCTAGCCCCCAACTCACCTACCCCCCAATCCCCCTAGCCCCCTACTCACCTACCCCCCTAGCCCCCAACTCACCTACCCCCCAATCCCCCTATCCCCTACTCACCTACCCCCCTAGCCCCCAACTCACCTACCCCCCAATCCCCCTAGCCCCCTACTCCACCTACCCCCCTAGCCCCCTACTCACCTACCCCCCAATCCCCCTAGCCCCTACTCACCTACCCCCCTAGCCCCCAACTCACCTACCCCCCAATCCCCCTAGCCCCTACTCACCTACCCCCCTAGCCCCCAACTCACCTACCCCCCAATCCCCCTAGCCCCTACTCACCTACCCCCCTAGCCCCCAACTCACCTACCCCCCAATCCCCCTACTCACCTACCCCCCAACTCACCTACCCCCCAATCCCCCTACCCCCTACTCACCTACCCCCCTAGCCCCCAACTTACCTACCCCCCAATCCCCCTAGCCCCTACTCACCTACCCCCCTAGCCCCCAACTCACCTACCCCCCAATCCCCCTATCCCCTACTCACCTACCCCCCTAGCCCCCAACTCACCTACCCCCCAATCCCCCTAGCCCCCTACTCACCTACCCCCCTAGCCCCCTACTCACCTACCCCCCAATCCCCCTAGCCCCCTACTCACCTACCCCCCTAGCCCCCTACTCACCTACCCCCCAATCCCCCTAGCCCCCTACTCACCTACCCCCCTAGCCCCCTACTCACCTACCCCCCAATCCCCCTAGCCCCCTACTCACCTACCCCCCTAGCCCCCTACTCACCTACCCCCCAATCCCCCTACCCCCTACTCACCTACCCCCCTAGCCCCCAACTCACCTACCCCCCAATCCCCCTAGCCCCCTACTCACCTACCCCCCTAGCCCCCAACTCACCTACCCCCCAATCCCCCTATCCCCTACTCACCTACCCCCCTAGCCCCCAACTCACCTACCCCCCAATCCCCCTAGCCCCCTACTCACCTACCCCCCTAGCCCCCTACTCACCTACCCCCCAATCCCCCTAGCCCCTACTCACCTACCCCCCTAGCCCCCAACTCACCTACCCCCCAATCCCCCTAGCCCCTACTCACCTACCCCCCTAGCCCCCAACTCACCTACCCCCCAATCCCCCTAGCCCCTACTCACCTACCCCCCTAGCCCCCAACTCACCTACCCCCCAATCCCCCTACTCACCTACCCCCCAACTCACCTACCCCCCAATCCCCCTACCCCCTACTCACCTACCCCCCTAGCCCCCAACTTACCTACCCCCCAATCCCCCTAGCCCCTACTCACCTACCCCCCTAGCCCCCAACTCACCTACCCCCCAATCCCCCTACTCACCTACCCCCCAACTCACCTACCCCCCAATCCCCCTACCCCCAACTCACCTACCCCCTAGCCCCCTACCCCCTACTCCCCTATCCCCTACCCCCCTACACCCCTACTCCCCCTACCCCCCTACTCCCCTACCCCCCTACTCCCCCTACCAGCTCGATCGGGTTGCGCGTGGCACCGAAATCGCCTCGAGCCGAAAGTGAAGTTCACTCAGCAGCTGAGCTTGCTCTTTTTTGTTTGTCCCGGTAGCCAATGTCAGGATTCGCAACGATGATGTTGTTGTTGATGTTGATGTTCCGGACGTTGCTGCACGTGGACCTGGGCCCGTGAGCCATCGCCTGTCGAGGGAGGGAGGGAGGCAGCAGCCAGGAGGAGGAGGGGGGGTTGGTGGGTCACCGCGCACACAGAGAGACGCGCCAGGAGAGGGCGGTGCAGCAAATGCGAGCCCCCCCCCACACCCCACACCCCCCCCACACCCCCACCCCCCCACACCCCCCCGCTTCAATTCCGTCTCTCTATGGCAGAGGTGGTGAACCTTTTTGTCTGCCAAGGGCCATTTGGATATTTAGAACATCATTCGCGGGCCGTACAAACTTACAAATTAGCCCGTTGTTATATTTGTCTTCTTGGTTCTTTCGGTAAAGTAACGTGGCAGGGAAATAATAAAATAATAAAAATAAAACATTCTAAAATAATTCTCACGACGTTTCGTTATATTTGGTCAAACATTTAATTAAATCGCTCCTAATGCGATGGTTGGAACCGCTTCTCTTTGCCGAGGCGTGTGATGTTAGCTGCTATTGATGATGTTGCTGCTGCTACTCGCAACTGCTTTTCCAGGTTTGCTCCTAGATTTGTTGAATTTCGAGTCCCGCCTGCGGTTGCCTTGGCATGGCCACACCAAATGATTTCGTGGGCCTCACACGGCCCGCGGGCCGGACGTTCCCCATCCCTGCTCTATGGGATTCACTAAAGCAGCGGTCCTCAAAACTTTTCTGGCACCCAGGGAACGGTTTCGTGGAAGACAATTTTTTCACGGACCGGGGGGGGGGGGGGGGGGGGGGAGTTCATCATTGGGTCTTTCCCCCTTTTCAAAGAAGTTCTCCGGCGATGTTTGTGTTTTACTCATGTTGGCTACTAGGGGTTAGCAGCTCGTGGACGGCCCCCAAGGGAGTGAAGTGTGGTTTTGTGAAAGTCCTTATGTGCTGTGCGGCAGGGGCGGTTTCTTCATTAGGGCGATTGGGCGACGCACCACCAATGTCATTCAACCACAGAGTCACGCTAGCCGTCACTGTGCCTCTGGATATAGTCCAATCAGCGTCATGTCACGTTCTGTGGAGTACCGCCTCTTTTTGGGCGATTTCCCTCCAGCTGAGAATCGCCCCGAGTGGCCCCATAGACTTACATTCAAAGATGTTTTTTTTCGAACGGGGGCGCTGCAATGCATTCTCTATGGCTTCCGGGAGGGCTCGCCCTAACGTGCTTACGTCATCATACGTGCTTACGTCATCATACGTGCTTACGTCATCATACGTGCTTACGTCATCATACGTAAGCACGTTTCATCCAACAAAATTATTTGTCGCCACCTAGTGGAATCTTTAATAAAATAAACTTGAGTGGTTTGTTTTAATAGTGAGTATAGAAACAAACAAGATGTATTGTAAGAGTCACTTTATTTTTCATTAATATTAAAGAAGTGAAGTTGCCTTTACATGCTTAAGCTGTTAATTTATCCTTTGCATGGGTGGACCTTATCCTTATCAATCATCCAGACATTTGCCCCCCCTGAGAGATTTTGCAGGAGCCACCACTGCTGTGCGGTACAGCGATGCACGTGTGTACACCAGCATGCGATAACGGAGTTGGGCCTGTGGGTGGCTGGCAGGGTTATTGATGAACTGGACTTGACTTGTACACCAGCCACGTGGTTAATGGCAACTCGGTTGAGGATTGCTGTGTGTGACACCACGTGCATTCTACAGGTAAAGGACCCCAAAGGTTGTTTTTGATCGTTCTAGAAATGTTCTAGGCTTGTTCGAGACTTCAAGCGTGGCTTTGAATTGTTAATTTGTGATACATTCAATAGGAGGGGTTTTAGCACTGTGCACTGTAACGGATGACGTACTGTAATTACGTACTGTATTTGTAATTCTCTAACCCTAATACTGTTTATCATATAACCATGCTCATGCACACAGAGTATGACTACTTGCAATGCTATTGAGAATAGAACACATGTACAATAGTAAGTTGTAGAATGGTGACAAGTACAGTACGTATACTGTACACGTCCTTCATTTCGAGTGTGCTACACCTGTCACCCCAATCGCTAAGCCGCCTCTCTCTCCTCCACCATTGCCCCCACCACCACCACCTCCACCACCTCCACCATTGCCCCCACCACCACCACCTCCATCACCTCCACCATTGTCCCCACTTTCACCACATCAACCATCTTCACCACCAGCATCACCACCACCTCCAACACCACCACCGCCTCCACGATTTCCCCCACCACCACCACCTCCTCGACCGTTGTCCCCACCACCACCTCCACCACCTGCTCCACCACCGTCACCACATCCACCATTGTCCACGCCACCACCTCCTCCACCACCTCCTCTACCGCCACCACCACCTCCTACACCATTGTCCCCACCACCACCACCTCCTCCACCGTTGTCCCCACCTTCACCGCATTCACCTTCTCCGCATTCACCTTCTCCGCATTCACCTTCACCGCATTCCCCGCCGCTGCCGCCGCAGGTGTGCGGCTTCCGCAACGTGGTGAAGCTGTACGCCAGCGACAACCTCCTGCGCGACCTCCCCGTGGAGCTCGGCCGCCTCAGCCGCCTGCGCATCCTGGCGCTCGACGCCAACCGCCTGGACGAGCTGCCGCGCTGCGTGTGCAGCCTCGCCTCCCTGTCGCGCCTCTACCTGGGCGGCAACCGCCTGCGCTCGCTGCCTGCCGAGCTGCGCGACCTACGCGCCCTCCGCTCCCTCTGGATCGACAACAACCGCTTCCGCTCGCTGCCGCCCTCCCTCTGCGAGCTGCCCCAGCTGCGCACGCTCCAGGCGGGCGACAACCGCCTGCGCTCGCTGCCCGACGGCGTCGCGCGGCTGCGCGAACTGCGCGGCATCTGGCTCTACGGCAACCGCTTCACCGAGTTCCCCGACGTGCTGCGGCGCGCCGAGAGCCTCGAGGTCATCGACGTCGACCGCAACGGCATCCGCCGCTTCCCGCCGCTGTCGCGCATGCCCCGTCTCAAGCTGCTCTCGTTCGACCACAACCCCTGCCGCCTGCCGCCCGAGGTGGCCGCGCGGGTGACGCTGGTCGGGGAGGCCGAGGGGGCGGTGGGCGGGCGGCCGCTCACGGCGAGGGGTGGTGGCGGCGGCGCGGTGGCGCTGGCGGCCGCCGTCACGGAAGATTCCGACGTTCGCTGAGCCCGGCGGGGTTGACCCGGTTTGCTGCCGCCGCCGCCACCGCTGCTGCTGCTGCTACTGGTTGTTGTTGTTGTTTTTCTACGACGGCACGTTTGGTGGGGGGGGGGTGTCACGTTCGGCAAGAGTTTCTAGCAAGTGCCCGGTGGTGTTTCCAGCCCGGTGGTTTTAATGCGAGGTGAACTTTCGTGGTGACGGCACACGATGAGCAAACACCGCAGTCAACCCCCATACGGTTTATAAGCCCGTATTCTTGTACAGGTAAATTGAGTGTTCAGGGCCATTCGCCTCAAGAACCGTTTCAATACGGGCAAAACAAAATGACGCGTCTATTTGTTTGTGTTTCTCCCCTTGTGATGGGACTTTATAGGACGAACGTTGAGATTTAAAAGGGGCACGGGATGACCAACAAGGTCTGAATTGGTCTGTAATAAGGTAGGGACACTGATAAGGGGTTGACAGGTATGGATGAGGCAGTCCCACGATTAGTTTGGCGGCCATTTTTGTCCTTCGTCACAATTCCTGCGAAAATTCCTGCATTAGTTTCGACCTTTCGAGGTCTCATCAGCAGAGTGAGCATTGTTGAATATGTCTTGCTGGAGGTACCGGAGCTTTGCCGGTGAGAGCACTCCGTCTTCAAGATGTGCTCAAGTCTCCCGAGATACCATCGGTAGGGCAGGGCACCGGGTTGTTATTCGTGCTTTCGAGGTCCCTGACTCTCTGCTCACAATCAACAAGGACCTTCATTTTAACACACGACCAATATTATCCATAATAGAGGGTTTTTTTTGGAAGGGAGGGGTTTAACGACACATTTATATTTAAGCGATTGAACGTCCCAAAAAAAGACCTCTATTAAGGACATTCATAATGGTGGGCAGGCCCCGGGGTAAAACCTGGGCCCGAACCTTCGCCTGTTGGCGATATCGTAGTCTCTGGCCAAAGCGCGAAGATGAAATGCTCGAATCGCTGTTTGGCGCTCAACAACAAAAAAGAAGCAATACGGCACAGAGGCACTCGTCAGCGTGCAACTTGCGAAGCGTGTGGCGTGGTTTACGAAGAATAGCCAGAGTTTACACTATGAGACATCTCCTTTACCAGTGGCAAAATATAGTAGTAGGTTTTTACCCTTTAAACTGGTACAAAACTGACACCTTTATACAAGGCATCATGTTTGCAATAACCACAACACAAGTAGTCAAAATGCAAACAAAAAGAAACAACTCTGATAATGATAATAAAATGCACTGTCCTCGAAGTTGATTGGGCCACACCCGAGACAGCTTTCCTTAGAGCCTAGTCTCCACTGGTGTTGAACCAGATGACAACAAAAGGCGTACTTGTGTTGTGGTTATTGCAAACATGATGCCTTGTATAAACGTGTCAGTTTTGTACCAGTTTAAAGGGTAAAAACCTATCACTACAATAGCCAGTGTCCACATCGAACTGGAGGCGCGTTTAAGTCCATCGGCCGAATTGGCCTTCCAGTTCGAATAGCTATGCAGCAGGCATTTGTATCAGTGGGAACACTCCGGATTGGTTTCGACATTTATGGGTCTCAGCAGCAGCAGCAGCAGTCGGACCTGCTGGGGTTTCTTTTGTTTTGCCAGATGTTATTGGCAAGAGCACTCGCCCCCTTCATCGCTAAGGCGGGGATGGTTAGAGGTTCCGTTCGGTACAACAAGCAATGCAATGCAAGCTCATTCTCCACCTGTTGTTGTGTGGCGGCCATCTTATATCATGACTTACAGCCGCCCCCCCATCCCCTTCTCATTCAACTGTCCTCTGTTGGAGGCCGGCCTCATGCCATGTCGGTTGTAGTGGGGGGGGGGGGGGGTGTTTGACCATACTTCACCATCCTGGCCACTGCTGGTTTGGAGAGGTGGGTTTCTTGTGGGCTGCCCCGGGATGAACTGTGTATAAAATATATAAATGTATACATTGTGTAAATATATATTATAGAATGTTATATTTATTTATTCCTGCCATTTAAACCTGCCAAAAATACCACCAGTCTGTATGCTCAGGCAATCGGGCCGTCCCATATTTCAAAATCGCTTGCGTAGATTCCATTAGAACACGGGTAAACAACGCCACGATATCACTTAAACACGAGCCACTCGATGTAAGTGTTTAGTTTCTTTTACTTAAGAAATGAAAGGTTCACTCAACAAGTATTTTAACTTTGAAAAAAGAAACACGTCACGCATTTATTTTGAACACGACCAGATCTAAATCCCCGCACAACATCAAATCTTCACACGTGCCGCTCCATAACAACGCAGACTCGATAGTTATAATGGGAGTCCCCCCCCAAGGGTACACGGCGAATCGGGGCGACCGCCCTGGGCCCCGCGCTTTGGGGGGAGGGGGGCGGTGGCGGGTGGGGTGCGCTTTTCGACGTCACGGTGTCAAATGGAATGTTTCCGATTTTTGGTGTGTGAGTTTCCCCGGGCTCCGCACTTACCACCCCCCATCCTCGCCCAAGGGACTGCTTTGATTACACTGGTCAACAACAAAAAACACATTTTTCTGGCCTGGACTTTTGCAGCTGTTTTAGACTAATTTCAGGGTGCTGATTCCAAATCTGGTCTCAGATTTGCTCTATCACATCTCATTTTTATGCTATCGGCATACCCCATTGTCATTGATTTTACCCGAAATTAACTCTGTCACTTATGATTGCAAGTTGTTGCGAGTCAGTGACTGCTTTAGTGTTAAAATATGGTGCTGATTGTTAGGATAGTGTGTTTATAATATCATTTTATGTAGATATCCACATTTATTTAATATTCTTCTTCTGCAGTTTTTATTGAGAATGCAATATTTGATATCTCAAAAACCTGATGTGATAGACACAAACTGATGCCAGATTTGGAATCAGCACCCCAAAATTACCTTAACCCGTTGGACTACCTTATGCCAGAAAAAGTGTGTTGACCAGTGTTATAATCGATCCTTATCATCGATCGTTATACAGCCGATTCGGTGGGGAGAGGCGGGGTGCAATGGGCGAAACTGCCCCCCCCCCCCCCCCACCTTGGAATGTTCTCTACTCGCCACTCTTAGTGTCTGCATCAGCGGACTAAGTAGGGGGGCACGGGAGGTGATGAGAGTGGGGAGGGATGGGGGAGCGTCACGATTTTCACTCGATACTTTATTTCACTTTGACTCGTTTGCATGCCGTCTCCTTTGTATTTGTCCATCTCGATTGCACCGTCTTATAAAGCCTCTCTTCCCTCCTTTGATATCGCAAGAGGCCCGCGTGGCCCTGTCGGGCGAGACGGAGGAATCCGATCCCATCCCTCGTGCCCTGTCCGTCGCATCGTGACATCGCGAAAGGTGGCGGCGTCGTCAGAGGCGGCGGCTTCATCCAGCAGTGGATTGGCCATGGTCCGTGATGATGATGATGAGCACGATGAGGATGATCGTTTGCCAATGTTATATTTTGGGACAATGGGGCCAGGTCCTGCAAAGGAGGCAACAAACGAGATGGGGGGGGAGCGAAACCGATACCAATCCAAACGGGACCATTGGGGGGAGGTCAGGCCTTCATCCAGCAGTCGATTGACCATGACCCCTGATGACGACGACGACGATGATGATGATGATGATGGTGGTGAATTATTGTTTAAAACGCAGAATATCCTGTTCAAAGTTTACACAAAATATATAACTTTATATACTACGTATGAATATAGATAGATATATACAAAGCGTCTAGCCGGAATGCACTCACATCTCAGAAGCTAAGCAGGGGCTTGAGCCTGGAAGAGCGCTTGTGTGTGAGCGAGCAGCGGCATGCATCACAGGTGCTATAGGCTACTGGCCGGGCAGCGTTGTCAGTAGCGACAGAGGGCAGTGCATGAAACCCAGTTGAGCTGTACTCCTATGCTCCCCCCGCGTGTATCCCTCGCCCCGCCTTCACCGTCAAGCCCGCGTTGACCAGCGTGGGGAAGTATGGTCAACTAGCCTCTATCGAGCAGTGGAGTGCCAGCAAGGGCTGTCCGTGTACACACATGGAGTCGAGTGTGAGCGAGAGAGACACACCGCCACGTTGACTGTGAAGAGAGCTGGACACGTGACGGCGAGAAGGGGACGACGATGGTAATCATGGCGAGGATGATGGTGACGATGGTGACGATGATGATGAAGGTGGTGACGACGATGATGATGATGACGAGGATGATGGTGACGGTGACGATGACGATGATGAAGGTGATGGTGATGATGATGACGATGATGATGATGATGGTGATGACGAGGATGATGCTGACGGTGACGATGGTGACGATGATGATGACGACGATGATGATGACGATAATGAAGGTGATGACGATGATGATAGTGACGATGATGATGGTGACGATGATGATGATGGTGACGATGATGGTGACGATGATGATGACAATGATGATGACGATGAAGGTGATGATGATGACGACGATAATGAAGGTGATGACGATGATGACGGTGATGACGATGATGATGACGATGGTGACGATGATGGTGATGATGATGGTGATGATGATGATGCTGACGGTGGTGACGATGATGATGACGACGATGATGACGACGATGATGATGACGACGATAATGAAGGTGATGACGATGATGATGGTGACGATGATGATGGTGACGATGATGATGATGGTGACGATGATGGTGACGATGATGATGACAATGATGATGACGATGAAGGTGATGATGATGACGACGATAATGAAGGTGATGACGATGATGACGGTGATGACGATGATGATGACGATGAAGGTGATGATGGTGACGATGAAGGTGATGATGATGGTGACGATGAAGGTGATGATGATGGTGACGATGGTGATGGCGGTCGAGACTTAACGACTCGCCCCGAGATGGCAACGCCTTGGGGGAGGAGGGGAGACAGGCCTTCATCCAGCAGTGGATCGATGACCGCTGACGATGACAGCGATACGTGTGCGCACTCAACACTTGATGATATACGCATGCCGTGTGCTTGGTGAGACACATCGTGTCGTTTGGATAAACACGAATTACATTTTATTTTTTGGTAAAAAAAAAAGTTATTACGATTGTGTCCTGCAGTATAGCAAACCGTGCGTCCGCGACTCGATATTTGTACCAAGGTAGCTTTGGATAATAATAATAATATAAAATACAAATACTATAGAGCATATCTGCAATTATAAATATAAGATGATATGGCAAAGATGAATAATCCTGATGTTTATTTTCATACGTTGCGTCATCCGCGATCTTCATTTGGAATCTCGATCGATTCTATTCCGAAGACGACGACGATGTGGATGATGATATCGATGATGATGATGTTGATGATGATGATGTTGATGATGATTATTATGATGATGATATATTATTTTTAGTACATGTTCATTTCTACTCGTGGCTCTCGAATTTGGATGGATCTGGTAAGCCCAAAATTGTAAATATTGACGGGTTTTTTTAATCACTTCGTTCATTTAACGTAACCGGCGATGTCCCTGGCCTAAAAAGGAGAGAGAAAGAGCGAGAGAATTACGACTCAGTTGATTCGATCGTCGATTATTTCAGCAGAAATATACGACCGCTAATTAAAAAGGGAAAAAAAAAATCCCCAAATTCACAGCTATACGTAATTGCTCACTCCTTCGCCAAGCCGCATTGACCAGCGTGGTGAAGTATGGTCAACCCCGCACACACCCCCCCCCAACCGCAAACGTCTTAGTCCACCCAGCAATGCAAATGACAACGCCACAATTGGTCGATCGGCAAGATGAGCAGTGGGGTAAACTGTGGGTTATCCTCACCTCTTCGTCCCAGACGTCTGGCCGTTATGGAAGAGTAGGCCAAAGCGCCCTCTGAAAGGTTCACCGGTGCGCCCTCCTCGTGGTTGAAGGCTCATCGGCAAGCGGTGGAATTGGCAAGAAATTGCAGGGACGCGCCTTTACCCATTCGTCTCGTGGTGGAATCCTGACGGCGTCTTCCCTGCCGGCATGAGCATGGGGGGCTGCGCTCATCTGTTGGCAGGCAAAGCCATCATCGGTGCCACTTTCATTATCCTCATGACATGGACCACGTCCATCCAACCAATCCTGACAACTCGCGTTCGTACAAATCCCCTGGCTTTTGTCTGGAATTTGAGGCCTGAGTATGCGTTACTACTTTCTCTCGCTGTGGTTACAGACATCACGGGAATCACAATAAACGCGGTTGCTGTTGGCGACGGACAGTAATGGACACATCTGATTTCGTAACAAGTGAAAGGGAATTTTGGGTGGTTCAGGGAGTGAGTGAGGAGTGAGTTGGGTGGTTGAGTGAGGAGTGAATGGGTGAGTCAGTGGGTGGGTGATTCAGTGGGTGAGTGAGTGGGTGGGTGAGTGAGTGGATGATTTAGTGGGTGAGTGAGTGGGTGGGTAAGTGAGTGAGTGGGTGAGTCGGTGAGTGAGTGGGTAGGTGAGTTGGTGGGTGAGTCGGTGGGTGGGTGAGTGGGTGAGTGAGTGGGTGAGTGGGTGGGTGAGTGGGTGGGTAAGTGAGGAGTGAGTGGGTAGGTGAGTTGGTGGGTTAGTCGGTGGGTGGGTGAGTGGGTGGGTAAGTGAGGAGTGGGTGAGTGAGTGGGTGAGTGAGTGGGTGGGTAAGTGAGGAGTGAGTGGGTAGGTGAGTTGGTGGGTGAGTCAGTGGGTGGGTGAGTGGGTGGGTAAGTGAGGCGTGGATGAGTGAGTCGGTGGGTGAGTCGGTGAGTGAGTGGGTAGGTGAGTTGGTGAGTGAGTGGGTGAGTTAGTAGGTGAGTTAGTGGGTGGGTAAGTGAGGAGTGAGTGGGTAGGTGAGTCGGTGGGTGAGTTGGTGAGTTTAATTCGCAGGTCCCCACGCCCTAAACAGCTGCGGCCTCCAACTCGCATCATCCACTCCGCCTCTCTGCTGACCTCTCGGTGCATGCGCTACGAAGAAGGGACATTTCCCGAAACGTCGCCTGCTCTATATTTTTTTGTTTTACTTCGAAGCAGAGGTCGCAAACGGGTACCCGGTCGGGTACGGGTACCCATTTGCGACCCTGGTGCGGCCGGGTACGGGTACCCGTTCCCTACCCGTACCCTACCCGAAATGAGTGACAAACGGTGACTCACCAGTGACTCACGGCCTACCCGTACCCGTACCCGGCCGCACCAGGGTCGCAAACGGCTACCCGTCGGGTACGGGTAGCCGGGTATCGGGTAAGGTACGGGTATCGGGTACCCGGTTGCGACCTCTGCTTCGAAGGCCACGCGCTGCGGTGTTGTTATCGACGAATGGGAGTTGTTGCCCTTCGTTGTTGCGCTCTACGTCGTCCGCGTTGAACAACAGCAGAGGGCGACACTCACCCACCGATGGGAGAGAGGTTGTGGGCGGCGCGGGTGTCGATGGGTTTCGCGAATCGCTCCGAGACGGGCGATCAAAGTTGGCGAGACCGCGTGGAGGGCCGCCACCACATTAGAAGGTGAAGGCGAAACGGACGGGGCTCTCGGCACGCTCTGATGGGGGGGGGGGGTGATGACCTGCGGCATCGATTGCCACCAAAGAGGAACACGTGGACGAGATCGCGCGCTCACGGCATGGCCACTCGCGAACAGCACTTGTCACGGCTGCTGCTGCTGCTGCTACCACTGCAGGCTGTGTTCAAGGTGCACGTTGATGTTGGATGTGTTCAACGAGGGCGGGCAGGAATTCAAGAGCGGCAGGATTTCGCCAGTAAGCACCGATCGTTGTTCTGGCGTGATTTCACGTGCGGTGTCATTTTGGAATTTGACCCCCAACAAAAAATGTGACCCCGAGTGTTGACCTCCCCGCCGCCCCCCACTCGCACACGGCGTGGGGATTTCTGTTCGGGGTGCTTCCGTGTCCTCCTCGTCCTCCCACGTGGTGCAAACGAACGCAGAGACGTCGCGGCAGAGAGAGGCACGCGGAGCGGAGACGTCGCGTTGTCGGCGAAGACAAGTAAGCGGGGCTTGGGCAAGAATACGCCTCGTGGCTTCGACCGGGAAGACGACGACATGGAGGCCAAGAACGATGGCGCAGTGGCACCCGAGGGATGGCGGCAGCGTCGGGGAGGAGGTTTTCATCCAGCAGTGGATTGATCCTGGCTGCTAGCGATGGTGTTCCGTTATCCTGGACTCCCCCCCCCACTCGCACCCCTGGGTTTTCTCCGGTTACTCCGATTTCCTGCCACACGTAGCGCGGTCGTGAATACCACTTTGCAAACGTCCTCGTTACAGGCGGGGCTGAGTGGCCGATGTCATCATCATCATTATCGCCAACATCGTGGTCATCGCCACCGCGATCACCATCGTCACCATCAGCAGCAGCAGCGTCATCGTCGTTAACACCACCACCACCATCATCATGTTTGCCATTATCGTCCCAACACCATCATCACCACCACGATCACCACCACTACCTCCATCATCACCACCACTATCACCAAAGTCACCACCACCAATATCACCACCACCAACCCCATCATTACCACCACTATCACCAAAGTCATTACCACCACTATCACCACCACCATTATCACCACCACCAACCCCATCACCACTACGATCACCAAAGTCACCAAAGTCATCACCACTGCTGTGCGCCCGATGCTTCGCTTCTCGCTACCGCGTTCGCAGTTTGCCGGAGGAGTCCCGCGATCGCTCCATCCATGGAGGAACTCTCCACCGCACTCTCCTCCTCCTCCTCCACGTGGCATTGTCCTTGCCCTCGCCGTTGTCAAGACGGGGTGGGGGGGGCAGTGGAGAGAACGCCGGGGGGAGCTGCTCCTTCGTCGGGTCTTCATCGGAGCTGCTCCTTCGTTCAGACGGCGCTGAGTGGCCGCTGTCATCATCATCATCATCGCCATCATCGTGGTCATCGCCCCCGCGATCACCATCGTCATCATCAGCAACAGCAGCGTCATCGTCGTCAACACCACCACCACCATCATCATCATCATTTTTGCAATTATCGTCACATCACTATCATCACCACCACGATCACCAAAGTCATCACCACCATTATCACCACCTCCATCATCACCACCACTATCATACTCTTAGGTTTTTTTCCGGAAAAGTAACGTAGGTAAAAAATAGTAATAAAATAAAATAATAATTAATTAAAACAATTAAATTAAATCACGACGTTTCGGAGGCAACACGCTAGAACGGAGTGCTGATGAGAGCCCACGGGGTCAAAGCGACGTCCTGCCAACGTCAACATTCAGGCACCGGTGTTCGTCGTCCGTTTACAGCGCTGAGCCAGTTGGTGGAAATTCCACGTTCTTATGGCAGCGGGGGAGGCGGGGGTGGGCGACTCTATCCATAGGACAGCCACCGTTGGCTTCCCCACAAAGTGGGACTCGTTTTAACGACCCAGGAGGGGGGCGTGAGGGATGATGGGGTGAGTCAACCGCCCTCAACCAGGATGTGAATTCGCGAACTTCCGATCGAGAGCCGCTCGCTCTACCCGCTCAGCCACCACGAGGCCGGATTCTAGAAATAAATGAATAATACGATTTTGTTGTTGTTGTTGTTTAAATCAGATTCAGAGGCGCGGCGATTAAAAACAACACAGGCAACCCGCTTGCGAAGGCAACCAGCAGTGTCGCTAGCAACAATTTGCCCAAGCTCTGTGGTTCTACATTGGCAGGGATTGACCAACGACGTAAATGAAAAAAATTGTATTGAGTGGGAAAAAAATTGGAGAATGCTCGGAGGCTGGTGGGTGGGTGGGGGGGATAACACTCGATTCCCCGAACGACTGGCTTACCAGATAGAAATATAAGCCTACTTGCTGTACTTCCCCCCCCCCCACACACCCACCCACCTCGGTGATAAATCGACACGGCTCGGTGGGTGACCGTCTCGTCGGGTCCCCAGGCAAACGAGCCGAGCGCGCGTAAACAACGTCGCCTGCCCGCTGGGCTATCCTCGTATCTAGCCGAGGCGAGCGATACCGCGTGCAATAAGCACGTGCTCTCCTGCTACAACCAGGAGCAGCGCGGTGATTTGAAATTATCTGACCGGTCCAACACCGTACACCCCATCCCCTCCCTCTCCCCCACCCCATTCACTGATGGCCCCATCTCTGTGTGCAGATTGCGAGTGGCGGGCGATAAGACGACTTTGGTACCAGTGAGTGGAGGGGTCCCCTCCGCCACGCCGAGCCAAAGTTCACCGCACATCTAATCGGGAGTGGGTGGGCCGCGTCGTCCCCGTTATGGTCATCATCGTAGTCCTGCTGCTGCTGATGCTGCTGATGATGCTGCTGCTACTGATGATGATGATGATGGATTATATCGAACACAGGATTTCAGCGGCGTCGGCTGAACGTTGCTGACCAGCTGTGTTCACCCGACAACTCTGCAATGGGCCCGTAGTTGCATGATCATGTTGGTGATGGTGATTTTTCAGTTTCAGTTTCATTTATTAGGTTTAAAAGCCGGTGAGCCATGCGGCTCTTGACTCGGGTGCAACCGCAACGAAACAAAAACATGAACAAGAAACATCTTAAAGTGACAACGCGCAACCGAAAAATCCAGGGAAAAACAGCAAAGTCTTCCAGAAGAAAACACCGTGTTTCAACGCTGTGTGCAACAATCGGAGTGGGATGCAAGTCAAACAATAACAAAGACATAATAAAACAATAACGGTAACAAGAGTATAATGATAATGGTGGTGTGGAAGGTGGTGGTGATGATGATGGTATAATGAAGATGGTGTGGATGGTGGTGATGATGATGGTGGTAATGTTCATGATGACGTTAATGAGAATACATTACGGTTAGAATGACGAGGAAGCAGCTGGTATTCAACACGCCGATGATGATGATGCACAACATGAGCAATCACTTCGGCATCTACAAAATAAAACCAAATTACGTTTTCTCCGGATTTTCGGACGCCCTCTAAAATTCGACGCGCTAGCGAACCTGTGCCTGGTGTCAATAAAGTTATACAAACCTGCTGTCACACACGCACAGATACCCGATTATAAGACGCACTCCCAACTTTGTTTTGACGCTTAAAAATACAGAGGGCTGGGGCGGAGGGGAAGTGCGTCTCGTTATCTGGAGAGTGGCGGTGGTGGTGGCGGTGGTGGCGGTGGTGGTGGTGGCGGTGGTGGCGGTGGTGGTGGTGGTGGCGGCGGTGGCGGTGGCGGCGGCGGTGGTGGTGGCGGCGGTGGCGGTGGCGGCGGTGGCGGTGGTGGCGGTGGCGGCGGTGGCGGTGGCGGTGGTGGCGGTGGCGGCGGCGGTGGTGGCGGTGGCGGCGGTGGCGGCGGTGGTGGTGGCGGCGGTGGCGGTGGCGGCGGTGGCGGTGGCGGCGGTGGTGGTGGCGGCGGTGGCGGCGGTGGTGGTGGTGGCAGTGGTGGCGGTGGTAGTGGTGGCGGTGACGGTGGTGACGGTGGTGGTGGTGACGGTGGCAGTGGTCGTGGCGGTGGTGGCGGTGGTGGTGGCGGTGGTGGTGGCGGCGGTGGTGGCGGCGGTGGTGGCGGTGACGGTGGTGGCGGCGGTGGTGGCGGCGGTGGTAGTGGTGGCGGTGACGGTGGTGGTGATGAATAGGGTTGACGAACTTTTTGGCTTCGTTTTTTCCATTTTCCTGCACGGAGGAGCACGCCGATTACAGAAGCCGCGCGCCACGGCTCCTGGCATCATCAATGCACACGGAGTGGTAATGTCGAATGGGAGGGGGGGCATAGTCGAGTTGGGGGGGGGGCCCATGGTCGAAAATAATAACGGAGCGGCAGCCACGGCTCTGGAACGCGTCCATCTCCTCCACCCAGGCGGAGATGGAGCGATAATGAAATCAGTTTGTGGTGTGTGTGGTGTGTGTGTGTGTGATGTTGTGTGGTGTGTGTGTGTGGTGTGTGTGTGTGTGTGATGTTGTGTGGTGTGTGTGTGGTGTGTGTGTGTGTGGTGTGTGTGTGATGTTGTTGTGAGGTGTGTGTGTGTGTGTGGTGTGTGTGTGTGGTGTGTGTGTGTGGTGTATGTGTGTGTGGTGTGTGTGTGGTGTGTGTGGCAGAGGCTTAGCCAGGAGACCTTCATCCAGCAGTGGATTGACCATGGCTGATGATAAAGTTACAAAATAAAATAGCAATCAATCATTCGCAAACCCTCCCACGCCGACCTTACACCCAGGCCTCAGAGCAGCGTTGCTTGGCGTAAGACACGTAGAGTAGACGGCATCCCTATCCAGAATAGCCCCCTACTATGGCACCTCTGTCTTCCTCGAATACGTTACATTATTGTATCGAGGATGCAACGAGGATTACATGCAGGCGAGATGCACAGGGCAGGCTAATCGCGTCTAGGGTGTTCCTGTGCGGCACGTGGTCTGTTAACAGGGAATTCGTACATCTCGTGGTGAGACCCACTCCAGCCATAGGAACGTGGAATTCTCCCCACCACGGGCTGCGAGAAGAAGATGCACCCCGATGTCTTAATGCTTCGACGATGTCGATAAGTCATTATTGTTGATATCATTATTGTTGCCCATAAGCGAGACGGTCGCTGGTGTTTTTTTGTTCATGGCAGTCGTTCATGGCGTTGATGTTGGTACGAAATCGTCGCTGATGTTCACGTTGTTGATATGTATATTCTTGGTTCTTTCGGTAAAGTCACGCAGAAGGGAAATAATAAAATAATAAAAATATATAACAATAAAAGAAAAATGTATTGCTGTGGATTGCACACCGGATGATGATTGCTTGTGTTGCAGTCGAAACGTCGTGAGAATTTTGAATTTATAATTGTGTTATTTTATTATTTCATAATTTCCCTTCTACGTGACTTTACCGAAAGAATCCAAGACTATTTGTCTTTTGTCAACGTGACACAATTCTTTCACCGATTCGCCGTGTCGGGTGGTGGAGGGTTGCGACACATTCATAAATAATCTAACCCCCCAAAAAAAAACCTTTACGATCAATAATACCGGTCGCGAAAGCCTGTTACGAGTCAAAGCCAAAGGGACTGCCACCGTCGCTTGCAATTCGCGTCAGCTTTATCCCCTGCACACACACACACAGGCAGTACTCGTCTGAGCAACGTACGAGCGTGAACGCAGCAAACGCGCCAGCCACCTCTCGCTCCCATCCCGAGTCAATGGTGTTACTTGAGGACACGTGGAGAGAGAGAGAGAGAGAGATAGGGGGGGGGGTGGACAAAATAAAATAGTGGCCGTGACAGTCGGTAAAGAGTACGAGTGGTTAGCGGGTACCAGGTGAGTCATTAGACATTCCACCGTCGATATCGGGCCGGGTCTTGCAATAAGTCTCATCTGAAACTATCTTTGGTCCGGTATCAGCCGCTATCGCTAGGTAGGACCCTCGGCGTTGGGCAAGTGCTGATAAGTGTGGCCGCATTTAGTGACAAACAACGCGTTTATTGGGGGGCGCTAAAGTGCATGTTTTGGTTTTATCTGCGCGGCTCTTAATGGCAGCGCGTTCCAAGTGGCACGGTGTGTGTGCGCGTGTGTGCGCGCGCGTGTGAGTGTATGTGTGTGTGCGCGTGTGTGTCAATTGGAATTATTATAATCTGCCAGTGGGAAACCCTGGCCACTTGAGTTCAATTCCCGGCAGCGGCTAACACCAGTGGCCGGATAAACCGAACCGGGACCGGGCCTCCCCTAGGTCGACTTCGCCTTAATTGAGTGCGGCACCCGGTGTGCAGTGCAGGTGTGTGAACATCAACAAAGGGCGTGGGTTGTGGCCGCGCCACCACCAGGCCAGCGCATCGGTGCCCGGCCGCTACGGCTGATTACGATTTGGAGAGAAAGGAGAAATGGGGGGGGGGGGGCAGAGACGTCGCGATAGGCGCTTGGAGGTAGACCAGGGGTGGGGAACCTTTTTTCTGCCAAGGGTAATTTGAATATTTATAACAACATCATTCGCGGGCCATACAAAATTATCAACTTAAACATTTGCCTGTTATAGTTGGTCAAACTTTTAATTAACTCACCCCTAATGTGATGGGCTGGAACTGCTTCTCTTTGTCGAGGCGCGTGATGTTAGCTGCTATTCATGATGTTGCTGCTACTCGCAACTGCTTTTCCAGTTTTGCTCCTAGATTTATTGAATTTCGAGTCCCGCCTGCGGCTGCCTTGGCATGGCCACACCAAATGATTTCGCGGGCCTGGTACGGCTCGCGGGCCGGACGTTCCCCAGCCCTGAGGTAGAGAAAAGCACGCGGATCGGAGACGTCGCGTTGACTGGGCAGGGCACGTCATGGACTAGAAGGCATCATGCTGATGGTGGTGGTGGTGGTGGTGGTCGAGACTGGTGGATAGACTGACAGCCAAAGGAGGAAAAACGCCCCCGAGGAGTAGAGAGAGAGAGAGACCATAGTCTGACGATGATGATGATGATGTTGTTGTTGTTGATAATGATGAGCATGCTTGTGATGGAAAAAACAACCATCACCATCATCGCTCATCACCCCGTCACCGTCACTGCCATCGGCAAAAGCCACCACCTCGCTGACGGGGAATGTGGAATTGTGACCCTTGCAAGCTGCGAGCAGCAGCTGCTGCTGAGCACAGCGCCACCGCTCACTGCAGCCAGGGGATCCCTCGCAACTGCCGGGGGGGGGGGGGGACACCGAGCCCGGATCCAGCTCGGATTGGTGGGGGGGGGGGGGAAAGGGCGGGGGGGCACTCGAACTCTTGCCTGGCAGGTTTGGTGGGGGGGGAGAGGGGGGCACCATCACAGCGATTCACACCGAGAAGCGGAGCGACCTTGGGGGTTTGGGCCAAAGGGACCCCGGATGTGTGTGGGGCCCCGGGCCCAGGAGCCCTCCCCCTCCCCGCTCGCAGGCGGCCCGAGGGGGTGGTGGTGGGTGGAGAAGGTGCCACGCGTAGTGGGGTGACGACGTCGCTTCGTTCTGGGGCCTCACAGCGCAAACGACGCGTGAGTGGCCACGGGGCAGGCCGCACCGATCCACCGCTTGAGGGAGGGAGGGAATTCGTCAGTGGCCTCCCGAGTTTTGCATGCCCGGCGATAAGAAGGACCCCCCACCCACCCCACCCACCTCCGTGTGCGCCGGGGAAAGCCCTTGCCAATACACTCGTGGGGAAAAGACGTTGCCAAACGAGGCATTTTGCCCGGTGGACAATGCTGACCCTGCTGAGGAGAGACTTGATGTCAAAATCGGGCAGGGGTTTCTAGTCTGTATTAAACCGGTGCCGTCGAACAAGATGTGCTCCCAGAAGGCCGTGTCAAACTAAAGCTATTCACTATTGTTAATAGTTTTAATATATTTTTTCATTTATATTCTGGTTTCTTTCGGTAAAGTCACGTAGAAGGGAAATAATAAAATGATACAAATATAAAACAATAAAAATTCTCACGACGTTTCGACTGCAACACAAGCAATCATCAGGTGTGAAATCCACAGCAAGAAAAAAAAAGTGTTTTTCACACCTGATGACGATTGTTTGTGTTGCAGTCGAAACGTCGTGAGAATTATTTATTGTTTCATATTTATATTATTCTATTATTTCCCTTCTACGTGACTTTACCGAAAGAACCAAGAATATGAATCCCTGCAGTCACGAAAGCTTTAAATCAAAATTTATTTTTTTCATTGTTAATAGTTTCAGATAAAGCCCACCGAGTCATCAGCTGTTGTTCAGAGGCGAGCCTGACCCCACGTGATGACAGCTCCTCATCATGGCAGTGGCTGATGCCGTGACCACCGCACGTGGGAATAATTTATAGCAGCGGCCAAATCATCTAAAGGCGCGTTGATTCTCAACGTGGATGGGAGCGGAGAGGTGGGGGTGCAAAACGAGAGGAAACCAGAGAGCGATCCTACGCTGGGACCACCGCGGGGAGGGAAATCACGCGGACTCACCAGCAGACTCGGCTCAGCATCCTTGATGCGGAAGAAAGAGTGCCGCTGGCCGGGCGGTGCTACACCGCTCCTGCAAACAAAGTTGGCCTGAGCCACAAGCGACCCCGCGACGCCTATCGCCCCAGCTCTGAAATCTGAGCACGATTTCAAAGGTCGCCTCTGTCCCAAGTGGTCACTTCCCCGAGTCGCTGCGATAGGCAGATTCAAGCCGTTGCAGTCAACGTCGCCGGACGTGGCACAGCACTTAGACGACTCTTCACTAAAGATCGCCGATGACCTCTACGAAATCACGGATGACCTCTACGAGATCACGGATGACCTCTACGGGATCACGGATGGCCTCTACGAGATCACGGGTGACCTCTACAAGATCACGGATGACCTCTATGAGATCACGGCTGGCCTCTACGAGATCGCCAATGACCTCTACGAGATCACGGGATCATGGATGACCTCTACGAGATCACGGATGACCTCTACGAGATCACGGGTGGCCTCTACGAGATCACGGATGACCTCTACGAGATCACGGGTGGCCTCTACGAGATCACGGATGACCTCTACAAGATCACGGATGACCTCTATGAGATCACGGATGGCCTCTACGAGATCGCCAATGACCTCTACGAGATCACGGGATCATGGATGACCTCTACGAGATCACAGATGACCTCTACGAGATCACGGGTGACCTCTACGAGATCACAGATGACCTCTACGAGATCACGGGTGACCTCTACGAGATCACGGGTGACCTCGGCCACTCAGCCGCCGTCGGGCACCGTCGACCGCGAGGATGCTCGTCGGACGGCAAAGGTCAAGGCTCGATTGTGTCGGCCACGGCCACCTGGGTAGATTGAGTCTGACCTCCGTGGTCGATCACAGTCATCCCATCGCACTATGCCAAGTTCCACCCAATATGCCGATGACGCGCAAATTGTGCACACCGCGGTGGAGTCCCAAGATTGGCAGGGAGAGCCTCAGCAATCCCGAGGGTTCTACTCCACTCGGGCGTGCGTGCGTAGTGGGGGGGTGGTGGTGGTGGTGGTTTGCACGAAACGAAACGCTGCTTAGTGCAGGGATAATCTGAGGTTCTCCTGGTCGACTCAGCGGTGGCGGTCGCAGACTCCAGGATTCAGTTGTCTGCTCCGCCTGTAGAGCCTCCGCACGATGCTCGGACGTAGACACGTCGCTTGGCAAACCACGTGCAAAGCTCACAGTCGGGATCCCGCAGTGTTCATATCGGGGCTCTACCGACGCACTCGGCCGCTGGTTGAGTCACGACGCACAGACAAGGCGAGGCTCGAGGATTGCGACTCTCACCACTTCAACGCGACGTTTGGAACACAAAAAAAGAAACGCATTCGCGAGCTGCATGGCCAAAATGATTTGCGTGGACAAAATGATTTGCCGCGTGATGTCACCGACTTCGCGTGTCCGTCCGGGGCTCGCCAAGCTGCCATCGGCTTCCGGTTTGCCGAACGAATTTCGTTGTTGGCTTCGCGCTCGCCGCGAACGAAAGCGCAAATACCTCGCCGCCGAGCTCGTCAAGGGGCGTAAAGCACCAGGCGACCTGCGGTCATCCTCGCAGCGGCTGTTGGGTGACCGTCGGACGAAGACGGTGGCCACTTGCGCGTCGCGCGGCGCTTTCAGATGCGCTTCCGCGGCCGTCTGGAACGCTCTTCCTTTCGATATCAAGGAAAGCCGATGGAGCTACGCGCTTCTAAATCGCCTAGATTGACGAACGGATTTCTTAAGCATCGATTTTGTGTCCTTGGTTCTTTCGGTAAAGTCACGTCGAAGGGAAATAATAAAATAATAAAAATATAAAACAATAAAATTCTCACGACGTTTCGACTGCAACACAAACAATCGTCATCAGGTGTGAAAAACACTTTTTTTTCTTGCTGTGGATTTCACACCTGATGATTACTTGTGTCGCAGTCGAAACGTCGTGAGAATTTTATTGTTTTATATTTTTATTTTTTTATTATTTCCCTTCTACGTGACTTTACCAAAAGAACCAAGAATATGAATCCCTGCAGTCACGAAAGCTTTAAATCAAAATTAATCGATTTTGTGTTTAGTTTCCTGTCCTTCCCCCCCGAACCTCCGATTAGCATGGTCGGCTACGTACGGTGCGAAAGAAGTTCCACTTACATACATACACATAGACACACATACATACACACATACACACACACACATAGACACAACAACAACAACAACCGCCATTCGCCACTAAGTGGCGGTGACGTCACCACGACGCTTGTGCCAGGCCATGTGCACCTTGAGGCCACGTGAAGTGTCGAACGCCCGCTGGCAGGAGGTCACGGGGCAGACCCAGGTGCCACGGGTCGACTGACCGAGATGACCGAGATGACTGGCTGATGCACCACCTGTGCCCCCTACTGTACCAACTTGCTGTGCTTTAGCCACCCGGCGCTCCGCTCGTTGTTGTGAGCGTTGCTCCTCCGCCCTCCGTTGTTGCTGGAGGGCGACTGCCTCCAACTGCCCAGTAGCGTCCTTCACGAGCCTCCTCCACTGAGGCCGATCTTGACACCGCTGGTACCAGTCATCGGCAAGTCCACTCAGCTCCACATCCTCCTGTACCACATCACTCCATCTCTTCTCCAGCCCGTGCCGCGCCCGTTTAGCCCCCTCGATCCGGCCGAACAAAAGCTGTTTAGGCATGCGGTGGCTGGGCATGCGGGCTACATGACCCAGCCAACGCAGCCTTGCCTGCCGGAGGAGCTCACTGATGGGACTTTGCCCAGATCTTTCAAGGACTTGTGAGCTCCTCACACAATCCAGCCTGGTTAAACCCAGGATGGATCGTAGGCAGGCCAGCCTAAATGTTTCCAACCGGCGAAGATGCTCCACTAGGGGGGTCCACGTTTCGCAAGCGTAGAGAAGGGAGGGAATGACCGTGGCCGAGAAGACCTGAAGCTTCGTGCGGAGCGACAGACCAGGTAGCTTCAGGTCTTCTCGGCCACGGTCATACATACATACACACACATAGACACACATACACACATACACACATACATAGACACACATACATACACACACACACATAGACACACATACACACACACATAGACACACATACATACACACACACACATAGACACACATACATACACACACATAGACACACATACATACACACACACATAGACACACATACATACACACACATAGACACACATACATACACACACATACATACACACATACACACACACATAGACACACATACATACACACACACACAAAGACACACATACACACATAGACACACAAACACACACACATAGACACACATACATACACACACACATACATACACACATACACACACACATAGACACACATACATACACACACACACAAAGACACACATACACACACACATACACACACATACATACACACACACATATAGAGCACCTGTTAAAACCAGAACAGCACGCGATTAGTGGAGAGGGGGGTCGGGGTCGGCAGGGTGTGTGTCTACCACCAATCCCGGCCGCCTTTGTCTCCCCAGTGCTGATGTTTACACACCGCATCAGGCATTATTTTTAAGGCTGAGTAGATCTCTGGCAGGCCCCGGTGTCCGGCGCACACACGCCTCTATTAGGGCACACGCGTTGATGTTTCGAGCTGTGACCCTGGTCACCGGGTTCGTAGCGCGGTGCGCTAACCACAACATTGCCGCTACCCCCCCCCCACCCCGTTACACATGAGACGCGGGTGAGCGGCATCGCCGTCGATGCGAGGGTCAGTCCCGAGGAGCCATATTTTACCGTCGTTATTTATTTTTTATTGATAGCAGAGACTTGTTCTAAATGTGTACGGCGCCACTTTAAACCCAGCAGCCTCAAACACCCCGCCCCCCCTCCCTCCCTCCCTCCCTCCCCCGAAACCCCAACCCCCCTCCCCCCTCTCTCTCCCACCTCCCCCATGAACCCGAGGCCAACGCGATGCCAAACTTGGAGCGCCTCGTATAGCAGCACCGCAGCGAACATCTTCGCCCACACGCACACTCGCCACTCAGCCCACCGTGGGTCACGTGGTGACTCGCCACTCAGCCCACCGTGGGTCACGTGGTGACTCGCCACTCAGCCCACCGTGGGTCACGTGGTGACTCGCCACTCAGCCCACCGTGGGTCACGTGGTGACTCGCCACTCAGCCCACCGTGGGTCACGTGGTGACTCGCCACTCAGCCCACCGTGGGTCACGTGGTGACTCGCCACTCAGCCCACCGTGGGTCACGTGGTGACTCGCCACTCAGCCCACCGTGGGTCACGTGGTGACTCGCCACTCAGCCCACCGTGGGTCACGTGGTGACTCGCCACTCAGCCCACCGTGGGTCACGTGGTGACTCGCCACTCAGCCCACCGTGGGTCACGTGGTGACTCGCCACTCAGCCCACCGTGGGTCACGTGGTGACTCGCCACTCAGCCCACCGTGGGTCACGTGGTGACTCGCCACTCAGCCCACCGTGGGTCACGTGGTGACTCGCCACTCAGCCCACCGTGGGTCACGTGGTGACTCGCCACTCAGCCCACCGTGGGTCACGTGGTGGCTCGCCACTCAGCCCACCGTGGGTCACGTGGTGATAGCGACTCAGCCCACCGTGGGTCACGTGGTGACTCGCCACTCAGCCCACCGTGGGTCACGTGGTGATAGCGACTCAGCCCACCGTGGGTCACGTGGTGATAGCAACTCGTCACTCAGCCCACCGTGGGTCACGTGGTGATAGTGACGCGTCACTCAGCCAACCGTGGGTCACGTGGTGATAGTGACGCGTCACTCAGCCCACCGTGGGTCACGTGGTGATAGCGACTCGCTTCCTTCCCCAATCTCTCTCTCCTCATCCTCATCCCATGTTCCCCATCTCACTGAGTCTCAAGACTAATTTTTGCAGGAGGGTACTGCTCCACACTAAGACATTATTTCGATTATTGTGCTGCTATAAATGTCAAATTGATGGGCCACTTTGTCTGAGCTATCATCCGTGGCCAGGTCGCTTCTGAAAAATGCATTAATACCTCAACGGACTTTGTTTGTTAGGATTGGGATGGTTTAGTTGTATCTGTACGTGTTTGGGTGATTTCTTAAACTTTCTTGTACATTGCACTACTGCTGTTTGTTATTGTGACATTCTGACCCCGTGCCCCTACAGGACATCTGTAAAAAAAAGAGCTTATAGCTCATCGGATTCCTCCTGCAGTCTAAACAAATATTCTGATACATTTTGGGTTGTTTGGGCCAAGTCCAGTAAACGAGAGTTTAGCTTCTTATCGGACGAAACCGGACGATACACACGGCAAAGGGATGACGCTCAAAACTCCGCACGGAGTGATTCAAGAATCCGTTGCCGTGGCCACCTCCTTCATCGCCGCCTCTCGCAGCCCCCAACTCGACAGCCCCCCCCCCCAGCATCTCTGGCCGGGCCTCTGCCCCACGACTTTTATCTGAGGGGGGGCTGGGGGAAGAGAGGGGGGGGGGTAAACGCCCCCCCCCCCACTCCCACCACCCCCTCCTCCGCCGAGGGATGACGACTGAACGTGCAGTGGCGGAGAGCCGGGGATAAACAGAGGGAGGGAAACTCCCCCCTGGGTCGATCACCCCCTTCCCCCCTGCCCTCCTACCCCTCGCGTCTCCCTCCTTGCTTCCTCCCCCTCCCCTTCCCCTCCGTCTCCCCCCCGCGCGTCTTCCTCCCATAACAAACCACTTCTGGCCCCTTTGGTGTCATACACTCTCTCTCCTCCTCCTCCTCCACCGTGTGCCCTCCTCCTCCTCTTTGTTACCCTAACTCCTCCTACCCACGTCTTCCTCCTCCCCGTGTCTCCCTCCCCGCGTCTCCCTCCTCCCCGCGTCTCCCTCCTCCCCACGTCTCCCCCTCCCCACGTCTCTCTCCTCCCCACGACTCCCTCCTCCCCACGACTCCCTCCTCCCCACGACTCCCTCCTCCCCACGTCTCCCTCCTCCCCACGTCTCCCCCTCCCCACGTCTCTCTCCTCCCCACGTCTCTCTCCTCCCCACGACTCCCTCCTCCCCACGACTCCCCCTCCCCACGTCTCTCTCCTCCCCACGTCTCTCTCCTCCCCACGACTCCCTCCTCCCCACGTCTCCCCCTCCCCACGTCTCTCTCCTCCCCACGTCTCCCTCCTCCCCGCGTCTCCCTCCTCCCCGCGTCTCCCTCCTCCCCACGTCTCCCCCTCCCCACGTCTCTCTCCTCCCCACGTCTCTCTCCTCCCCACGACTCCCTCCTCCCCACGACTCCCTCCTCCCCACGACTCCCTCCTCCCCACGTCTCCCCCTCCCCGTGTCTCCCTCCTCCCCGCGTCTCCCTCCTCCCCGCGTCTCCCTCCTCCCCGCGTCTCCCTCCTCCCCACGTCTCCCTCCTCCCCACGTCTCCCCCTCCCCGCGTCTCCCTCCTCCCCACGACTCCCTCCTCCCCACGTCTCCCCTCCCCGCGTCTCCCTCCTCCCCACGTCTCCCTCCTCCCCGTGTCTCCCTCCTCCCCGCGTCTCCCTCCTCCCCGCGTCTCCCTCCTCCCCGCGTCTCCCTCCTCCCCACGTCTCCCTCCTCCCCGCGTCTCCCTCCTCCCCGCGTCTCCCTCCTCCCCGCGTCTCCCTCCTCCCTGCGTCTCCCTCCTCCCCGTGTCTCCCTCCTCCCCACGTCTCCCTCCTTCCCACGTCTCCCTCCTCCCCACGTCTCCCTCCTCCCCGTGTCTCCCTCCTTCCCACGTCTCCCTCCTCCCCGTGTCTCCCTCCTCCCCACGTCTCCCTCCTCCCCACGTCTCCCTCCTCCCCGTGTCTCCCTCCTCCCCACGTCTCCCTCCTCCCCACGTCTCCCTCCTCCCCGTGTCTCTCTCCTCCCCGCGTCTCCCTCCTCCCCGCGTCTCCCTCCTTCCCACGTCTCCCCCTCCCCGTGTCTCCCCCCCCCCCCTCCCAGTGTCTCCTTCTCCTCTCTGCTCATTGCCACGTTATATTTACTGGCGCCGCGCTTCGTTCTATTTAAACGGCGCAGGCATCGGCGGCCGTGGCGGCGGCGACGCGGCTATTAGCGTCCGTGTGGCCGGGCGACAACCACGCCGCCACCACCACGTCACCACTATGCCACCACCACCACCACCATGCCACCACCACCACCGCCACCACCACGCCGCCACCACCAGGACCACCGCCACACCAACACCATCGCGACCCTGAAGCCACCACCACCATGCCACCACCATGCCACCACCATGCCACCACCATGCCACCACCATGCCACCACCATGCCACCACCATACCACCACCATGCCACCACAAAGCCACCACTACCACCAGTCCACCACCAGTCCACCACCAGTCCACCACAAAGCCACCACCACCACCACGCCGCCACCACCAGGACCACCGCCACGCCGCCACCATCGCGACGCTGAAGCCACCACCACCACCGCCACCACCACCACCGCCACACCACCACCACCGCCGCCACCGCCACCACCATCACCACAACGACCACTACGCCACCAGCGCCACGCCACCGATACCAGGCCACAACCAAGCCGCTGCCGCCACGACCACGATCACCGCCACCACGATCACCACGATCACCGCCACGACAACGACCACGAGGACACATTATCTCCGCGCAGTCCGGCGCCCAGCACATGAACTAAAATTGGCCCTCCCGAGAAAAAACATTTAAATTTGCCACCGACCCACCAATTCCGGATTGGTTCCTCTCTCTCTTTCTCGGTGTACGGTGTTTTTTATGCAATATTTTGCTGTCTTTTCTTGGATTTTCTGTTTGCACTCAGTCACATAGTCACTTGAAGATGTTTTCTTGTTCATGTTTTTGTTTTTTTTGTTTGTTGCGGTTGCACCCGATCCAAGAGCCGAATGGCTCACAGGGCTGTACCTAATACATGAACTTGAACTTGAACTGCGCGTAGAGTTGCTGGAAGTGACCACAGAACGATGCCGATGATCGCCGGCGTGACGAAGCTGCCGCCAATCGCCTGGGCAGAGGAGCCCGTCACGGCCACAGTAAAGGGAACGGCTGGATGATGGCCGATGGTTCAGACTGAGGAAGGAGCCACAGCCAAGGGATGGAGCGCGTTCGAGGTGGGACGAGGACGAATTCGCTCCGTCTCCCGTTGGGGGGGGGAGAGAGAGAGACGCAGCGACGAGATGAAATCGTCGATCCTCGCGGCGAGTCGAGAAGTCGCCGGGAGTCGCGAGCGATGGTCACCGGCTCGGGGAGGGAGGCCTTCATCCAGCGGTGGATGGGCCATGACCGATGGCGATTAATTTAGGACTCCGATGACACAATCGGGCAGATTTAGTCGTGGTAGCAGGCGTGCCCGGAATGCTGCGCCGAGTTTATATTGGCCTCGATAGAGAAAAAAAAGCCTCCTAATCCCATTAAATCCACACGCGGTTTAAAATAGACATTTGGCAATCTTAGCTCGTCTGTTCAATTAAAAAAAGACCCACATCCATATTAAGCAAGCATTGTTTACGAGCCCTGGGCTCTCAAAGTCCCTGTGGTTTCCGGCTCAGGTGAGCATCGAGGCACCGGTGCTCAACTCCCGTTTACGCAGTCCTGAACCGGTGGTGGAAATTCCACATTCCTATGGCCGGGCCGGGATGATGGGTTGAATCACACCCCCCTCCCCCCTCCCTCTCCACACTTCCTCAAGCAGGACTCTTGTAGCCGCTTGCTCTGAGCTGCCCGGCCCGCGTATAGATATTTTGGCAATCGTTCTCAATACGCTGATGACATGAGAAAAAAACCCCCCAACAACCGCACGCATCCCATTCATCAGCTCTGTTGAAAGCCCTGCATTGTAACGTGTGCGGCGCGTGTCCTCCTCGCATTCACCGCGTGCGCTATTGTTCAGAGGCCACTCCGTGCTATGCGTTGTCTCTCCCAGAACGAAGAGGTCACCACGGGCATTGAAGCCGGTGACGACGCACCTCAACCATCGCTTCCTTCCTTCTGCCAGAATTCATCCTCGTCACCGCCGCCACCACCGCCGTTTGGATTGAGCTCTTTCCCCTGTTACGCAGTCCACATCCATCCTCCGCACGAGATCCGGCTATGATGTCGTTCCTTATTTCAATCGCAACCCGCGACAGTGGACATCGCAGAATTACCTCTGAGATCCTCTGACCCCCCCCCTCTCCTCCTCTGAGTGGGGGGGGGGGCATCACTTTTCCACGCGATCTGCCAGACGAGAGTAAATGCACGTCGCGTGAAAGTCGAACCAACTCTCGATTTAAAGCTTTCGTGACTGCAGGGATTCATATTCTTGGTTCTTTCGGCCACAACGCAAGCAGCCGTCTTCAGGTGAAGAACAGGTCTGACAGAAGAACAGGTCTGACAGACCTGTTCTTCACCTGAGGACGGCTGCTTGCGTTGTGGCCGAAACGTCGTGAGAATTATTTTATAATGTATTATTTTTTATAATTTTATTATTTCCCTTCTACGTGACTTTACCGAAAGAACCAAGAATTCGAACCAACTCTTTCATCATCCGATCTGCATTTTGGCCAATTTATTCAAGGAATCAAATCTATCGTGGCCACGGCCGTTCTTTGTGGGTCTCTATGTCAGTCATTGCACACCTGCGCTGACACCACCACCACCGACTCGCTACACTGAACAGCCCAGTTCAATCACTGGCAGTGGCTGAGACCTCGATTCGAACCCAGGAAATCAGCGGTGATGGGTCAGCGTCTCTGCCCTCTGCGTCACCTGCGCACAGCTGTATTTCATGGAGTTCGGTTTAAATATATTTATTTAAAAAAAAATGAACAACGGAGCAAGAAAAACATTCGTCTTGATACCAAGCTCGGAGAAATAGGGAATTTCAGCTTGAAATGCATTTCTTTTTTTATTTGCATTCAGTTCTCCCGGCGTCACTTTAAGCCATGGACATTCTGCGCACCTGTCAGAACAAGTCAGCGTAGCACCTGTGAAACAATTCGTCTCGGAGTTCGGACAGTTACTTAATTTTTTTTCTTGTTGAAAAAGTTAGCAACTAAAAAGTGCATTTCACTTTGACTTAAGGCGATGAGGCTCCTCGCCGGAGCGACCGGTCGCCACAGTCTGACCGCTCTCTCCCTCCCTCCCTCTCTCTCTCTCTCTCGATCAACCACCGCGAAAACTTCCCCAGCGCCTGCGAGACCGCTTTGTCCGCCACCCGAGCGATTGGTTGCGCGCAGCGAAACGCCGTAGTTGCACCAATTTAACACGTGGGAGGCTTTCGCGACCAATATTATTCATAATGTAGGTTTTTGGGTCAGATCGCGTTATTTATAAATGTGTCGTAACCCTCCACCACCCGACACGGCCAAACAGTAAAAAATGTGTCGCGTTTTTCAAAGGACAAAATAATTCACTTCTTTAGCCCACCGGTGTGCTGAAGAGAGAATCAACAGCATTTTTTAATTTGAGTAGTACGACGTTTCGCTCATAATAACAATCGGCTTCATCGGGCAGGAATGGTGAAGCTCTCCTGTTGCTTCCGGTCTTAAATAGAGCAGCAGCAGCAGGGTGACGTCATCATTTAATTCAATTCAATCTGGTGCAGTGATTCGAGGCAAAGAGGGGGGGGGGGTAGGTATTGCAGTTGCACCGCGACCGTTTGCTCGCAGCAGTAGCAGCAGCGGTGGACAACGACTCACTCGGGTCTATCTGCCCTCCAGTGTGGCGATTTGTAGAGGCGACGTTGATTTTTATTTTTCAAACCCCTCGCCAAACCTCCTACGCATTTCACAAGTAGTACTAATCGCATATCTGCATTTCCCATAAATATGCTAAATTCCTCTTGATATGCAAATTATTTTGTCAAGACGCTCTTCGCCCCTCCATCCCAGCTTAAATAGTCGCTCCAAGCCTGGGGCTTGTCATTCAGACTCTGTCTCCTCGACAGACCTGTTCTCCACCTGAGGATGGCTGCTTGCGTTGTGGCCGAAACGTCGTGAGAATTATTTTATAACGTTTTTGTTTGTTATTTCCATTCTACGTGACTTTACCGAAAGAACCAAGAAGGCGACGTTGATTGCTCATCGTCGCGCGACTCGCCGCAGGCAGCGCTGCGGTGGGCCCGCTACGATCCCGTGAGCGCGCAAAGGGAAATCTCCCAGCGTCGGCGCGAACTGCCAGCCCAGATGTGGACAAAGGCCGTCGGACAAGCGATCGAAATGAAGCGTCGCGAGTGGCTTCGAGAGCGGTCCGGTTGTCCCGCGACCTGATCGATCGCTGCCCAGGGTCGTGGACTCGAAGAGAGGCCACGCGCACGAGAGCTACGACCTGCGGGTGTGGCCAACATCGCCACCACCACCACCACCGCCGCCGCCGCATTTGAAAATATAAAATTAAATAAATAAGAGCGCGATTTGTGCCAACAGTGGATGCACGAGTAACAGTAGTGTCGTCGTCATCAGCAAACATCGGAAACCGCCGATTCGACAAATCGCGTGAAGAGACATTCGGGACGAGCATCTAGCACGACGAGTTCAAGGGTCAAAGGTCAGAAGTTAAATCAGAATTCTGAGTTTTTGGAACAAAGCAGCACGTGTCGACGCAATTTTTAGTTTTCTGGAACTACAACAACAATCATGATAATGACATTCTCCATAAATAAAGTGTACAGATATAAAACAACATTTACGTGTTTAAATAGTCACTCAGCTCCCAGCCATAGATAGTGGTTGTGGTCGAGAACACGCCCCTTGTGAAACGCTCAAAGCTCACAAATATTCCTCGCCGCGTTTCCTTCCAAGCGGGTCCACGCCTCAAAAGCGATCAGTTGCACAACACGTTTGCGTGCATCTCCAATCGTGGACGTCCCTCCAACCGGTTGCAGGGATCAGTCGCACTCACAATGGTTGCTCTTAGCAGAGGCGACGCATTTCATCACCACGTGATACATTTAGCGAGTTATTATTTGGTTCTTTCGGTTAAGTCACGTCTAAAGATAAAATAATAAATTAAATTAAATAATAGAATACGACGTTTCGATTGCAACACAAGCAATCATCATCAGGTATAATGAAATAGCGACATAAAATCTAACCAGAAAACTATAGACAGACATATTACCTTTAGCGAGCTGTGATTGGTCGTTACGATCCCGATGTGGTTGAGGTGTGGGCGCGGTGGAATTAAGCAGGAAAGGGATTAAGCTCTTAAACTATACACTATGTTTTATTTGACCATGTAAGACCTAATCAGCTATGCGGCCCTTCGTCCGAAGCGACCTGGCCAAATTTCCACGCTTATCGCGTGGAAATGTAAAGCAGCCAAAGTTTCTAAACGCGTGGTGATGTTGATTCGAAATGTGGGAGGGGAAAAAACCGGAGGACCCAGAGAAAAAATCCACACGACCACGGGGAGAACGTGCAAACTCAAAATATGCAGGCGCCAGGGTCGGGATCGAACCCACGGCCTCCTGCATACCAAACTTAATTTGGAGCTTTCGTGACTGCAGGAATTATTCTTTGGTTCTTTCGGTAAAGTCACGTATAAAGATAAAATAATAAATTAAGTGAAATAAATGCTCGTATTTAATTTAATTTATTATTTTATCTTTATACGTGACTTTAGGATAAAATAATAAATTAAATAAATGCTCGTATTTTATTTACTTTTTTATTTTATCTTTATACGTGACTTTACCGAAAGAACCAAAGAATAATTCCTGCATACCAGGCGAGGCAGTTAACGTCTCGCCACCACGTGACCGTAGAGGGCGTGACCAGACAGCTGTAGCCACGCCCAGACCACGCCCTCAGCGCAACTGCTCGCACAGATGATGTGGACAAAGCAGCTGCAGGCCGCAACTGAGTTGCGCGACGATTTCGAGAGCAATCTGGATTGCGTGACTGACGCGCGCGCGTGGACCGGACTCTAGTGGTGTCTGAGATTACAGTTTCATATCAAGGAAAAATCAAAATAACAGCAATCTAATAAATACCTCGAGAACACGTTCCTAACGCTTATGTCGTTTTGATTATATTTTTACCCCAAGCCGAAAAAAGTATAAAAAATATTCTTTGCCTATTCCGCGTTGCAATATATATATACACATTCTATGGAGGGAATTAATCGCCCCGCGCGCGCGCGCGCTAAGCTAGAGCCCACGGAGACACGACGCGACACTGCGGAAGAACACCGGGACAGTCACGGGGATGCAGAACAGGGCTGGAGCCGAATCAAAACAGAGAGAGAGAGAGAGCGTGTCGTCCAACTAAAACGGGCACCCCAATGCACTGGCGCGCACCTCCCGTTAGCACAGGCCCTTAGCCACCGGTGGAAAGTCCCCATTACTATGGCAGGGACGAGAATATCCACATGACAACCACGCCTCTCCGTGTATTTCTTTGTCTGCGTGAGTGAATATGCGTGGGTGCGCGCGCGTGTGTGTGTGTGTGTAATGATGCATGTTTGAGTGTCTCTGTGCATGTGTGTTAATATACATTAATGTATATACACAGAGGGGAGTAGTGGCGCAGTGGTTAGCGTACTGCGCTAGGAACCTGGCGGCCTTGCTTAGGTTGCCGCTCACGGCGAACATCGGTGACGATGATCTGAAACGGTCCTGGGCCTGCCTTCCCCTAGGTCGACTCAGCCTTAAATCAGTACCTTGTGCAGTGGGTAGTAAACATCGCCACTGGGGGAGACAAAGGCGGCCGGGCGTGGTGTTGGCCACCCACCCCTCCCTCGCGTGCCGTGTCGGCCTTCATAGGTGCTCGCTAACAGCACTTGCCCCAATAGTCTATAACAGGCTACACGGGGGCATCTTTATCTTTTTTTGTGTGTGTCTGTCCGCGCGTATGCGCCTACACACGTGTGTGTGTCTGTGTGCGTGTTCACGGGTGACATAGTTGACAGGATGACACATTCCCGGCGCATGCTAAATCCGTAGCTTTGACGGGTTCGCCTATAACATAAATTTAAAATATCCTCTGACAGTTACCAGGGCGCATGAACATGCCACCGAACGCAACTCCGACCGACCCCCCCCCCGTCTCCAACTTCTATGTAAACAAATATAACACTTTCACGAATATAACACAAACACGCCCGCTGCAGTCCGTGAAAACGCACAGCACATACAGACACGTGGTGGTCAAGCAGACAACACGTGCCTCCTTCGCATACCGCTACGGTCAGTGGCTCTTAACCTCGACCCCAGCCCTTGAACCCCCCCTCCCTCCCACCCCCCCTCCCACCCCCCCCCCATTTTTGTTCGCAATCGTTAGAAAAAAATTGAACGCTGTTATTAAATACAATAGGCTTTGATGAAACAAAGCAAGTTGGGACTGGTGTGCCCGTGCTTCGTTTGCGTTTTCGGTGATTTAGTTTCCAGAAATATATATGTGTAATGTGGCCGCGTCTCGCTACCCCCCCCGCCCCCACAAAGTGCATTGGCGAGCAGCCCAGGTTAAGAACCACTTGTGTAGTGTATAGTGTAGTGTATAGTGTATAGTGTAGTGTATAGTGTAGTGTATAGTGTTGTGTATAGTGTAGTGTATTGTGTAGTGTATAGTGTAGTTTATAGTGTGTTGTATAGAGTAGTGTATCGTGTAGTGTATAGTGTAGTGTATAGTGTAGTGTATAGTGTAGTGTATAGTGTAGAGTGCAGTGTATAATGTGTTGTATAGCGTAGTGTATAGCGTAGTGTATAGTGTAGTGTATAGTGTAGTGTATAGTGCCGTGTATAGTGTAGTGTATAGTGTAGTGTAAAGTAGTGTGGTGTATAGTGTAGTGTAGAGTAGCGTAGTGTATAGCGTAGTGTATAGCGTAGTGTATAGTGTAGTGTATAGTGTAGTGTATAGTGTATAGTGCAGTGTATAGTGTAGTGTATAGTAGTGCAGTGTATAGTGTATAGTAGTGTAGTGTATAGTGTAGTGTAGAGTGGTTCTTAACCTTCATTACAGCCCGGGCACCCCTTTGGTTTTCAATCGTAACAAAAAAATTTACTTAATGTGAACACATAAATAGTGTTTGATTAAACAAAGTCCTTGTGCCTAAGGTGCCCGTGTGTAATTTGTGTTTTTGATAATTTACTTTCTAAAACAAGTCTCGCTACGCCTCGCTACCCCCCCCCCTCGCCCCCCACAATTGGCATCGTCTCGTGCCCCCCAGGCGAAGATCCACCGCTTGACGCCACGACTCCCTGTCCACATCCCATCAGCCCGCACGGCCGCCTTTGGAGGGGGTGATCATTAATCTCCTGGCGCTATTCATGAGCTCGACGCGAGCGAACCCCCTTCTGTGATCGTCTTCGACGTTCAGATGTCTCATCAGCGGTCGAGTCAGACTCGCTTCGAGCCAGTGCTGGGCCGAACTTGTCAGACGTTTCGAGGCAAGGCCTCTTGCCGTGAGACACACGGGGAACAGACGCATTAAGCCACACTGCCGCATTCATCATTTCAAACGAATAGTCCGCATTATGAGACGCTCTGGAGAGTAAAACGCACAGATCTGGTCTCACACACACAAACACACGCACACACAAAGACAAAGATCCCCCCTATAGCCTTAACGGACTGGACTGTAGGGGCAAGTGCTGTTAGCGAGCACCTATGAAGGCCGCCACGGTACATGAGAGGGTGGGTGGACAGCACCACGCCCGGCCACCTTTGTCTCCCCAGTGGCGATGTTTGCACATCGCAACAGGTACTCGTTTAAGGCTGAGTCGAACTAGGGGAGGGTCCAGGACCGGTTCAGATAATCGTCACTGGGTGTTGGTGGCCGTGAGCGGGAATCGAACTCGGGTCGCCGGGTTCGTAGCGCAGCGCGCTAACCGCTGCACCACCGCTCCCCATGCAACATACACGAACACACACTCACACACGTACAAAGACAAAGCTCCCCCGTATAGCCTTTAACTTACTGTTGGGGGTATCTGTGAGCGAGTCCATATTAAGGCTGGCACGGGTTTGGGTGGACAGCACTACGCCCGGCCACCTTTGTCTCCCCAGTGGCGATGTTTACACAACGCAACAGGTACTCATTTGAGGCTGAGTCGACCCAGGGGAGTTTGTGTGTGTGTTTGTGTGTGTTTGTGTGTGTGTGTGTGTTTGTGTATGTGTGTGAGTGTTTGTGTGTGTTTGTGTTTGTGTGTGTGTTTGTATTTGTGTGTTTGTATTTGTGTGTGTGTTTGTGTATTTCTGGCTAACCAACCCTCATCACCTCGATGGTGTCAGATGGCAACGCCACCGCCGCCGCCGCCGCTGCATCGCTGAGCAGTGCCACTGGGAGGGAAGTCGTCCCGATGTCAATCAGCTGCTGAGCCCCACGGCGCTCACAGCCACATCAGTGACCAATGGGGGTGGGAGGGGCATTGGACGGGTGTAGGGGAGTGGGGGCCCCCCCACACCCCCACCATGAATTAGTCCACAGAGGAAGAGACCAAAAGTCGGCTCGTGTCAAAGACCCCCTCCACCCAACCCCATCGGGGTCGCTCCAGAAACAATAGGAAACCACTGCGCTTGGCCACCGAGGGATGCCCGAATCCTCGCTGCGGAGGAGAGGCTGCAATCGCTCTGTCGGGAGCTGGACCGGTACCGTCTGGCTCACTATAGAATAGAGGAGGACTAAGTTATTGCTTTGATTTGAAGCTTTCGTGACTGCAGGGATTCGTGTCCTTGGTTCTTTCGGTAAAGTCACGTAGAAGGGAAACAATAAAATAATAAAAATATAAAACAATGAAATTCTCACGGCGTTTCGACTGCAACACAAGCCATCATCATCAGGTGTGAAATCCACAGCAAGAAAATTTGAAAACGTGGCGTTAAGAAAAAACCGCCACTTTTTTCAAATTTTCTTGCCGTGGATTTCACACCTGATGATGATTGCTTGTGTTGCAGTCGAAACGTCGTGAGAATTTTATTGTTTTATTATTTTATTATTTCCCTTCTACGTGACTTTACCGAAAGAACCAAGAATATAAGTTCATGTTGTTTTGTGTGTGTGTTTGTGTGTGTGTGTTTGTATTTGTGTGTGTGTTTGTGTGTTTGCGTGTGTATGATTGTGTGAGTGATTGTGTGTGAGAGTGATTGTGTGTGTGTGTGTGATTGTGTGTGTGTGATTGTGTGTGAGAGTGATTGTGTGTGTGTGTGTGATTGTGTGTGCTAGACCAAATCTGTGCAACGTTATCGACGCCGGGTACAAGTTTGGGCGTGCGTCTCACTTTGCGGAACGTCTTAGAATACGGAGAATACGGTGCAAACACAAACACACACACAAATATCACCTGTATAACCTTAACAGACTGTAGGGGCAAGTGCTGTTAGCGAGCACCTATGAAGGCCAGCACGGCACACGAGGGGGTCGATGGCCAACACCACGCCCGGCCGCCTTTGTCTCCCTAGTGGCGATGTTTGCACACCGCACCGGTTACTCATTTGAGGCTGAGTCGACCTAGGGGAGGCCCAGGACCGGTTCAAATAATCGTCACGTGTGTTGGCCGTGAGCGGCAATCGAACCCGGGTCGCCGGGTTCGTAGCACAGCGCGCTAACCACTACACCACCGCTCCTCACACACACACACCACACACACACCACATACATTCACACGTATTAAGGTGCCATCGTCAGCAAACCCCAACAGGAAACTTGGCATGCGTTGCACGGCAAGATGGTATCAGCGCTCTTGCACAGACATTACGCTCGCAATTGCTGAGATTTGTGGCTGTTCCTTCTCAATGTGTGTGGCAGATGGAGGAGCTGAATCTACACCGGTTGCATTATCATTAGGGGACCGTCCATAAATGACGTCACGCGATTTTGGACGATTTTTGACCTCCCCCCCCCCTCGTCACACGGCGTCACAAAAAGTCAGACAACCCCCCTCAAATATGACGTCAAAAAGCTCTGCCCCCCCCCCCAAAATAAAACATGCTTCAAATCGCTTTAAACTATTGTCATTGTAGTGCGTATTAATGTGGCGCTGCACTCTGATGTTGTAGCAGAAAACATTTATCAAAAAGTCTATTTAATTAAGTAGAACGTGTTGTCTATATTTATTTAAAGTTGCGCATTTTCATACGACGTCACATTTCTCAACCCCCCCTCCCTCGTCACACATCTTCACAAATGTCTGACCCTCCCCCGCCCCCTAGGTGCGTGACGTCATTTATGGACGGCCCCTTATCATTAGGACTCATCAGCACGGCGTAGCCACCATCATCATCATCATTGCACCTCCAACCTTTCGCTACTGAGGAGAATTGTTGCAGTGGGGAATTCGAAGTGGCAGCACATCGCATTCATATATAATAGTGTCACGATTGGGCCCCGCTTGAGAACCCGGTTCGATCGCAGGCAGTGTGGGCTGAGAGCCGGATCGATCCCGGCGGGATCTTAGCGCTTGTCGGGCTCAGAGTCTCTGACCTCTGAACCCTCGTCCCCCACCCAGAACACGTGCTCACGCATGCTTGTTATGACGAGTCGAGGGATGGGCCCAACCACGTGCGTGCGTCCTGCTGCTGTTTTGTAACCACGGTGAAGTCTCGTCGTTTAAAGAACTACGAGATCGCGAGACGCGCCGTCTCTACCGATCGCCTGGCGCGGCGTGCCCACAGCTGACAGCCGCGCGGAATCACCAAGCAATAGAACGAGGAGACTGGGAAGTCACCAGTGGCTCACGGAGATGAGGCCACCGGCAGTTGTTCGCTTGGTTCAGTGGGGCTTACCTGGTGAAATGAAACGAAATAAAAAAAAGTGATTTGCGGAACTAACAATCCCATCTTCTTGGTTCTTTCGGTAAAGCCACGTAGAAGGGAGATAATAAAATAATAAAAATAAAACATAATAAAATAATACAATTCTCACGACGTTTCGGCCACAACGCAAGCAGCCGTCCTCAGGTGAAGAACAGGTCTGTCGGAAAGACAGTGTCTTCAGACGGCTGCTTGCGTTGTGGCCGCAACGTCGTGAGAATTGTATTATTTTATTATGTTTTATTTTTATTATTTTATTATCTCCCTTCTACGTGACTTTACCGAAAGAACCAAGAAGATGAATCCCTGCAGTCACGAAAGCTTTAAATCGAAATTTAACAATCCCATCTTTGAAAAAGGCCAACACTGATGGCATTGACGATGACCCGAGTATGTAGCGTGCGTTCCGCAGACAACATTTATTCGCTGTCATCTCGAATTCCCGTACACATCGCTCGACAAAAAAAAATCACTCGTCCCTCCCTCTCTCTCTCTCTGTATGTGTCTGTGTCTCTCCCCTCGTCGCTTCTCTTCGCAGCTCGGTTCGTCTTCCCTCGACGCCAGAACTCTGTCCGCCGCGGAACCGTCGCGCTGGGCGTCACCTCCGCCCTCTTTCCGGAAAGGACTTTAAGTTATTTCCTTCGCAGAGTCCAAGCGGCCCCCGAGAGCTTCACCCGCACGTGGCGGGGCACGACAAGCGATGGGTTTCAGATCCTCCGGATTTCAGTCCCTGGATTTCAGATCCTGGATTTCAATTCTTGGATTTCAGTCCCTGGATTTCAGATCCTGGATTTCAATTCTTGGATTTCAGGTCCTGGATTTCAGTTTCTGGAATTCAGCTCCTGTATTTCAGATTCTGCGTTGCAATTATTGGATTTCAGATCCATGGATCTCTTGGATTTCAGTTTCGGGAATACAATTCCTGGATTTCAGATTCTGGGTTTCAGATCCCCTGGATTTTCAAATTCCGTCGATTTCAGATCCTGGATGTAAGATTCCAACAAAACGAATATTCGCGACGCAGCGTGGAGAGGGTGTGCGGTTGGTTTCCAACCTCCACCGTGATCATCACCATCATCAACATCGTCATCGCCACCCGCGTCATATCCTGGGCAGGAAGTGCGTCACGCTCATGCGAGGAGACACCTTGCTGCCACGCTTAGTCCTGCCGCCCTTGTTGAGAGCGATGTACATGCCCGGGTAGGCGTCCGACTCGTACGAGTTGTAGTTGTTGGGGAGTAGGTGCTCCCGGAACTTGCACTCCGTGCCGAACTTATCCTGAGAAAGGTGGAGGGGGGAGAGGCGGTGGGGGATAGGGGAGGGGGAGAGAGAGAGGACGACGGTACGGTCATCACTGGGGGGCCGTGATGCTCGCGGCTCGTTTGCAGAGGTCCGCGGTTGTGTTCCGGCAGGCCGACCTGGTTAATACTGCTTGATGTGTCTTTTAAAAATATACATGTTGTTAATAATACTACACCGCCATCTGCTTCTTCACTCACAGTGGACGTTAAACATCACGTGACGTCGTTCGTAAGAGCAGGAGCATCGCGTGCACCGGCTAGCGTCGCGCTCCAAATCTGCCAACCTTGACCCGATCGGGGAAATCACTTGGCGGCAGCCACCTCCACGGAGCCGGGGAGTCGAACCCAGGGCCCCCCTTTTTTGTGTCACCCATCTGCGCCCCCCCCTCCCGCCTGATCGCCGACGCTAAGATCCCGACGGCTCACGCGGAGGCGCCATCCCTCCCCTCCCTCCCTTCCACCTTCCCTCCCTCCCCTCCCTCCCTCCCTCCCTCCCTCACTCCCTTCCACTCTCCCTTCTCTCCCTCTCCTCCCTTCCTTCCCTCCCTCCCTCCCTTCCCTTCCTCCCTTCCACCCTCCCTCCCCTCCCCTCCCTCCCTTCCACCCTCCCTCCCCTCCCTCCCTTCCACCCTCCCTCCCCTCCCCTCCTCCCTCCCCTACTCCGTCCCCTCCCTCCCTTCCACCCTCCCTCCCACCCTCCCTCCCCTCCCTCCCTCCCTCCCTCCCTCCCTCCCACCCACCCTCCCTCCCTCCCTTCCACCCTCCCTCCCCTCCCTCCCACCCTCCCTCCCCTCCCTCCCCCCTCTCTCTCTCGCGCGCGAGGCACCGTGCGCGCTGCTGCTGCACCAGCTGACCTCACGTCACCGCGTGCCTTGAGAGAGGCAGGGCGCTATTTTAACGGCGCCCATCTGTCAGGATCATGTTAAAAGCGAGAGAGGTTTTTGAAAATGTCGCCGGCCAGGCTGGTGCAAGAAGGACAGACGACGCAAGCGGCTCTGGACGGGGTGGTGGTACGGGCTCTGGGGGGGGGGGGGGTCGGGGGGGGGTGGGAGGCTCATAATGGCCGTGTCGCGTTATAGACACTGAGCCAGAACTGCCGAGATCCTGGGTTCGAGCACTGGGTCTGGCTGTTTACGCTGGAGTCTCTGTCGCTTTCTCACGGAAGGTTCGCGATGGCTGCGTCACAGACTCTGGGTCATCCACCGCAGAGATCTCGGGGTTCAAGGCCTGGCTCTCGGTGGTGTCTCGTTCTCCCTCTCTCTCTCGCAGGGTTCACAATGGCTGTGTTACAGACACATAGCTGGAATTGCTGAGATCCAGGGTTCAAACTCTGGGTGTGGGTTTCTCTCTCTCTCTGAAGGGGCTCGTGGTGGCCGTGTCAGAGACATTGATCTGGCGCCGTTGCAATCGTGGGTCCGAGCCCTGGGTCTGGGTGTTTACCGCAAGTTCTCTCTCGCTCTCTCTCTCTCTCTCTCACACAGGGTTCATCATGGCCGTGTCAGAGACACTGAGCAGGGATGTTTGAGATCTCGACTAAACGGGATTCTCAGGTGTCCTGAGTTGATGGCAATAGCCTGGTCATCAATGGCTGGACACACACAAAAATCAATCACCATCACACTAAACGTGGGTTTTCACTGGATTTAGCTCCATTGCAGACGTCCACGGACGGGTGAGTGCTGGGGGTCGTGGGTTCGATCCTGACCCTGACGCCTGCTGCTGTATATTTGGAGTTCGCGTGGATTTTTCCCTGGCTCCTCCGGTTTTTCCCTCCACATTTAGAAGCGTCATCACACGTTCAGAGTGTTTGGTTGCTATACATTTCCACGTGATAAGCCGCTATCATTTGCGGCCAGGTCGCTTCTGAAAACGAGCGAATTGTTCCGTGGCCCTTACCTGGTGGTTGTGTTTGAGTCATCGAGTGAGTGGACGAGTGGACGAGTGGACGAGTGGACGAGCGGATGGGTGGTTGAGCGAGTGAGCGGTCGATTGTTTTCGCACTTAGTGACCGCGGCTGAGTAGATTGTGCAAGTTGGCGGAGTGGATGTGTGGAGAGGCCGAGCAGTCGATTTGCGTGAGCGCGCGGATGGCCGGTTGGGGCAGTGCGGGGGGCGAGCGAGCGAGACAGCGAGCGGCCCAGATCGTGAGTGAGCATCTTGAGTGGCTGAGTGTTTGAGAGGCAATCGGCGGGAGGAGGGGGGAGGGGATCAGTGCCGGATTATTCTAGCAGCAAAAGTAGCTACATGTGTAGTAGCTACACCACGTGTAGTAGCTACAACACGTGTAGTAGCTACACGTGTAGTAGCTAGACGTGTAGTAGCTACACGTGTAGTAGCTACGTGTAGTAGCTACACGTGCAGGCAGTATAGTACTATAGTTATAGAGCAAGTGTAGAATCACTGAGCCGGCATTGATAGCTTGAAAGCTGTTAGCGTGGGGCCCTTGAAAGTGCGGGGCCCGTAGCTACAACACGTGTAACTACACGTGTAGCTACTACACATGTAGCTACGACACATGTAGCTACTACACGTGTTGTAGCTACATGTGTAGTAGCTACGGGTCCCGCACTTTCAAGGGCCCCACGCTAAATGCTTTCAAGCTATCAATTCCGGTTCAGTGATTCTGCACTTGTTCTATTACTATAGTACTATACCGCCTTCGACTTTAACGAACGACTCGGTGTTTAAGTTTAGCGATTTGTCGTATTATCTGGCTGTGTAGCAAATAAAAAAACACAATTACTTTACCGTGCAATCTTCTTAGTTCTTTCGGTAAAGTCACGTAGAAGGGAAATAATAAAATAATAAAAATTACATTCAGACGCTGTCTTTCCGACAGACCTGTTCTTCACCTGAGGACGGCTGCTTGCGTTGTGGCCGAAACGTCGTGAGAATTATTTTATCATGTTTTATTTTTATTATTTTATTATTTCCCTTCTACGTGACTTTACCGAAAGAACCAAGAAGATGAATCCCTGCAGTCACGAAAGCATTAACTCGAAATTTTACCGTGCAAGTTAAACATTTACGTGTTTTAATATTTACGTGTTTTTTTATTTTTTTTATTTCGGGCACCTTGATAACATCACGCTACAGGCCCCGCACTCGCTTCATCCGGCACGGGGGGGGGGGATGGGGGGCGAGTCGTCGAGGTGGACACGCTGTGGTTGTTGTGAGCCTTACCGCTGCGTACATCTTCCCGCGTGCGTTCATCGCCACGAATCGCCCGCCCTTCACGCCGAACATGCTCACCACGCCTCGCTCCACCGTGGAGATCTCCAGGACACCTACATCATCACAAACACGCGCGCACACGCCGCGTACAGGCAGGGGTACACGCGCTGTTAGCGAGCGCCTATTAAGGCCAGAACGGAGAGCGAGAGGGGGGCAGTGATGGCGGGCACCACGGGCTGTGAGTTAATGCCCTCTCCCTCCCCCGCCCACCCCATTCCATGATTCATAATTCATTGTTTGGCTCGCATCGAGTAACCAAAACGTCGTTGTGTCGTACACCCTCCTCCACCCGACGCATGGATATAGTTGTCACGGGAATCACTTATTTAAAGATTTAAGATTCCTATATGTTGAATGTGTGCACCTTCCGGCCAAAGTAAATTCCTTGTCTGTGCAAACTTTCATGGCGAATAAAACCCTTTCTGATTCTTATTTCTGATTCTGATTCTGATCAAAACGGGGCCAAAGTGTTACTGCAGCAGCAGCAGCAGTAGCAGCAGCACCACCGGTGTGGCGCGTTTGTTCATCACGTGACAAGTTTATTAATTGGCTATGTCGGGTGGGTGAGGGGTGTACGACACACAAATTATATTTGCGCAATCCGACCCAAAAAAATTTAGCGAATGGTGATTTTTTTTTAAATGGTAATATTGCTCGCGAAAGGCCGCCTGCTAAAATAACCGGTCACCAGAAAACTACTTTTGAAAAACGAATTCTCATCGGGCCCTCTGCCTATTGCGTCAACAAGCTCAGCCTCCGACTCCAATGCTCATCAATCATCTACCATGCGTTGTCTCTGGCCTCACCATCCACGTGCTAGGAAAGTGGCCCATTGCCCGAAACGTCGCCGCCTGCTACGTATCAAATTTTCGGGACGCACCCGCCCACGCTGCGGTAGTGACGTTGACGCGCGGGTAGTTCCTCGAGGCTCTCCCCCCCTCCCCCCCGTGTTCCCATTGGACGGCGCTAACGCAGCCTGGCCCAGTGCCACTGGCACCCCCCCCCCCCCATCCAACACCCCACACTGAGCCCGGCGCAGGATTCTACCCACGACCCCAACGCTCGTTACGTAAGTCGGAGCTCATCGCCCCGCACAGCCAGAGATTACGCCACAGATTGCCCGCGACCAGAGATTACGCCACAGATTGCCAGCAACCAGAGATTACGCCACAGATTGCCCGCGACCAGAGATTACGCCACAGATTGCCCGCGACCAGAGATTACGCCACAGATTGCCAGCAACCAGAGATTACGCTACAGATTGCCCGCGACCAGAGATTACGCCACAGATTGCCCGCGACCAGAGATTACGCCACAGATTGCCCGCGACCAGAGATTATGCCACAGATTGCCCACAACCAGAGATTACGCCACAGATTGCCAGCGACCAGAAATTAAGCCACAGATTGCCCACAACCAGAGATTACGCCACAGATTGCCAGCGACCATAAATTAGCCACAGATTGCCCACAACCAGAGATTACGCCACAGATTGCCCGCGACCAGAGATTACGCCACAGATTGCCCGCGACCAGAGATTACGCCACAGATTGCCCGCGACCAGAGATTACGCCACAGATTGCCCGCGACCAGAGATTATGCCACAGATTGCCCACAACCAGAGATTACGCCACAGATTGCCAGCGACCAGAAATTAAGCCACAGATTGCCCACAACCAGAGTAACGCCATCGATTGCCAGCAACCAGAGATTACGCCACAGATTGCCAGCGACCATAAATTAAGCCACAGATTGCCCATAACCAGAGATTACGCCACAGATTGCCCGCGACCAGAGATTACGCCACAGATTGCCCGCGACCAGAGATTACGCCACAGATTGCCCGCGACCAGAGATTACGCCACAGATTGCCCACAACCAGAGATTACGCCACAGATTGCCAGCAACCAGAGATTACGCCACAGATTGCCCACAACCAGAGATTATGCCACAGATTGCCCACAACCAGAGATTACGCCACAGATTGCCAGCAACCAGAGATTACGCCACAGATTGCCCACAACCAGAGATTACGCCACAGATTGCCCACAACCAGAGATTATGCCACAGATTGCCCACAACCAGAGATTACGCCACAGATTGCCAGCAACCAGAGATTACGCCACAGATTGCCCACAACCAGAGATTACGCCACAGATTGCCCATAACCAGAGATTACGCCACAGATTGCCAGCAACCAGAGATTACGTCACAGATTGCCCACAACCAGAGATTACGCCACAGATTGCCCACAACCAGAGATTACGCCACAGATTGCCCACAACCAGAGATTATGCCACAGATTGCCCACAACCAGAGATTACGCCACAGATTGTCAGCAACCAGAGATTACGCCACAGATTGCCCACAACCAGAGATTATGCCACAGATTGCCCACAACCAGAGATTATGCCACAGATTGCCCACAACCAGAGATTATGCCACAGATTGCCCACAACCAGAGATTACGCCACAGATTGCCAGCAACCAGAGATTACGCCACAGATTGCCCACAACCAGAGATTACGCCACAGATTGCCCACAACCAGAGATTACGCCACAGATTGCCAGCAACCAGAGATTACGCCACAGATTGCCCACAACCAGAGATTACGCCACAGATTGCCCACAACCAGAGATTACGCCACAGATTGCCAGCAACCAGAGATTACGCCACAGATTACCCACAACCAGAGATTACGCCACAGATTGCCAGCAACCAGAGATTACGCCACAGATTGCCCACAACCAGAGATTACGTCACAGATTGCCAGCAACCAGAAATTACGCCACAGATTGCCCACAACCAGAGATTACGTCACAGATTGCCCACAACCAGAGATTACGCCACAGATTGCCCACAACCAGAGATTACGTCACAGATTGCCCACAACCAGAGATTACGCCACAGATTGCCAGCGACCAGAGATTACGTCACAGATTGCCAGCAACCAGAGATTACGCCACAGATTGCCAGCAACCAGAGATTACGCCACAGATTGCCAGCAACCAGAGATTACGCCACAGATTGCCCACAACCAGAGATTACGCCACAGATTGCCCACAACCAGAGATTACGCCACAGATTGCCAGCAACCAGAGATTACGCCACAGATTACCCACAACCAGAGATTACGCCACAGATTGCCAGCAACCAGAGATTACGCCACAGATTGCCCACAACCAGAGATTACGTCACAGATTGCCAGCAACCAGAAATTACGCCACAGATTGCCCACAACCAGAGATTACGTCACAGATTGCCCACAACCAGAGATTACGCCACAGATTGCCCACAACCAGAGATTACGTCACAGATTGCCCACAACCAGAGATTACGCCACAGATTGCCAGCGACCAGAGATTACGTCACAGATTGCCAGCAACCAGAGATTACGCCACAGATTTCCCACAACCAGAGATTACGTCACAGATTGCCAGCAACCAGAGATTACGCCACAGATTTCCCACAACCAGAGATTACGTCACAGATTGCCAGCAACCAGAGATTACGCCACAGATTGCCCACAACCAGAGATTACGCCACAGATTGCCCACAACCAGAGATTACGCCACAGATTGCCAGCAGCCAGAGATTACGCCACAGATTGCCAGCAACCAGAAATGGGGGGGGGGGGGGTAAAGAAAGCTCGTCTCGTCATCCAGAGAGTCCGGCGGGCCGTATTGGCCCACGCGCTCCATCCAAGGCTTGGGCACCAAACGTCGAACATCGATTCTCGTGGACGACACCGAGAGGGCCCACAGACACGCGCCATCGTCACGAGCACCCTCGCAGTTCCTGTGATCACCGTTACATTGTCTTTATAGCTTTGTCTTGGTGATGTTGAGGACGGTTTGGTCTGGCCATGTTTGTTTGTTGTCGTACAGAGCGAGCCTGATAACTTTAATCTGCATTGTCTTACGGTTGTTATTGTTTGACTTGAATTCCCACTGGGATTTTTAGCACGCAGCGTTGAAATGCGGTGGTTTTTTTCTGGAAGACTTTGCTGTTTTTATCTGGATTTTTCTGTTTGCGTGTAGTCACTTTAAGATGTTTCTTGTTCATGTTTTTGTTTTGTCGCGGTTGCACCCGAGTCAAGAGCCGCATGGCTCACAGCAGAGGTGGGACAAAGTCATTGTTATGCAAGTCCAAGTCGAGTCGCAAGTCATCAAATTCATGACTCGAGTCTGACTCGAGTCCAAGTCACATGACTCGAGTCCACATCTCATAGGTGGGACAAAGTCATTGTTATGCAAGTCCAAGTCGAGTCGCAAGTCATCAAATTCATGACTCGAGTCTGACTCGAGTCCAAGTCACATGACTCGAGTCCACACCTCTGGCTCACAGGGTTATATACAGTGAGGGAAAAAAGTATTTGATACCCTGCTGATATTGTACGTCTGCCCACTGACAAAGAAATGATCAGTCTATAATTTTAATGGTAGGTTTATTTGAACAGTGAGAGACAGAATAACAACAACAAGAAAATCCAGAAAAACGCATGTCAAAAATTGTATAAATTGATTTGCATTTTAATGAGGGAAATAAGTATTTGACCCCTCTGCAAAACATGACTTATTACTTGGTGGCAAACCCCTTGTTGGCAATCACAGAGGTCAGACGTTTCTTGTAGTTGGCCACCAGGTTTGCACGCACCTCAGGAGGGATTTTGTCCCACTCCTCTTTGCAGATCTTCTCCAAGTCATTAAGGTTTCGAGGCTGACGTTTGGCAACTCGAACCTTCAGCTCCCTCCACAGATTTTCTATGGGATGAAGGTCACGGTGCACAACCCGCTCGCGCCTACACCGAAGTTTTGCGCACCTCATCCCGTCGTCACGTTCCGAGGGGGGGAAAAAGGCGCAGCCCCTGCAAGTGCCCGCCCGCGGCACTGCTGATGGAAAGGCCTACGCTTGAGCGGAGCTCTCGAGAGTCTACTCTCGTCGAGTGTATTTGGCCTACTCTTTCAACGCCAATGACGACGGTGGAAGCGCCCACGCTTTACCCCACCGCGAACTGCCTGCCCATCGACCGTGGTGAGGCCACGTGTTGCTGTGCCGCTGGATGAGCAGAGGACGCTTGTGTTGCGACCGACGCTTCGTGTTTGATTTCGATTTAAAGCTTTCGTGACTGCAGGGATTCATCTTCTTGGTTCTTTCGGTAAAGTCACGTAGAAGGGAAATAATAAAGTAATAAAAATAAAACATAATAAAATAATTCTCACGTTTCGGCCACAATGCAAGCAGCCGTCTTCAGCTGGAGAACAGGTCTGTCGAGAAGGCAGAGTCTGAATGTCTTCTCGAAAGACCTGTTCTCCGAAACGTCGTGAGAATTATTTTATTATGTTTTATTTTTATTACTTTATTATTTTCCTTCTACGTGACTTTACCGAAAGAACCAAGAAGCTTCGTGTTTTCTTTTATTCTATAATTCACTGGTCAACACACTTTTTTCTGGCATAAGGTATTCCAAAGGTTTTAAGGTAATTTTGGGGTGCTGATTCCAAATCTGGCATCAGTTTTTGTCTATCACGTCAGGTTTTTGAGATATCAAATATTGCATTTTCAATAAAAACTGCAAAAGAAAAATATTAAATAAATGTGGATATCTACAAAAAATGATATTATAAACACACTATCCTAAAAATACAGCACCATATTTTAACACTAAAGCAGTCACTGACTGGCAACAACTTGCAATCATAAGTGACAGAGTTAATTTCGGGTAAAACCAATGAAAATGGGGTATGCCGATAGCATCAAAATGAGATGTGATAGAGCAAATCTGAGATGAGATTTGGAATCAGCACCCTGAAATGAGTCTAGAACAGCTGCAAAAGTCCAGGCCAGAAAAAAATGTTTTTTTTTGGTGACCAGTGTTATTATATCCTTTACATTAAGTTCACTTGCTTGCTTACGACCGTGCAAATCTTTCGGTCGGTTTTTTACCCACTTCCCGTGATCCAATCGAGCTGACATTTTGCACACAGACTCGTTGTGCGTGACAATGTATTTTCGTGAAAAAAAATTCCAAAATTTTACACTTTTTAGAAAAAAATAAATTATATTTAATTACCAATTGCTTAATGGTGCCAGCCATTCATCTGACCGATAGGTGGCAGCCATCTCAAGCCAGAGGACGAGAGGACTCTAGCCGCCACGCATATAAAGGATTTATAGTGAAAAACTTTGTTTTTACGGGTTACATTTTTTTTTCTACCTACGTGACTTTACCGAAAGAACCAGAGAGTATGAATTCCTGCAGTCACGGAAGCTTCAAACGGAGATTGCGGTGGGAGGGGTTACGAGCCCTGCCCGTTGTTTGATCGCCTGCCGCGCTGGGACATGGGGTCCAAACGGCGCCCTCTGGATGTGCACGTCCAGTGCGCTGCTGACCAACAACACCGCAGCGTTCGACTGGATCGGCAACGGTTTTCTTGCAAAGGATACTGACGACGAAATTCTACAATTAACACCGGTATTTGATACAGATTGTTTTGCTGTGACAGTTTCACCTGAAGACGGAAGCTTGTGTTGCCTCCGAAACATCGTGATTTTATTGTTTTTATTTTTTAGTAATTTTAATTTCATTTTTTACCTACGTGACTTTGCCGAAAGAACTAAGAGTATGGGTCCTTGCAGTCACGAAAGCTTCAAATCTAGAACCGGTATATTGTTTTGTAATGGAAGTTCATTCTCGTGGAGAGAGAGAGAGAGAAATAACGAGGACGACTCAGAGGTGCGAGGAGGTACCACAAACGCGGAGCGGGAACGGCAGCGCGCCATAACTACCAACGATTTCCCAAGCTCTGCAGACCTCCGCTTATCTTAAAATGCCTTCAGCAGCCAATTCACAAATATTTCTACATGTAGGAGGAAATCGAAGCGCCCGGTAAAAAAATGTCAATCCACGCGTTGCGAAGGGACAACACTCTATCCCACACAGATGGAACAGGTGGAGTCCACATTTTGCCGTCCTGTCTTCTCCTGGCCAGCCAGGGCACGGCTCCTGATCGACGCCGATGGTAATGGAGTCACGTGACATCGATGTGCTGTAATCCGCCAACCCTCTCTGCTGACTCCACAGTTGCTGGATCGCAGGCAGCCGCGTGGCTCGGCGTGGCAGGAACCTCGAGAACCCGATAGAAGACTCAGCACCGCGCTGCATACGAGAGGCGGACACTCAAGAGATCCGTACGAATGGTTTTACAAACCCGCTTGTTCTTCTTAGCACCACATCAGGCGGGCTGCAAGGTGTGGGCATTTCACCGTGTGATCCACCTACCCTTGCCTCCAAAGAAGTTAGGTCACAGACGTTGTGAGTGCCAAACCACACCTGGTGGCAGATGAGCCATTGATGAATATTGTCTGACCACTCGGCCTAAAGGTCAAAGGGTCAACTCTCTCTCTTCTGAACCTCAAACTGAGTTCCTGTTCAAATGGGCATTACAGCAATGGAGCTCATGTCCTGTTTGCAGCCCTGAGCCGGTGGTGGAAGTTCCACATTCCTATGGCGAGGACGAGGAACCTACATTTGTGGGAAGCCGGGGGGTCAGAGATACCGATCCAGCACTGCTGAGACCCTGGGTTCTAAGCCGGGATTCAGCCGCTCCTGACAAAACCGGCAATCTCAAGTGCGGCGAGTTTGACGGTCTCAAACCGGTCGCCAATGACCGCTGCACACACAAACATCGGATCACATTCGTCTCTGCGCTTAATGTGTCTGAACGCCGAGCTCTGAGAATGATGCAGGTCTCCTCCTCGCCTCGGTCTTCAACCCACTGTCGGTCTCGCTCCTCCCCATGCACTCCTCCACCACCCTGCACACCACGTGTCCCACCCATCACCACCACCACCACTAACCACCACTTCCTCCTATTCCCAACCTCCAAATTGGTTAACCCGTACCCTGCCGTAACATTTCTAACATCATCTGATGATTTGACGACAACGTGGTGGGAGAGTCCTTACTGCCACATTGAGATGTTGGGCCAACTCCACAAAAAGAGAGTTTGGTTTCATGTTGGACGATGGTAAATGTTATTGGTGCTGCTCATGATGATGATGCTAAATATGCTGCTGATGATGACGATGGCGTTGCTGTTGCTGATGATGCTGCTGTTGCTTCAACAGCTGCAGATGATGATGCTGTTGCTGATGCTGCTGACGACGACAATGACGATTGAGACAATGCTGCTATCATCGCTGTTGCTGCTACTGCCGCTGAAGATAATTATTTCATGTTTTACAAAGCGATTGAAATTCCACATTCCTATGGCGGGGTCAGCTCTGTCTCTCTGTCGCGACTTCACACACAGGCCGGCTGATCGAGTGGCTTGGCCCTGTAAATAAGTTCGACACCTGTTCCCTGACCCTGCGTGTGCCCGAGTTCTGGCCCCAACTTATAAACGCGTATTCTTAGATTTAACAGGAGGGTCTCGTTCGTTAAATCTATCGAGCGTGCAGCGTGAATCATCCCAGCCGAGGTGACGCTTTATGCAACTCGAATTATGGGGCCGTAGGAGGATGAGGAGGAACAGTAAGAACGACACGAATTGTCTCTCTCTCTCTCCTGAAGCCCGCTTGTTTGAAAAAAAATGTTTTCATAGAGGATGTTTAAATTTGCGTGCAGTAAATTTTTAATGTATCTTGTAATTGTATTGTTTGTTGCGGTTGCAGCCGAATCAAGAGCCGAATGGCTCAACAGGGTAACACCAAATAAATGAAACTGAAAATTGTCGTGTCCAGCGGTAGATCTCGACACTGGCTCCTTCAAACATCGCGCCGCCGCCATCATGCACAAACGGGTTTTGATTCCTTATCCGTACCCGTACCCGGCCGCACCAGGGTCGCAAATGGGTACCCGTACCCCGTACCCGTACCCTACCCGAAATGAGTGACAAACGGTTACTCACCAGTGACTCACGGCCTACCCGTACCCGTACCCGGCCGCACCAGGGTCGCAAACGGCTACCCGTACCCGTACCCGGCCGGGTACGGGTATCGGGTACCCGGTTGCGACCTCTGTTAACTACTGCATCTTCAGGCACAAAGGCAATGAAGTCACCCTCCTGGCCTGATGGACTTTTAGTTTGACTTCCTGCGAATGCGTTCAGTGGGCAGGGCGCTCTGCCACGTGGCGCTGCTACGAGGTGGAGTTTAAGCTCTCGTTGAACGGGGGGCGGGGCTGGGTTCTGGGTCGACGTCACGCGCCCGCTCAGCCAATGAGCGCGCGCGCTTTTTGTCGCCTCGTGAAATCTCGACAGAGTTCGCAGGTGGGTATTCTTAGGTTTTTTTTCCGGTAAAGTCACGTGGGTAAAAAATTTAAATTAATAAAAATAAAATAAAAAATAAAATAAAAATCACGACGTTTCGGAGGCAACACAAGCCTCCGTCTTCAGGTGGAACCGTCACAGCACGATAGCTGTATCAAGTGAGAGAAATTCCAAGAAAACAGTCCTTGTGTATTTCGATTTAAAGCTTTCGTGACTGCGGGGATTCATCTTCTTGGTTCTTCCGGTAAAGTCGCGTAGAATTGAAATAATAAAATACGTGACTTTACCGAAAGAACTAAGAAGATGAGTCCTTGTATATTTACTTTAATTAATTTTAACGTTTTTACCTACGTGACTTTACCGAAAAAACCTAAGAATACGAATCCTTGCAGTCACGAAAGCTTCAAATCTAGAATTCGCAGGTGGGGTTGAGGCCTCCTCCAATTGGCTGGATTGTGACACCGCGCACAGCGTCACCGCTGACACTGGCAGAAAAACAAACACAAATGTATTTTATTTTACTTTTATTAATTTTAATGTTTTACCTACGTGACTTTACCGAAAAAACCTAAGAACACAAATGTACCCCACGATGCAGGTGCTCACTTCGAGACGTGCATTGTGGCTTTGTGGCTGTTCGCCTTTTGACGTTGGCCTCTGGGCTGACACCGATGGCGAGACTAGGGGGCCGTTCATAAATGACGTCACGCGATTTTGTAAGATTTTTGACTCCCCCCCCGCCCCCCCGTTCGTCACACGGCGTCACAAAAAGTCAGACCCCCCCCCCCTTAAAATATGACGTCACAAAGTTTTGCCCCCCCCCCCCCAAAAAAAACATCGCTTTAAACTTTTGTCATTGTAGTGCGTATTTAATACGGCGCTGCACTCTGATGTTGTAGGAGAAAACATTTATTAAAAAGTCGATTTAATTAAATAGAACGTGTTGTCTGTATTAATTTAAAGTTGCGCATTTTGATGTGACGTCACATTTCTCAAACCCCCCCCCCCTCGTCACACATCGTCACAAATGTCTGAACCCCCCCCTCCCCCTTAGGTGCGTGACGTCATTTATGGACGGCCCCAAAGACAATGCCATACATAATCAGAGCGTGTTCGTTTATATTTTCGCCACAAGCACCGTGTGTGTGGTTACTGCAGTAACTTGAGTCCTTGGTTTGAAGCTTTCGTGACTGCAGGGATCCATACGCTTTGGTTCTTTCGGTAAAGTCACGTGGGTAGAAAATAAAATAATAAAATAAATCTCGACGTTTCGGGCGCAACACAAGCGTCCATCATCAGGTGGGAAAGCGTGGTCTGCTGCTGAGGCAGACTGTTTTACACCCATTTCAAACCTTTTTAAAAGTATGCAGACTGTTTTACACCCATTTCAAACCTTTTTAAAACAGTCTGCATCAGCAGCAGATCACGCTTTCCCACCTGATGACGGCCGCTTGTGTTGCGCCCGAAACGTCGTGATTTAATTAATTTTCTACCCACGTAACTTTACCGAAAGAACCAAAGAGTTATGGATTCCTGCAGTCACGAAAACTTCAAATCAAGATTGGTAATTAATACACTTAACAACCTGGTCATTATTGGCGTCTTGCTGTCTCGTAGTGGGTAGTGCACCACCCTGTATCACGAAGCGGCCTGTGGCCTGGTCAAGTCGGGCGGGCGAGTGGGGTGGGTGGTGGGGGTCGTTTTGCGTAAACCCCTTTGTCAATCCACTGCTGGATGAAGGCCTCCACACTCGGTCTCGGTCATGGAGGTCGATTGACCATACTTCACCTAAGCTGGCCGGATGAATAAATACCCAATGTGGAAGTCTCGTGCCACCGCGTGTTAAGAGAACGGCCCGTGGAAGTTGACATCACAGATCTACTTCTGAGGTCACCTTCAATTGCCTCTCATCCACGTGACACTGCAGCTTCTCACGTGCGCTGCTGTGGAGGTGTCGACTGCCTGCCCCTGATTACAGAGAGGCCCATAGACTTACTAAACAATCCATGTACTCACACAGAGACCCATAGACTCACACAGAGAGCCATAGACTCACACAGTGACCCGTAGACTCACACAGAGACCCATAGACTCACACAGAGACCCATAGACTCACACAGAGACCCATAGACTCACACAGAGACCCATAGACTCACACAGTGACCCGTAGACTCACACAGAGACCCATAGACTCACACAAATCCATCGACTCACACAGAGACCCGTAGACTCACACATAGTCCCACAGACTCACACACAGATCCATAGACTCACACAAAGACCCACAGACTCACACAGAGATCCACAGACTCACACAGAGACCCACAAACTCACACAAAGACCCACAAACTCACACAGAGACCCACATACTCACACAGAGACCCATAGACTCACACAGAGACCCACTAACTCACACAGAGACCCACAGACTCACACAGAGACCCATAGACTCACACAGAGACCCGTAGGCTCACAGAAACTCAACGAGCTCTACACGAGGCCGATTCAAGAGCCATCGTTTCTCATACCAGGCCGGGCGCTGCTGCTGCTGTTGGCCACCACGCTGTAGGGCAGCGTCCCAGTTTGCTCTACCTCGTGATTCATATTGCGATTTCTAAATTTGCGCGTGAATATCGACCGCCGTATTTATATATCCCTCCGAATATCCGCTCGGCAAGGACGCTCCGTGCGTGTATTTGCAGAGCCTCATTTTTCACGACTTATTTTTACACTTTTTTTTTTGTTGGCAAATGCAGACGGGTTGAGAGAATACGTTCGCTGGGCTCGGCGATGATGGCGATGATGGTGACGATGATTGCGATGATGGTGGCGATGGTAGTGGTGAAGGAGGGCTACTGATGAACATTGACATCATCCTCTACACGACGATTTGACCCAACATTAGCTCATTACGAATCGCGACTTACTGATCGTGAAAGTCCACGCGTAAGATAATGATGATGTCGATGATGACGACGATGATGGAGCACCGGTGGTCGAGAGCAGCTCGGAGTGGCAGTCAAAGGCACGAGGAGACAACTCGGGATTGGCCCCGAGGGGAGGCGACGAAGAGAACGCCACCGCCTCCGTCGATTACCCTCAGACAGACCGACCTCGCCACAGAAATGTGGAACTTCCATCATTACAACGGGTGTGTCCCCTCGTGCACAGCGGCAGCGCTGGGTTTGCCTCTCTGCACGGGGGGGGGGGGGGGGGGGTTTCCCTCCTTCGCCACGCACGAAGCCAAACCCTCGCCGCCGATGTAATTCGTGGCTACCTATCCCCGGCGTAGCGGCGGCGGCGGCGGCCCTCCTGGGTTCGTGGGTTTGGGACTCGTCCCTCCGAGTTGGCCGCGTCGTGACACGCGGGCTGCAATGTCACATGCTGCTCCCTAAATACACGGGGCGGGCGCGCGGGCGAGTGGCCGCCGATTGACGGGCGAGTGGATGAGTTTCCTGTTCGTCGCCTCATTAGGTAATTATAGAGGGCGGGCGGGGGGGGGGCTGGAGGGGGGGCTGGGGGACGAGCGACCTCGCTAGGGCCGCGGGAACGAAATCCGCCGAGAGCGCGCGGTCAAAGTCAAGAGGTCAAGAGGTCAAAGGTCAAGAGGTCACCCGCCTGGCTCCTGCGAGGCCGCACCTCGGGGCGCTCAGCAGCGGTGCTGGGATCTCCCCCTCGTGTTGTTGCTGTTGTTGTTGTTGTCATGGTTGCCTAGGCAGGGTGCGAAAGAAGTTCAACATACATGCATGCCGACTGAAACGTCGTGTCTGCTCTGCTCCCGCAGTTGTTGAATAAATAGTACTCTCATTTATTTATCTGTCGTTAGGAGACCACACCGTGAGTGAGTGGAGTCGCGCTACACTGCGTCACGCGCCACGTGCTGAGGGGCGTCGAACAGCGAACCCCGCACGGGGTGGTGCACTGCTCTCTGCGAGAGCTGTCTTGGTCATGTGACCATGGTGAGTGCGTGGGGTCTCTATGCGAGTGAGTGGGTTTATTGTGCGAGTCTGTGCGTCTCTTGTGTGAGTCTGTGGGTCTCTGTGTGAGTCTGTGGGTCTCTAGTATGAGTCTGTGGGTCTCTGTGTGAGACTGTGGCTCTCTGTGTGAGTCTGTGGGTCTCTGTGTGAGTCTATGGGTCTCTTGCATGAGTCCGTGGCTCTGTGTGTGAGTCTGTGGGTCTCTGTGTGTCTGTGTGTCTCTGTGTGAGTCTGTGGGTCTCTGTGTGAGTCTGTGTGTCTCTGTGTGAGCCCGTGGCTCTGTGTGTGAGTCTGTGGATCTCTGTGTCAGTCCGAGGCCCTCTCTGCCGTGGGTGCCAGGACCGGTTATTTCGAGGGCACTCGCCACTGATGTCAACCGTGAGCGGGAAATGCAACTCGGGGTGCTGGATTCGTAGCGCAGCGCGCCAACAGCAACGCCACTCCTCCCTTAGGGCGTTGCTCATCACTCGATTGAATTAAAAACAGTCGTGTGACTCAGGCTGAGGCTTTCCCGGATTATTACAGGACTGCGATTATTATTATCATCATCATTATTATTACCGCGTGGTATTCCTTACTTGGCACCCACCGTAGGAACGTGGAATTTCCACCAGTGGCTTCGGCCTCGGACAATGGAGGTTTATATCCGGCCACTCAGTCATTGGCCAGAGCGGCGGAGAAGCGAACAAACGTCAATCGTGCGTGGGTCATCGATCCCGCTTTAGATTAAGTGATTAATTGATGCGCTTCAAATCACAAGTTTAAACAAGTAACATAAAAAGAGGAGGCCCGGATCGCCGCGCAGAGGTCAGAGGGCAGGGGGCTGGCGCGGGATGAGAGAATGGGTTCCAATTCGGGTCTCGGGCACTGCCTGTGATTGAGCTCTGTCGTGAGTGGGTGGTGGTCTCAGCACAGGAGCCAATGACTGACGTAGAGACCCATAGACATACACAGAGAGACATAGACTCACATAGAGACTCATAGACTCACATAGAGACCAATAGATATAGACCCATAGACTCACATAGAGACACGTAGACTCACATAGAGACCCATCGACTTACACAGAACCCCATACACAGTGCTCCCACAGAGACCCATAGACTCCCATAGACAAACATAGACTCACATAGAGACACGTAGACTCACATAGAGACTCATAGACTCACATAGAGACCCATCAACTTACACAGAACCCCATACACAGTGCTCCCACAGAGATCCATAGACACCCATAGACTCACATAGATACAAATAGACTCACAAAGAGTCTACGGGTCTCTGTGTCTCTGTGTGAGTCTATGGCTCTTTGTGTGAGTCTATGGATTTGTGTGAGTCTATGGGTCTCTGTGTGAGTCGATGGGTCTCTGTGTGAGTCTACGCGTCTCTGTGTGAGTCTATGGGTCTCTGTGTGAGTCTACGGGTCTCTATGTGAGTCTACGGGTCTCTGTGTGAGTCTACGCGAGTGGGGGAAGCAGAGTGAGGTGGTCGTAGGCGACAATCGGAACCCACTCTTTCTTTGATCGCCGCTTCGCCGAGGTTGACCCCCGCGTCAAACTAAAGTCGCCGCGTCCAACAATCACCGCGATGGCGACGCGTGTTGCCGAGCCGAGGCCATCAAAGTCGCCGCACCTGAGACATCCCAGGGCGGTGGCGTCTCCCCCTCTCCCCCTCCCCTCCCCACCACCTCTCCCCCCCACCCCCCCACCTCTCCCCCCCCCCCCCACTGGGGTCCCCGCCCGCGTGCTCCCAGTCGCCACCTCCCCGTGGAGGTGAAGACGATAGCTCACCGTGGCCCAACAGGTGCCACGCGTGACGCCAGAGGGATCCTCACGCGATAAATACCGGGGATGGTGGCGGTGGTGGTGGTGTGGGGTGGTGGGGTGGGGGGGTGGGGTGGGGGGGTGGGTGGTGGTGGTGGTGTGGGGTGGTGGTGGTGGTGGTGGTAGTGGTGGGGTGGGGGGGTGGGGTGGTGGTGGTGGTGGTGGCGGTGGTGTGGTAGTGGGGTGGCAGTGGGGTGGTGGCGGTGGTGGTGGTGTAGTGGGGTGGTGGGGTGGGTGGTGGGGTAGTGGTGGTGGTGGGGTGGTGGTGGTGGTGGTGGGGTGGTAGTGGGGTGGCGGTGGGGTGGTGGCGGTGGTGGTGGTGGTGTAGTGGGGTGGTGGGGTGGGTGGTGGGGTAGTGGTGGTGGTGGGGTGGTGGTGGTGGTGGTGGGGTGGTGGTGGTGTGGTGGGGTGGAGGAGTGGTGGAGTGGTGGTGGTGGTGGTGGGGTGGTGGTGATGGTGGTGGAGTGGTGGTGGGGTGGTGGTGGTGATGGTGGTGGTGGGGTGGTGGTGGTGGGGTGGTGGTGGTGGGGTGGTGGTGGTGGGGTGGTGGTGGTGATGGTGGTGGTGGGGTGGTGGTGGGGTGTTGGTGATGTTGGTGGTGTTGGTGGTGGTGGTGTGGGATGTTTCGCCACCGAGCCACGCGGGGACGAGTGGCGAGGGGGCGAGGGGCACCTCGAGTCGCGGCTCGCGGCGCGCAGTCCGAGCCCGTGTTTGTGGGCACACACGGAGGGGCCTTGGGGAGGAGGCGCGCGCCGATGAGAGACGGGGAGGCGGGCGGGGTGGGTTTCGGGTTGGGTTTGGGTTGGTGGGTGGATGGTTTGGTGAGTAGGTGAGTGGGTGGTTTGGGTGGGTTGATGGGTTGGTGGGTGGGTGGTTTGGTGGGTAGGTGGGCGGGTTGGGTTGGTGGGTGGGCGAGTTGGTGGGTGGGTTGGTGGGTGGGTGGTTTGGTGAGTAGGTGAGTGGGTGGTTTGGGTGGGTTGATGGGTTGGTGGGTGGGTGGTTTGGTGGGTAGGTGGGCGGGTTGGGTTGGTGGGTGGGTGGGCGAGTTGGTGGGTGGGTTGGTGGGTGGGTGTTTTGGTGAGTAGGTGAGTGGGTGGTTTGGTGGGTAGGTGGGCGGGTTGGGTTGGTGGGTGGGTGGGCGAGTTGGTGGGTGGGTTGGTGGGTGGGTGGTTTGGTGAGTAGGTGAGTGGGTGGTTTGGTGAGTAGGTGAGTGGGTGGTTTGGGTAGGTTGATGGGTTGGTGGGTGGGTGGTTTGGTGGGTAGGTGGGCGGGTTGGGTTGGGTTGGTGGGTGGGTGGGTGGGCGAGTTGGTGGGTGGGTTGGTGGGTGGTTTGGTGAGTAGGTGAGTGGGTGGTTTGGTGAGTAGGTGAGTGGGTGGTTTGGGTGGGTTGATGGGTTGGTGGGTGGGTGGTTTGGTGGGTAGGTGGGCGGGTTGGGTTGATGGGTGGGTGGGCGAGTTGGTGGGTGGGTTGGTGGGTGGGTGTTTTGGTGAGTAGGTGAGTGGGTGGATTGGTGGGTAGGTGGGCGGGTTGGGTTGGTGGGTGGGTGGGCGAGTTGGTGGGTGGGTTGGTGGGTGGGTGGTTTGGTGAGTAGGTGGGTAGGCGCGTGGATGCTGTGCTAGTGGGTGAGCGATCGAGTTAGTGGGAGGGTGAAAGAGTATAGGTGAGTGAGAACGTGTGTGGGTGAGTGAGAAAGTGTGTAGGTGAGTGAGAAAGTGTGTGGGTGAGTGAGAAAGTGTGTGGGTGAGTGAGAAAGTGTGTAGGTGAGTGAGAACGTGTGTGGGTGAGTGAGAAAGTGTGTAGGTGAGTGAGAAAGTGTGTGGGTGAGTGAGAAAGTGTGTAGGTGAGTGAGAAAGTGTGTAGGTGAGTGAGAAAGTGTGTAGGTGAGTGAGAAAGTGTGTGGGTGAGTGAGAAAGTGTGTGGGTGAGTGAGAAAGTGTGTAGGTGAGTGAGAAAGTGTGTGGGTGAGTGAGAAAGTGTGTAGGTGAGTGAGAAAGTGTGTAGGTGAGTGAGAAAGTGTGTGGGTGAGTGAGAAAGTGTGTGGGTGAGTGAGAAAGTGTGTGGGTGAGTGAGAAAGTGTGTAGGTGAGTGAGAAAGTGTGTAGGTGAGTGAGAAAGTGTGTAGGTGAGTGAGAAAGTGTGTAGGTGAGTGAGAAAGTGTGTAGGTGAGTGAGAAAGTGTGTGGGTGAGTGAGAAAGTGTGTAGGTGAGTGAGAAAGTGTGTGGGTGAGTGAGAAAGTGTGTAGGTGAGTGAGAAAGTGTGTGGGTGAGTGAGAAAGTGTGTGGGTGAGTGAGAAAGTGTGTGGGTGAGTGAGAAAGTGTGTGGGTGAGTGAGAAAGTGTGTGGGTGAGTGAGAAAGTGTGTAGGTGAGTGAGAAAGTGTGTGGGTGAGTGAGAAAGTGTGTGGGTGAGTGAGAAAGTGTGTAGGTGAGTGAGAACGTTTGTGGGTGAGTGGTCGGATAGAAGAGTGAGCGTGCGGCCGAGTGAGTGGTTAGGTGGATGAGTGGATGAATGGGTGGATAAACGGATGGTTAGGCGAGTGGGTGGGTGGGTTGGTAGATGGGTGAGTTCGATCGTGGGTGAGTGGTTGAATAGAACAGTGAGCGAGTGGTAGAGTGAGCGGGTGGGTGAATTCATGAATAAGTGAACATAAGATTGACATGTGAGAGGGCAGGTGAGCGAATACATGGGTGGATAAGCAAGGTTGGTGTTGATTATTGTTACAAGAGCTTGGAGGTGAAATGAGACCGCGAAGACGAGGTGATTGGATCAGTGCAAGGGAAGAAGCAGCAGGAGTAGCGAGTGCGATGACCTGCAAGTGTGGTGAGTGGGTGACTGAGTAAGTGGTTGGGTGGGTGAGTGACCTGCAGTCTGGTGGTGGCGGTGGTGGCTGAACACATTCAATAGCCAGGCACAGACCGAATTCTCGCTCAAGTGTGGAGACAATCAGCGAGTGAAGTTCACCGGGGAACAGTAATCACGGTCGGGGCGATGCGAGAAGAGTGATTGAGGTTTGTGACCGCGAGAGTGGCTGTGGGTGTGGTGAGAAGGGGGGACGCGGGGTTGGTGGTGGAGGAGGGGAGGGGAGAGGTGGAGGGTTAGAGATGTAACGGGAGACGGTGTTGTGCAGTAATTCGTTACTGTAATCGGATTACGCACTGCGAGCGTGTTCCTGGTAATCCGGGAGCGGCACTGTTTTTTAACGGCTCGCAATCGGATGTCGCGATGTGTGCGCACGCGTGCGCGCAGGTGCACCGGTGGAGGGAGGAGAGAGGAGGAGGAGAGAGGAGGAGGAGGCGGGAGGAGGGAGGGAGGAGGGAGGAAGGAGGGGGGAGGGAGGAGGAGGAAGAGGAGGAGGGAGGGAGGAGGAGGAGGAGGAGGAGGAGGAAGGAGGAGGCGGGAGGAGGGAGGGAGGAGAGAGGAGGGAGGAGGAGGAGGGAGGAGAGAGGAGGAGGAGGGAGGGGGAGGAGAGAGAAGGGAGGAAGAGGAAGAAGGGAGGGAGGAGGAGGAGAGAGGAGGAGGAGGAAGGAGGAGAGAGAGTAGGAGGAGGAGGAGGGAGGGAGGAGGGAGGAGAGAGGAGGAGGGAGTAGGAGGAGGAGGAGGGAGGGGGAGGCGGGAGGAGGGAGGAGAGAGAAGGGAGGAGGAGGAAGGGAGGGAGGAGGTAGGAAGGAGGGGGGAGGGAGGAGAAAGAGGGAGTGGGAGGGAGGAGGAGGAGGAGGAGAGGGAGGGGGAGGGAGTAGGAGGAGGAGGAGGTGTGAGTGTGCGCTATGAGAATAGGAGAGGCAGGAGAGGGGATACGGAGATTGGAGATGGGGCTGGGAGGGAGGGAGGGAGAGCGCGTCTTGACATTCTTAGCGGTCTCAAAGAGCTGAGTTGAGGATCCAAAATTGAACATGCCTCGTGTGTGTGTGCGTGTGTGTAGGTGTGTGTGCGTGTGTGTAGGTTCGTGTGTGTGTAGGTGTGTGTGTGTAGGTGTGTGTGTGTGTAGGTGTGTGTGTGCGTGTGTAGGTGTGTGCGTGTGTGTAGGTGTGTGTGTAGGTGTGTGCGTGTGTGTAAGTGTGTGTGCGTGTGTGTAGGTGTGTGTGTGTGTAGGTGTGTGTGCGTGTGTGTAGGTGTGTGTGTGTGTAGGTGTGTGTGTAGGTGTGTGTAGGTGTGTGCGCGTGTGTAGGTGTGTGTGTGTAAGTGGGGGTGTGTAAGTGTAGGTGTGTGCGCGGGTGTGTGTGTTTGTAGGTGTGCGCGTGTGTGTAGGGGTGTGTGCAAGTATTTTGTGTGTGTGTGTGTGTGTAAGTGTGTGCGTCTGTGGATGTGTGGGTGTGCACTTTGCCCCAATAGCCTATTTAGACTATTCGGGGAATCCTTGTTTCCACGTGTAGGTATATGCGTGTGTCTGTGTGCGACATTGCGTCCGTGTGCACGTGCTCACCATGTGTTTGTGTCAGAGTGTATGCCTTCATGGGTAGTGTAGCGGGTAGCACGCTGCGCTACGAACCTGGCGACCAGGGTTCGATTCCCGCTCAGGGCCAACACCCAGTGACGATTATCTGAACCGGTACTGGGCCTCCCCTAGGTCGACTCAGCCTTAAATGAGTACCCGGTTCGATGTGTAAACATCGCTACTAGGGAGACAAAGGCGGCCGGGCGTGGTGTTGGCCACCCACCCCCTCGTGTACCGTGCCGGCCTTTATAGGTGCTCGCTAACAGCACTTGCCCCAAACAGTCTGTTAAGGCTATGCGGGGGATCTTTGTCTGTTTTTGTGTTGACTTCATAGGTGCTCGCTAACAGCACTTGCCCCAAACAGTCTGTTAAGGCTATACGGGGGATCTTTGTCTGTTTTTGTGTTGACTTCATAGGTGCTCGCTAACAGCACTTGCCCCAAACAGTCTGTTAGGCTACACGGGGGATCTTTGTCTGTTTTTGTGTTGACTTCATAGGTGCTCGCTAACAGCCCTTGCCCCAAACAGTCTGTTAAGGCTATACGGGGGATCTTTGTCTGTTTTTGTGTTGGCTTCATAGGTGCTCGCTAACAGCACTTGCCCCAGCAGTCCGTTAAGGCTACACGGGGGATCTTTGTCTGTTTTTGTGTTGACTTCATAGGTGCTCGCTAACAGCACTTGCCCCAGCAGTCCGTTAAGGCTACACGGGGGATCTTTTTCTGTTTTTGTGTTGACTTCATAGGTGCTCGCTAACAGCACTTGCCCCAGCAGTCTCTTAAGGCTACACGGGGGGGGGGAATCTTTGTATTTGTGGGGAGCGGTGGCGCAATGGTGAGCGCACCGCGCTGCGAACCCGACCAACCGAGTTCGACTCCCGCTCGTGGCACGAGAACACCCCCACCCCCCCCCCCCCCCCCCACGGTGCAATGTGCAGTAAACATCAGCACTGGGGAGACAAAGGCGGCCGGGCGTGGTGTTCGCCGCCCTCACGCATCCACCGTGCCGATCCAGCCAATCATAGTTTGCCCGCAAAACAACAACAACACTTGCCCCAATATGCTGTGAAAGCTATCGATGGTGGGGGCCCTTTGTCTTTATCTTCGTAGCTACCGCCTAAACACTCCACTCCGCCTCTCTCTCTCTGTGTGCATTGGTGTGGCCAATTTGTTTCCTTATTGCCTCTTCCCATTCCTCCACCTCCCCCCCCCACCCACCCCCACACGCGCATTAGAGGGGAGGAGGAGGGGGCCGAATGCGTGGACCCCACCGTGGCTCGAGCGCGTCCAGGATGTGAATCGCCTGACCCTCGAGATCTGCCGTGACACCGACTCGGGAAAAGTCGCCTGCGACCAGCAAACAACCCTGGCATCATCTTCTGGCACCGTGGGCAACTCGGGCCGCCAGACGACAATGACGATGACGATGTCTTTCAAGAAGTGGTTCGTCCGGTGGATGGACTGGTCACCGGCATGGGAATGTGGAATTTGTTCCCACCACTGGTTTAGGGGGGCCGCTAAAATTGAGATGACCACTTGCACGCTTGAGACGGGGGTTGAGGGGGGGGGGTTGAGCTTTTGCGTGCACGTGCTAATAAAATATTTTTTTGAAATGCCATTCAATCTGTCAAATGATTACGGGGAGCGGTGGCGCTTCGGTTAGCGCGCCGCGCTACGAACGCCGTCGTCTCGAGTTCGAGACAAAGGTTCACTAGTGGTGTTGACTGACGCGTGGTTGGTCTTTGCTCTGAGCGGCGGTCGAATCTCGAGTCGCTCTACGAACTCGCATCCGGCTCGCTTCGGTATCGACCGACACAGAGACCCATAGACTCGCACAGAGACACATAGACTCGCACAGAGACCCATATACTCGCACAGAGACACATAGACTCACGCAGAGACACATAGACTCACGCAGAGACACATAGACTCGCACAGAGACACATAGACTCACGCAGAGACACATAGACTCGCACAGAGACACATAGACTCACGCAGAGACACATAGACTCGCACAGAGACCCAAAGACTCACGCAGCGACCCATAAACTCACACAGAGACCCATAGACTCACGCAGAGACCCACAGACTCACGCAGAGACCCACAGACTCGCACAGAGACCCATAGACTCACACAGAGACCCATAGACTCACACTTAGACCCATAGCCTCAGGCAGAGACCCATAAACTCGCACAGAGACCCATAGACTCACGCAGCGACCCATAGACTAGCACAGAGACCCATAAACTCACGCAGAGACCCATAGACTCGCACAGAGTCCCATAGCCTCACGCAGGGACCCATAGACAAAGAAACCCAGACTCATACAGAGACCCACAGACTCACGTAGAAACCCACAGCCGCATACAGGGACCCATTGACAAAGAAACCCAGACTCACACAGAGACCCACAGACTCACATAGAAACCCACAGCCTCATACAGGCCCCATAGACACAGAGACCCATAGACACAGAGACACACAGACTCACGTAGAAACCCACAGCCTCATACAGGCCCCATAGACACAGAGAACCATAGACACAGAGACACACAGACTTACGTAGAAACCCACAGACTCACGCAGCGCCCCACAGACTCACGCAGCGACCCATAGACTCACAGAGACCCACAGACTCACATAAAACCCACAGCCTCATACAGGGACACATAGACACAGAGATCCATAGACTCATACACAGACCCATAGACCCACATAGACACCTATTATTGACTCTCAAATGCACATGGCCACTAATTTTGTGCAATGTTTGAAATGCAGTCGCATTTAGAGACCGCTATATTGATCTACAATGTGTTTTACGAAGTGCACCTTGGTCAAGTTCTTGTAGAACAAGTATTGCTTCTGTTCATGTCAGACGTTTGCAAGTTGCATGATCAGCAACATCATCATCAATATTATCATCATCATCAATATCACCTCCTCCTCACTCTAGGCATGCAGAGGCACAGCCATTGAAGCTCACCGCTCCGTGTTTAGTGCACTAACCGTGCAATAACAACCACCACCATCATCATCATCGCCGCTACTAGCCACTGCTGGATAAAGGTTTCCTCTCTCCCAAGTCGCCGCCGCCTCTCACGTGGCGATCCGCCCGTCACCGCTCTACACACGAGGAGCGACGATTCCGTTCCTCGTCGCTCCGTCTCCTCCACGGTGGTCCCGACATCCTCCCTAACGCGCTGCATTGCTCACCTGCCGCTCTCCGTTTATGATTCTCGACCACCGAGTCCCTTCTGGACGTGACGACGCGTCTCCCTGCCCAAGTCTCACTCGTTTATTGTTGCTGTTGTTGTTGTATCAGCACTGCGGATGATGATGATGCCATTCGCCCGCGTGTCATTCCAAGCGTGCGTCTCCGCGCAATTCATTGGTGCATTTGTCAATTGTTGCTCCATATATGTTGCCCATGACCGTGTTGATGATCCACGTGTCAAAGCAGACGACACCTGCTGTGATACCCCCACTGCCTGCAATACCGCCACTGCTACCAATCACCACAACTAGCATAACCGATAACAGCAACAATGCCAACCACTACCACCAAAATGACCACTCCAATCACCACCACAACAACAATGAGCACCTCAATGGCCATCGCCACTATCGCCAGTACTACCTCAAATCACCACCACAATAACCACCTAAATCATCACCACTACCATCATCACCACCACCACAATGACCATCTCAATGAGCATCACCACTATCGCCAGCACCACATCATTCACCACCACCACAATCACCACCTCAATCATCACCATCACCATGACCTCTACAATGATCATCATCACTATCAACAGCACCACATCGTTCACCATCACAATCACGACCTCAATTACCACCACCATCACAATAACCACATAAATGACCACCTCAATCACCACCACCATCACAATAACCACAACAATCACCACCTCGACCATCACCACCATCACAATGACCACATCAATCACCACCTCAATCACCACCACCACCATCACAATAACCACATCAATCACCACCTCAATCACCACCTCAATCACCACCTTCACCATCACAATGACCATATCAATGACCACCTCAATCACCACCACCACCACCATCACAATAACCACAACAATCACCATCTCGACCATCACCACCACCACCACCACAATGGCTACCATCCACGTGCCCCACGCGCCCGCCACTCACTGTATGGGCTCTCGCTGTGCACGCCGCTGATTTTGCCTTCGGCCGTGACCTGCAGGTGGAAGCCGATGCCCACGTTGCAGTAGAGCCTCCTCAACCTCTTGATGACCCCGCCAAGGTAGGCCGCTCCGCTCTCCCGTGACCTCAGGGGTGTCACGTGAAGTCCAAACGCCAGGCCGAGACCCCCGAACGGTCCCAGACCCCCGAGACCGACTCCCTGGCCGCTCCTGGCCACCGGGGTCCCCCAGAATCCACCGGGCTGCTGGGACAACGACCTCGAGGAGGCCGCCTGCTGCTGCTGCTGCCCCGTGGGATTCCATGGTCTGGCTCGCTCGGGCGGGGCCACGTGGAGGCGACGGACCAGCACCGGGGTCGACGGGGGTCTTCTGGGAAGGCCTTCAGAAGAAGCCAGCAGCAAGACCTGCAGGATGAGCCACCATCGCTCCAGGGAGCGGCAGCGTGATGGCATCGTCACCATCACGGTCATCATCATCGTCGCCGCTGCTGCCACAACCGCCATCATCGCCATCACCAGCACCAGCACGGTCACCCTTCTGTGATCCAGTCTCCAAAAGCTGTCCCTCGCTCGCCGCCTGTTGCTGCTGCTGCTGTTTAAAACTTATGACGGTGGATTATTACGCCCTGGCAAATGTCATTCGTTGACCACGTGCTATTAATAATTATATCTGAAATAAATTAGACGTATAACGTGTAACAATGAACAATCAACGAATCAACTTGGATTTTTCAGTATCTTCTGTTATCCAAAAACAAAAACCTTTCAAGACTCTTCTTTGCTCTTAGTATTCGTATTATTATTTGTTGCTGTTGACGATGATGATGGTGATGATGAATAAGGCGCCCTTATCTCGAAGCAGTTCAAATGGCAGGCGGGTTATCTCCGAGTGGTCATGATGAGAATCCGTCTCCCTCCTCCACTCGCAGCGACCTCGGGATCGAACCTCGCGCGCGAAGAACCTCCTCGCTCAGCCTCGTCATGCAGCACACGGCGCATCCCACCGGGTGCGAATGGGAGGCCCCTCCCGTGCCCAGCACCACCGCCACCACCACCACCGCCACCACCACCGCACGTGGCCTCAGTGTCACATCCCGCGGGTGTCCAGTGAGCGCGTGCGCGTACGCGTGTAGGTACACGTGTGTGTGTGTAGGTACGCGTGTGTGTGTGTGTAAATACACGTATGTGTGTGTACGCGTGTGTGTGTGTAGGTACACGTGTGTGTGTAGGTACACGTTTGTATGTGTGTACGCGTGTGTGTGTGTATGTACGCGTGAGTGTGTAGACGTGCGTGTGTGAGTACACGTGTGTGTAGGTACGCGTGTGTGTGTAAACGTGTGTGTGTATGTAAGTACACGCGTGTGTGTGTGCAAGTACACGCGTGTGTGTGTCTGCGTGTGTGTGTGAGTACACGTGTGTGTAAGTACACGTGTATATAAGTACACGTGTGTGTAGTTACACGTGTGTAAGTACACGCGTGTGTGTGTGTGTGTGCGTAGACGATCAAACACTGAACTCAGGGCGCTCAGGGCTGTGACCGGCAGCTGAGTCGTCTCACGCGCGAGTGTCTTCCCACGACCACCACCACCACCCTCCTACTCGCCACCCTCCTCTCTCGCCACGCGTCTCCCCCTCTCTAAAAATACCCGCAGCCGCCTCGAAGCCCCACGCAAGAAGCGGCTATTAATATTCAAATCCGTCTGTTATAACGCGCTCACGCCTGGAGAGACTCCACGCGGCCAGCGCCGTTCCGTTCGATCTCCAGGCGCGGCAGGGAGATTCTGCGGCGGTCACGAGATGTCTCGAACACCTCCACGACGCGCCTTGTCGCCCTGCAGCGGTCTAAACGACTTGGGTACGCCGCCACAACCACAGCCACCACCACAGCCACCGCCACCACCACCACCACCACCGCCACCACCACCGCCACTACCACCGCCACCGCCACCACCGCCGCCACCACCAACCACCACCAACCACAGCCACCAACCACCACCACCACCAACCACCACCAGTGCCGGCCCGAGCCTCTTGGGGGCCCTAAGCAGAATTTGATTTGGGGGCCCCCCTCCCACCACGCAGACTCATCTGTGCTAGAAGATTATTGACACAAATGTCACACTATAATGTTATAGCGAATATTATAAACGAATACAGTGAGGTTATGTATTAATAAAAAATAAAAACAACACTTAAAATACTTCACTCTTTTATTAAAACTTCTGAATACAAACGGTCACAAAAAACATATTAAATAAATTATTTGCAAATGTGCATTAAATGTGCAATCTTTTAAATAAAACCAAAATAGACAAACATTAATCTAATCAAAAATAGAATGTTACAAAAAAAAAGATACTTAAATAATGAAAGCAAACATAAGAACAGCAAGGGTTCAACAATGTCAACTGTACAACAATGACCTCAAAATCGTTCCTTCCTAGCTTTTCTGGAGGCAAAGTCACTAATGACATCATTGTATGGTATTGCTTGGCCAACTTTGTTATTAATACTAATGACTGCAAGTCCACTTAGTCTTTCCTGGGCCATTGATGATCTCAAATATGTTTTTATCAATTTGAGCTTGGAAAAGCTCCTCTCTGCTGAGGCAACTGACACAGGCAGAGTGCAGGCTATCCTGAGAGCTACCCAAAGATTTGGGTAAAGCTCACACATCTCATTTTGTGAGAGGTATGTGAGAAGCTCAAAGGCAGTCATCATAGTTTGGGGAAGTTCAGGAAGACTCTCTATCTCTACTGCCAGTGCGCTACCATCAATATCAGCCTCCTCTCCACAAGAGAGTTTTTCCCCAAGAAGCTCACATTGTTCCCTCCGGACCTTTTGATCTAGCTCCCTAAAATTGAGCAGCACTCGATATGTCAGTAGGGGCAGGTAAAATTGGTTGTGCTCCAAAGTACTTCAACAGTGTTCCTGGAAAAAAAAAATAGCATTGCATAAATGCATAGTTGATCGAGCAGAATGAGTTTATTTTTCCATCATTACTAAGCAATTCCACACCACACCTAACAATTCATATTCTATTGGCAAATGAGGCATAATTGCAGTATGGTGAAAAATTAACATGGTGATCTACTGCAGCCTATAAATATGAGGATAGCACTGCTACATCAGTTGCCACCATATTAATAAAATTGAAGTCTATTTTCATTACAGAAGTCTCCCCACCTAACATGGCTTTGGTATATTTTCTCATAAAGATCAATACCATCGCTTGCCAAAGATCTTAAAGCAGAGACCGCACGTGCTTTGCCTATGAAGCTGGAATATTCACTTCAACACAAACAGCAATGCTAGCTAAGCTTGTCATCGCTGTTTTCTCCAACTTAAACCGATATCTATCAACGTGAAATACACACCTACTACCTAGATAAATGTATATTAATAACATTTCACTGTTGTGGCGGGGATTTAGCTCTGGTGCGTTATATTACCACTTTTATGGCTTATAAAAATATCATGAGTCATGAGTAGCTAGCTGCTTCCTCAAGTGACGTGAGCACAATTTGTGCTGCTGCTGCACAAAACATACTGTAAATAATAATGCAAACATACCTTTATCTCGCTCTTTTTTCTCCTCCTCGGTCCTTTTCTTTTTTCTTTTTTCGGCACCAGAGGGATACGTCCTTTTTTGTGACATGGCTTAGGCGTATTTATTATCGTGACGTACAATTGCGCGCACCTGCCCGCGCCCGCGCCCGCGCCCACGCGAATTGTCAATGAGCCGTGACATCCGTGAGCCGTGACAAAGCAGCAGTTGTCGACAGAATTTTCTTGTCTTGAATCATTTATTCATTCATTCATTAATTCATTTATATCACTTGTTTAAGTTATTTAATTGTAAAAAAAAAACGATTCGGGGGCCCCCTGGTGGCCAGGGGGCCCCAAGCAGCCGCTTAGTTCGCTTATGCCTCGGGCCGGCCCTGACCACCACCACTACCGCCACCACCAACCACCACCACCGCCATCACCAACCACCGCCACCACCACCAACCACCACCGCCACCACCACCACCACCACGTGCGTCTACGGTGGCGTGTGGTGGGGGTATCGTCAGTGTACTCCCACCCCTTCCACAACTTCCTGACAAGCACGGAAGAGTAGGCCAAGAACAGCCTCTTATCGGGGTTTGCTCTCTGTGACGAGTGCCAATATGATGCTGCTACTGCCATGATAATAAGTCTCACGCTCGCCCCCCGGCAGTATTTAAATCAAACTTTTGGGGGTGCGTGTATAGTTTCGGTAGGCGCGTGTGTGTGTGTGATCAGATTTGTGTAACTTTATTGACACCGGACATATAAAATCCAATGTCATTAAATGTGTTCCTCCACCCTCCTCGCCTTACCTTGGATACATTTCAGCTCTGAGAGTTACACTATTATATTATTTGGGTCTTTCGGTAAAGCCACGTAGATAGAAAAAAAAATCAAGATAATAAGAATATCGCGACGTTTCGATCGCGACACGAGCAGTCGTCTTTAGGTGAGCGAAGACGAGGGTTGTACAGCCTTGTGGCGTCCTCTGGTCTAACACCGTTTGAGAGGAGGCTCAAAAGAAAGCTGTCTCTGGTGTGGACCAATCAGTTTAAAAGACAATGCAAATATTATCAGAGGACATGTTTTTTTTTTGCATTTTGACCACACGTATTGTGGTTAATGCAGACATGATTCCTCGTAAAAAGGTTTCAGTTTGGTGTTTTAACAACTTAACACCTGTTTTGTTGCCAGATTAAAGGGGAAAAATGTATTCTCTAATATTGGTACTGGCAAAGGAGGCCCCATGATGTAGATGCTCACCCCGAGCTCTCGTTACTCTGATAGTGGCGTTGTTTTTGGGCTGTACAGCCTTGTGGCGTCCTCTGGTCTAACACCGTTTGAGAGGAGGCTCAAAAGAAAGCTGTCTCTGGTGTGGACCAATCAGTTTAAAAGACAATGCAAATATTATCAGAGGACGTGTTTTTTGTTTGCATTTTGACCACAAGTATTGTGGTTAATGCAGACATGATTCCTTGTAAAAAGGTTTCAGTTTGGTGTTTTAACAACTTAACACATATTCTTGGTTCTTTCGGTAAAGTCACGTAGAAGGGAATAATACAATAATAAAAATATAAAACAATAAAATTATCACGATGTTTTATACTGCAACACAAGCAATCATCATGAGGTGTGAAATCCACAGCAAGAAAATAGTTGATTTCACTCCTTGATGATGATTGCTTGTGTTGCAGTCAAAACGTCGTGAGAATTGTATCGTTTTATATTTGTATTATTTTATTATTTCCCTTCTACGTGACTTTACAGAAAGAACCAATAATATGAATCCCTGCAGTCACGAACGCTTTAAATCAAAACTTAACACCTGCTTTGTTGCCAGATTAAAGGTGAAACCCCTATTCTCACGATTGCTTATGTTGCGATCGTCGCGATATTGAGATTATTTTTATCATTATTTTTTACATCTACGTGGCTTTACCGACAGACCCAAAGAACATGAATTCCTGCAGTCACGAAAACTTTAAGTCGAGCTCCAATATTAGTTTGAACATTTATGCGACTGCGAACAATTTCTCTCGTGCGGGGCAGAGCGGCTGTGGGAGAGCCGCCCCATTCCTCCCTCTCCCTGTGGACCGAGCATCGCGTGAAGATTGGGGGGAGGTGGGTGGCTTCGCTCCGTCTCATTCTTGCGAGTTTTCCGAATAAATTCACTCCGTCTCGTGGTGCCGAGTTGGAGAGAGAGATGGGGGGGGGGGGTGCGTGCGTTGTGCGCACTCCGCTAGAACGCACGTGTTTCTCTCGCCGTCTCTCCCCAAGCCGCGTCCTTTCCCAGAGACGATGGCGACCGTTGCCTGCAACCCACTCGGCTTTGAGGATATTTGCTCAACAGTCCTGCATCACCAGTGAACTCCGATCGTTCGCATCGCTCGTGGAACTCGATTCGCTCTCTCTCTCTTACCGGCTGCGTGTGGCTCCTGCAATGTGCCAAGTCTTACCCCCCCCCCCCCCCCCGCGTTCTATACAAACTCCCTTGTTGCTGTCATTTCACGACCCATTTAATCTAACACCGCCTCTTTCTAAATATTCATATTCTTCTTACGTGTGTTATTAGAGACGTATGGAGGAGGCACGTAACGGAAGATACTTTTTATTCATACTCACGCAAACATTATTTAGATCGCCGTCAACAACCGTGAGCTATTAACGGCGTCCACGTCGCCTCGATGAGGCAAGACCCAGTGGGGCGACTGTGGCGATACAGCCCAAACTATGGGACCACAACGTAAACCCATGGAGACCCAGAGACACACAGAGACTCATGCAGATACACCGAGACACATGGAGACCCATAAAGACCCACAGACTCGTGGAGACACACCGAGACACATGGAGACCCATATAGACCCACAGACTCATGCAGATACACCGAGACACATTAAAGACAGGCTTCAGTGGTGTGACTGTGGCCATGCAACCACAACTATGGGACTACATCGTAAACACATGGAGACCCATAGAGATACACAGAGACACACAGAGACTTGTGGAGATACACCGAGACACATTAAAGACAAGCTGCAGTGGTGCCACTGTGGCCATGCAACGTATGCTATGGACCGCACAGCAAACCACTGTGGTAGCAGCAGCAGCAGCAGCAGTCTGCGCTCCTCCATCGTAAGAAGAACAGCAAAACGACACCAACTCTCTCTCCCTCTCCTGAAGCCCTCTCGTTGTGACCAGCAGCAGGCCTCAACATCGGCACCTCGGCTCCTGCACATCCTCGCTGCCGCCCTGCGTAAGGGTGGAGACCGAGTCGCCCCCCCCCCCCCGTGAACCATCATCCCAACGGCGTCGACCCAGTCGCAGCGCCGCACCGTTCATCCGGGACCGCCGCGCTCAGCGCCGACGCAGGAGCCGCGCGGCGTCTCTCGGAGCCCAGGGCTCTTCCGCCGGTCACGCGCCGTGGACGAGGCAAGATGGGGGGAGCACGCGGGGCCTGCACGCTGCTCAGCTCGAGACGAGCTCGAGACGAGAGTCTGCGGGATAGGCAGCGCTGTGGGAGCAGCCGTGCATGGTGGCCGGTGCGTCGTGGTGGTGGTGGAACGGTGTGGGAGTCTCCCACACGCGCTACTACCTCCACCGCACGTGACTTGCCCGATCATTAGAACCCAACCGATGTGTTACCCTTAACGCCGCCGCTGCTGCTGCTGTGCACAGAGGAGCGGCGGGCGGTGTGGGTGAGCGTAGGGGGCCGTTGGAGGATTTGCACCATTGTTTAATCGGCGGCGAAATCTCTGCATTGTGTGTCCGAGTGCGGTGCTGCTGCTGCTGTTGCTCCCATCTGCTTGATGTGCGAGTGAACGTGTTGATGGCTGCGCTCGCTCCGGGCGCGTCAGCCAGCCACCCCGGCTCGAGCCATGAGCTCATAGAGGGGCCCGCGAACAGATATATTTACTCGTGGCCAATAAATTAGAGGCCGCGCATTCACTCGGGCAGACGCGTGCCAGATATAGCGACTCGACACCCTTCACGTGTGGCAAGCCGCGGGGCCACGGGTATCATTGTCAGCATCACGATGACCACTTTCGTCGTGATGGCCTGTCAGGCTCATCAAGATAATTATCAGCATCATGGCGAGTGTCGTCATCATCATGACCACCATCAGTATTCCTATTTGTGTCACAATCATCATCATTTCCAGCACCATCACCTGGCAGAACCACCATCGTCATTAATGCTGTCATCATTGCCAGCAGAATGCACATCATCCCCATGTTGTTCACGCGAGCCAGCGGTAGCGAGTTTGTCGCTCGTTGCCGAGGGTCGCGGTTCAAACCCGGTATCCCGCACTGGTTAATACTGCGGTGTGGTATTAACCGTTAAACAAAATACTGCGCGTGTCTTGAAGACACGGAGAAACAACGACAACAACAACACGGCAGGAGACGAGGGTGAGAAGCGGTGGCTCGCAGCGTCGTCCGGTGATGCCGAATATCGGCAGCTACCCCGCAGCCCGCAGTGCACGTGCTCTCTGCGGGTGTCATTCAAGCACCCGGTCTCGCTCGGTCACAAGCGAACTCACAGGAAGCAAACACATCTACCGCGTGCGGAGGCCCCAAGGATCACCGGACTACACATGCGAGGGACGTCTTCGTCCTTGGGCGAGGGACTGCAGGATTATGATGATGATGATGGTGATGATGGTGATGATGGTAATGATGATGATGGTGATGATGATGATGGTGATAGTGGTGGTGGCCAGAGGATACGCTACAGGGAGAGACTCCTTGAGATCGCATCGGGCAGCGAGGCCGCTTCGAGGAGAAGGGAGAGAAGCGGCAGGAGATGAGGCAGAAAGAGAGGGGAGAGCGAGAATTGAGAGGCAACGTCGTCTGCAACTTTTTGTTTTGCGGGCGGGTCTGCGATCCCTCCCGAGTCATCCCCAGGGCTCCTTGGTACTTGCAGAAGGCGGCATCGTCACGACGATTCGACCACAGCGCTACTCACCCGAAGCAATCACCCGGCTCATCAACCGCATCCTCAATTCTAGATTTGAAGCTTTCGTGACTGCAAGGATTCATAATCTTAGTTCTTTCGGTAAAGTCACGTAGGTAAAAAATGAAATTAAAATTAATAAAAAATAAAATAATAATAAAAAATCACGACGTTTCGGAGGAAACACAAGTCTCCGTCGTGATTTTTGTATTATTTTATTTTGTTATTAATTTAAATTTAAATTTTTAACCTACGTGACTTTACCGAAAGAACTAAGATTACGCATCCTCAATGTACAACTACAGCCGTCGCTCAACAATCAAACGTCAGACATCGGAAGAAAAAGTCGATGAACATCAAAGCGCTTGGAACCTGCTGCGACCAGCACCGCTCGCCGAACTCCACTCCACTCCAGTCGAGCACTCCATCATCTCCATCATCTCCATCATCTCCATCATCTCCATCATCTTCATCATCTCCATCATCTTCATCATCTTCATCATCTCCATCATCTTCATCATCTCCATCATCTCCATCATCTCCATCATCTCCATCATCTTCATCATCTCCATCATCTTCTTCTCGCTCTCGGCGGCAAAGGAGAGCCGCCTGCCTGCAGAGCGAAACCCGATCTCGATTCGTAAATATCGCCTCGTCTGCCGATCCCGGCTCGCAGGAGCGCCCGCGTGGCCGTCATCGTCATGTTTACCGCGTCGTAGGGGACATCGCGACCAATATCATCCATAATACAGGGAGGGAGGGTGGGTGGGGGGGTTAGATTGCGTAAATGTGTCGTTAAACCCGCCACCACCCGACACAGCCAATTCGTCACTAGTACCAGCACACCGGTGTGTTGGAGAGCCAAGCCACAACAGTTACATCAAAATGCCCATGAAAGAGATGTCCACCCACTTTTCCTTTCCCCGGAGCTGTCCTCAAAAGAACTCGATCTCCCACTTGATAGGCAACTTCTCTGTGTTTGCCATCGTATTTAGCTTTTTGTTGTTCGGTCGCATTTTCCCTCTTCAATTTCACCTTTTCCCAAATGGCCTGATGCTTCCCACGTTCCCCAGGGATGTCTGTAGGACCCTTTCCCTGGGAAGCTACCTCCGGAGGAGAGGTTGGGTCCTGGCCCAGGACAAATTGGTACGCCGAAAAGCTAGTGGTTTCCTGAACGGCTGTCCACAAGGACCATGCAAGTTTAGGGAGAAATTTCTCCCAGCTCTTTCGATGCTCATGGCAAAAACATCTTCAAAAAGCCCTTTACGTCACGATTATATATTTCCGTCCAATTCGCTTGCGGATGATACGGTGGCGTCCTAACATGTTGAATGCCGTGGTCCCCACATCATTTGGTGAATTGAGGCCCATTATCTGTATTGAGGAAGGTGGGAGTGCACCACCGCCAAAGGATTTCCTTTTCCAAGACTGTTTGAACAGATCGAGAGGAAATTTGGCGCATCGGGAAAAATTCACACCACTTGCTAAAATGGTCAACAACGACCAACACATATTCAAATTCTTGCGCGCTCCTTGGCAAAGGCCCCTTTAAATCCAAAGAGATTCGGTGCCAAGGTCTGGACAATGGGGTGGACGTCATTTTCCCATTCGGTGATAAATTCCTGGATTTCGCTCGCTGACAACATTCACAAGTTTTTATGTATTTCTTCACATCTGTATTCATCCTCTTCCACGTAAATCTTTGTTTAATCCTAGCCAATGTTTTTCGGGAACCCAAAATGTCCACTGCGTGGTTGGTCATGGGCCGTGCAAAAGTACTTCATCCTGATCACCCAGGCTCATAACAGGTAAGTCCCATGTTGCCCTTTGACAGGCAATCTACAGAATTATTCTGTTTCCCTGATAGATGTTCCACTTCAAAATTTAAACTTTGCAACTCCAGCAACCAGCGTAGCAGTTTGGCAGCACGGTTTTTCCTTGTGTGCAGCCATTGCAAAGCCACATGCTGTCAGTTCGCAATTTGAAGGTTTGGCCCTCCAAATAACCCCCACGTGACTTCACCGAGTGAACCAAAGAGTATGGATTCCTACAGTCACGAAAGCTTCAAATTAAGATTAACCGCTCAACTTGCGTAGGGCCCATACGATTGCGAGGCATACCAAATCTACTAATTAGGGATTTTCCCCTTTTTTCTGGCAACGAAACTGACACCTTTTACAAGGAGTCATGCTTACATTAACCACAATACTTGCAGTCAAATGCAAACAAAAAACAATACTCTGATAATTTAGTTTGTGTTTGACTGCAAGTATTGTGGTTAATGTAAGCATGATTCCTTGCAAAAGGTGTCAGTTTTGTTGCCAAAAAAAAAGAAGGAAAACCCCTATCAGTATATTTTGGTACTGGCAAAGGAGGTCCCATGATGTAGCATTCCAAATCGTTGATATGATAACTGTCGCCCTGTATCATTGACAGACCGACGATCAAACGTTATCACTCCCGGGGTCTGACCCTTCCTCCTTATAGAGCATTGCACCCAGCCCAATTTGACTAGCATCCGTTTGCACGACCAGTTGAATTCCTGGGCGAGGGTAGTGCAGCTGCGTGCACTCACACATCTCCCGCTTAGCCCGGACAAATGCGCGCTCGCACTCCTCCGTCCAAACCCCATTTGGCTCCTATCTTGAGCAACCCATTCATCGGGGCACAGATGTGGGTAAAGTGCTGCACAAAACGGGCGTACCATTGGCACAGCCCTTCGAATCTGCAATTCTTATAGATTTGTAGGTCTGGGGACGTCTTGCACCCCCTGAACCTTTGCAGGATCCGTATGGATTCCTTGCAGAGTCAAGGTATGGCCCAGGTATTCCACTTCTTTCGTCCAAAAGGAGCATTTTCTCGCTTACAAGTTAATCCATACTGCCGCAAACTGTCAAAAACGAATGCAGGTGTTCCAAATGTTGGCCAAAAAACTTTTCAAATATTATGATATCATCGATGTACACGTAGCAATATGTTCCAATTAGACCCCACAGTACCGCATTCATCAGTCTTTGGAACGTCGTAGGGGCATTTCGTACTCATTTATGGCTGAAGCGACCTAGGGGTGGCCCAGGTTCGGTTTAGATAATCGTCACTGGTGTTGGCCGTGAGCGGGATTCGAACCCGGGTCGCCGGGTTCGTAGGACAAAGCACTAACCACTACACCACCGCTCCCCACTTGGGTGGGTGGACACAAAGACAAAGATCCCCCGTATAGCCTTAACAGACTGTTGGGGCAAGTGCTGTTAGCGAGCACCTATGAAGGCCGGAACGGCACACGAGGGGGGTGGGTGTCCAGCACCACGCCCGGTCGCCTTTGTCTCCCCAGTGGCAATATTTATAGGCACCGCACCAGGTACTCATTTGAGGCTGAGTCGACCTAGGGCAGGAGGCCCAGAACAGGTTCAGATAATCGCCACTGGGTGTTGGCCGTGAGCGGGAATCGAACCCGGGTCGCCGGGTTCGTAGCGCAGCGCGCTCACAGCGACACTGCTGCGTGAGTGGACAAAGATAAAGACAAAGATCCCCCGTATAGCCTTAACAGACTGTAGGGGCAAGTGCTGTTAGCGAGCACCTATGAAGGCCGGAACGGTACACGACGGGGTGAGTGGCCAGGACCACGCCCGACCGCCTTTGTCTCCCCAGTGGCGATGTTTACACACCGCACCAGGTACTCATTTGAGGCTGAGTCGACCTAGGGGAGGCCCAGAACCGGTTCAGATAATCGTCACTGGTGTTTGCCGTGAGCGGGAATCGAACCCAGGTCGCCAGGTTCGTAGTGCAGCGCGCTAACTGCTACACTACCCTCCCCAAGTGAGTGGACACGCACAGACACACACAGACAACAACAACAACCGCCATTCGCCACTAAGTGGCGGTGACGTCACCACGACGCTTGTGCCAGGCCATGTGCACCTTGAGGCCACGTGAAGTGTCGAACGCCCGCTGGCAGGTCACGGGGCAGACCCAGGTGCCACGGGTCGACTGACCGAGATGACCGAGATGACTGGCTGATGCACCACCTGTGCCCCCTACTGTACCAACTTGCTGTGCTTTAGCCACCCGGCGCTCCGCTCGTTGTTGTGAGCGTCGCTCCTCCGCCCTCCGTTGTTGTTGGAGGGCGACTGCCTCCAACTGCCCAGTAGCGTCCTTCACGAGCCTCCTCCACTGAGGCCGATCTTGACACCGCTGGTACCAGTCATCGGCAAGTCCACTCAGCTCCACATCCTCCTGTACCACATCACTCCATCTCTTCTCTAGCCCGTGCCGCGCCCGCCTAGCCCCCTCGATCCGGCCGAACAAAAGCTGTTTAGGCATGCGGTGGCTGGGCATGCGGGCTACATGACCCAGCCAACGCTGCCTTGCCTGCCGGAGGAGCTCACTGATGGGACTTTGCTCAGATCTTTCAAGGACTTGTGAGCTCCTCACACAATCCAGCCTGGTTAAACCCAGGATGTATCGTAGGCAGGCCAGCCTAAATGTTTCCAACCGGCGAAGATGCTCCACTAGGGGGGTCCACGTTTCGCAAGCGTAGAGAAGGGAGGGAATGACCGTGGCCGAGAAGACCTGAAGCTTCGTGCGGAGCGACAGACCAGGTAGCTTCCACACAGCGTTACGCAACCGATGAAAAGATATTGCCGCTCGACTGATTCGGAGTGAGACCTCTGCTGATAAACTGGAGCCGGTCACAAGCACACCGCCCAGGTATGGGAAACTCTCCACTCTCTCCACAACTGCCCCATCACCAATTGGGAGCCGTGGGGGTGGAGTGTCCGATGGCACAAAATACACACAGACACACACAGACACACAGACACACACAGACACACACAGACACACACAGACACGCACAGACACACACAGACACACAAACACACACATACACACACAGACACACACAGACACACAGACACACACAGACACACACAGACACACAGACACACACAGACACACACAGACACACACAGACACACACAGACACACACAGACGCACAGACACACACAGACACACACAGACACACAGACACACACAGACACACAGACACACACAGGCACACACAGACACACACAGACACACACAGACACACACACACAAGACACACACAGACACACACAGACACACACAGACACACAGACACACACAGACACACAGGGCGGCTGATATTGTGTCAGGAACGGCTGGTGACGCACGCTTACACCCGCGCACTTCGCAGCTCAATCGGAAATCCCACGAAACCAATTGGCAAACACCGCATCGCGCCTACGCACGAAGCCAGTGTCGGCGAACATAAGGTCATCGAGGTCAACGGGTGTTTAGTTTTGTTATGATCTTACGTGAATTAGGGAAACACACTCAAGGTCATCGTGATCGTCGTCGTCGTCATTAGCCACGGTTAAGCCGCCGCAGGGAGGAATGCCTCCTCTTCCCCAAGCCGCCGCCACTGCCCGCGATCCTGAGATGAAACGGAATCCACCCAGCGCTTGCACACCGAACGTGTCGTACTCCGTTATTCACCTTGACCCATCATCGTCGCAACATGCCCTGCCCACGCCCACTTTTTTTCTAATAGCTGGGATGGATGTCATTAATCCAAGCGTTTTATTGCTCTGCCTTTCACCGACATTTCCAGGCGTGCACTCACGATTTAGAAATTATTTCATCGCTGGGGCTACGCGGTTGAGACCCGGAGCGGAACCGAGGCGTTCAGCGGAACCGGCTCAGCGTCTCTGACCTCTGACCCACCCGGCCTCATCTGAGACCCGGATTCAAACCCAGGCTCTGAGCGGAGCCGGCTCCTCAGCGTCTCTGACCTTTGACCCACCCGGCCTTATCTGAGACCCGGATTCAAACCCAGGCTCTGAGCGGAGCCGGCTCCTCAGCGTCTCTGACCTTTGACCCACCCGGCCTCATCTGAGACCCGGATTCAAACCCAGGCTCTGAGCGGAGCCGGTTCCTCAGCGTCTCTGACCTCTGACCCACCCGGCCTCATCTGAGACCCGGATTCAAACCCAGGCTCTGAGCGGAGCCGGCTCAGCGTCTCTCCGTTGACCTCAGCGCTGCTGCTGCTATCTGGCGTAAGTCACAACTCGAGGCGGATGTGAGTGAAATGTGTGGCCGCAGGGAGGAGGGGGGAGGAGGAAAGAGGAAATGGTAAACTCAGCTCCTAAGGGAAGGGTCACGTCTGTTATTCGCCATTAATTTACTGCATTCAACGGATGATCGGCAGGACACCCCCCCCCCCCCCAAAAAAAAGAAAACACGCGCGCTCGGTATTGATGCAGTGAGATCTGGTCACGTACACACACACACAACGCACGCACGCACACGTGTACCGGATTATAAGACGCACGCCCACCCTTTACCGCCACTGTTGGAGAGTAACCCGCGCACGTGCGTTTAGCCGTTAGACGGCGCGACGTTTCGCCGGTGGTTACGACCGGCATCATCAGGCAGGTGGCGGTTAATCTGATGCCCGGTCGTTCAATCTTGTCGCGGATCAGCAATCAGTTGGTCACGTGCATTCACGGCACGACTTCATGGGACATCGTCCCATCACGGCCACGACGCGTTTCGCCTCCCAAAGCCCCACTTTGCTCAACACTTCGGACGATCTTCTTGGTTCTTTCGGTAAAGTCACGTAGAAAGGAAATAAAAAAAAATAATAAAACATAATAAAAAAATTCTCACGACGTTTCGGCCACAACGCAAGCAGCCGTCCTCAGGTGAAGAACAGGTCTGTCGGAAAGACAGCGTCTGAAGAACAGGTCTGTCGGAAAGACAGCGTCTGAATCAGACGCTGTCTTCCCGACAGACCTGTTCTTCACCTGAGGACGGCTGCTTGCGTTGTGGCCGAAACGTCGTGAGAATTATTTTATAATATTGTATTTTTATTATTTTATTACTTCCCTTCTACGTGACTTTACCGAAATAACCAAGAAGATGAATCCCTGCAGTCACGAAAGCTTTAAATCGAAACTTCGGACGATCTCATCGACCCGCGTGTTGTTCTCGAACCCACGTGGTTCCTCCTTCTGCCCCTCGATACGGGTGAATGCACTCCCGCACCTCCCTATGAGCACGCTTGGCTGTGTACGGCGAGAAAGAAGTTCAGCATACATACACACGAACACTCGCGATTTGTGAATTATTCCATCGCTGTGGTTAGGCTGGGCCGAAAACCGGATTTAAACCCAGGCTGTGTCAGGCCTGAGGAGGGTGGACGAAAGGCATTGTTACTTTTACGCGATCTGCCCCCCCACCACCATCATCCCCCTATCACCCCCCCACCAAAAACAAAGACGCAAATTGTGAATCGCAAATGTTGGCCGCGAAAAGCTCCGCGTTGTAATTCATCGCTTCGTGGTTCCGTGCGTGGGTCGCCGCGCCGCGATGCACGTCCCTTGGCACAGAGTTCAGCCGCTGCGATTTATAATTCGGGGTTAAGGTGGGGGGGTGGTGGGGGGTGAGAGCAAATCGTGCTCACGCTTAGATCGCGTGGCTCTTCGAACGGGCCTTGAATTGGCAGCACGGAAGCTGATGGCTTCCACCGCAGGGCAGCAAGCGATTAATAAAAAAAAATCATCATAATTTACATTTATTCGTGTGGCGCCTTCCACTAATGTCATTGCATATTCGCATAATCAAAGGGATGAATGTTGCTACTGCCGCTGCTGCCGCTGATGCTGCTGCTGCGTTGGCGGTGGTGCACGAGCATAGCCAACAAGGAAAGCAATACGTCGACGAGTGCGGCAGTAACAACACTGCCGCGGACTTCAAGGGAAGAAGAAAAAGAAGAGGCCATGAAGATGGACCATTGCCCGAAAAATCGCCTCGAATATCTCCTTCAAGGCCAGCGGCGTTATTGGCGAATGTGTTCGTGTTTTTTTTGTTTTCGTCCGTCAACATTTGCAAATCGGTTTTTTGTTTCATTCATCGCGAGTTTGTGCCTCCACGTTTTACACAACCATTGCGTCGACGTGTCTGCTTTGTGCTTCGGGTGAGCCCCGAACACCAACTGGACTTCTCCTGAAGATTTGATTCGCGTGGGATCCTCTTTACGAGCGTGACACACAAACAGACTGAGCTCATCCGTGAACCCTTGGGTGCAATGTGTCCGCTTTTTCTCTCGAGTGAGTCCCGAACGGCAATTCGACTTCACATACTCTTTGATTCTTTCGGTAAAGTCACGTCGGTAGAAATCAAATCAAACAAATCACGACGTTTCGATCGCAACACAAGCTGCCAACGGCAGCTCTCCCACCGACCTCAGCATTTTTTCTTGCTGTTGTTGTCCCACGTGACGAAGTTCGCTTGTGTTGCCTCCGAAACGTCGTGATTTAGTTTTTATTTTTTTTTCACCCACGTGACTTTACCTGCAGTCACCAAAGCTTCAAATCCAGATTCGAATTCTCATCTTCACATTGTCGCGGCCCACACCTTGGGGACAAGGCGGGCGGACGAGCGGGCGAGCCGACGGACGGAGCTGATGCGTTCTTTCGGTAAAGTTCACTTTGGTGAAAATAAAATAAAAAATAAAAAATAAAAATCACGACGTTTTTGAGGCAACACAAAAATATATACTGTAGAGTGAGTGAGTGGGTGAGTGGATGAGTGAGTGAGTGGGTGAGTGAGTGAGTGAGTGATTGATTGAGTGGTTGTCCCACCTGATGACGGAAGCTTGTGTTGCCTCCGAAACGTCGTGATTTAGTTATTTTTAAATTGATTAAAAAATTTCACCCACGTGACTTTACCGAAAGAACCAAAGAGTATGGATACTTGCAGCCACGAAAACTTCAAATCTAGAGCTGATGCTGTTTACACCTCTCAAACCTCGGAGCCCTCCGAGATTCCTCAGGAACCACGGCACGCGGAGCGGAACGTCGGAACAGATCGGAGAGCGACTGCTCACGCTCGCCGCCGCTGGCGGGGAGGGCATCCACCCACCACGGGCGAACTCTGGATGGCGTTTTCGGCCTACTCTTCCACGTTCACCGGACGTGCTTTGACGACGTGGGCGGACCCAACGCCGAACCCCATCAGTCGCGACCTGCCGCTCAACGAAGAACGTCAAAGTTTTTTTTCCCCCCCCGACTCAAATGAGCATTGAGCCATTTGGCGCTCATTAAATCCTTTATATTAAGTTCACTTGCTTGCTTGCTTGCGCGCTTACGACCGTGCAAATCTTTCGGTCGTTTTTTAACCCACTTCCCGTGATCCAATCGAGCTGACATTTTGCACACAGACTCATTGTGCGTGACAATTTATTTTCGTGAAAATTTTTTTTTCCAAAATTTTACACTTTTTAGGAAAAAATTAATTATATTTAATTACCAATTGCTTAATGGTGGCAGGCAATCATCTGACCCATAGGTGGCAGCCATCTCAAGCCAGAGGACGAGAGGACTCTAGCCGCCACGCATATAAAGGATTTATAGTGAAAAACTTTGTTTTTACGGGTTAATTTTTTTCCTGTTTACACGGCCCGCGAACCGGTGCTGGAAGATCCACGTTCCTATTGCGGGGCCGAGTCTATCCATAGGACAACCGCTGGCCACTTCCGCACGAAGCGGTACTCAGTTTATTCACCACGGAGGGAGAGGATGATGGGGAATCCACCCCCCCGCACCCTCCAACGAGGCTTCGAATCTGCAGCCTTCTGATGACTCAGTGTGGTTCACCCATTTATTTATTATCAATCTTGACTTAAAGCTTTCGTGACTGCAGGAATTAATATTCTGTGGGTTTCTCACTAGTAAAGTTACGTAGAAAGCTTTAAAGAAAATAACAAAATAAACTACTACTTCTGGGAGGGGGGGGGTGCGGCCGGGGGTGGTGGGGGGGGGGAGGCAGTGGGGTGCCGCGCCTGGAGATACAAATGAACCGGCGGAGTTCCCGGGATCGCAAGCGCGGCAGCGTCGCGTACAGCAGGTCCCCCCGGCTGCCAGCAAAACAGAAGAAGAAGAAAAAAAGCCCTCTGGCTAAAAATAGCAGCGGAGGGCACGATCCATTGATGTCAGCGGCTTAACTTAGACAAAAATGGGAACTACAATATCCTGTCATCGGAGAGCGACGTCGGAGAAGGGGGGTGGCAGCCCCGGCCCATCATCCCTTCCAGCTAGTATAAAACGAGTACTAACTGTGTTACCACTCAATAGTGGTTGACCTTTGGAGAGACTGACCCATGCCATGGGAACGTGGAATTTCCAGCACTGGCTCTGCATGCGATGAACACCGGCGGCTCAAGGGGAGGGGGGGGGTGAAATCACTCCGACCTTTGAGCGTTTCAATTTTGTAGAATTAAGTGCTAAACTAAATGTTAATGTGAGACGCTTTTTTTGTTTAAGTGCGGTCAATAGTGACCGGGCCTAGGCCATCAAGTATCAAATCACTGCACGTGACGACCCAGTCGACAAGCCTCTGCATTCATGTATGGTTCCCTTGTCTTTGCGTGAGCCAACGGGTCTGCATTTACGTCCGAGTCTCGGTGAAACTCACTGGTGATTCGGCTCAACTCACGATACTTCGAGAGCCCGGTTCAATCACGGCCAATGACTGACACCACGATTTGAACCCAGGCATCTCAGCGGTGCCAAGTTCGGAGTCTCTGACCTCTGAGCCACCCTCCCACACCCCCCCCCACCCTCCCCTCTCATTGAGCTTTTTAAAATGAGTGGTGTCACAGACGATATTTGTGTACTCCACTCTGTGCATGATTAAAGCATTCGGCAAATGAATCTCTATTACCAGAAATAATAATGGCTTCCCAAACTTAGTACAGCATTTAAGCACTTCAAATATTTCGCATTTTGCATCCTGAACCGTTACAGGCACATTACTCCGGGGCGGCCGAAACGAGTTGCCTCCCTGCTGTAAGTCGGCAGCCAGCGGTCATCCTATGGATAGACTGACCTCCGCCATAGGAATGTGGAATTTCCGCCACCGCTTTTCAGAGGGGACGTGACCACCCCGTAGGCGGCTCGCTCGAGCCAGACAGACGTCCCCTCTCTCTCTCTCCCTGTCACTCAAACGGCGACAAATTCTCTTGACGGCCTCTTCGCAGAAGCGCTTTCCATCTGCGGTTTGGAAGCTTTCGTTCTAGATTTGAAGCTTTCGTGACTGCAAGGATTCATACTCTTAGTTTTTTTCGGTAAAGTCGCGTAGGTAAAAAAATTAAATTAATAAAAATAAAATAATAATACAAATCACGACGTTTCGGAGGCAACACAAGTCTCCGTCATCAGGTGGGACCGTCACAGCCAGGTTAGCTGCATCAAGTGACATTTAATAATTGGTTTTTTACCCTTCTATCTGGTAACAAAACTGACACCTTTTTACAAGGAGTCATGTTTGCATAGACCGCAATGCCTGCAGTCATAATACAAACAAAAGAACATAACTCTGATAATGTATGCACTGCATCAGAGTTATGTCTTTTGTTTGCATTATGACTGCAGGTATTGCGGTCTATGCAAACATGACTCCTTGTAAAAAGGTGTCAGTTTTGTTGCCAGATAGAAGGGTAAAAAAACAATTATCATATTTTTACTGGCAAATGAGGTTCCCATAGTATAGAAGTGACATTTACCTACGTGACTTTACCGAAAGAACTAAGAGTATAGAAGCTTTCGGTCCGCCCGTCACGCGGGGCGTCACGATGCACGTCCGGCAACGACGACGCTCCAACGTGGGTCTAGTTCCCGTCTCGAGCTGAGTCGCTGTTGGGACATGGGGGGGGGGGGCAGGGGGGAGCCCGAGAGAAAAGCGGCAGCGCCAGAGGTCGCAACCGGGTACCCGATACCCGTACCCTACCCGATACCCGGCTACCCGTACCCGGCCGGGTACGGGTACCCGTTTGCGACCCTGGTGCGGCCGGGTACGGGTAGGCCGTGAGTCACTGGTGAGTAACCGTTTGTCACTCATTTCCCAACGTCTTGTCTCTTCTCACAATTCAAGTTCCTAGAATGAACCCACCCGCGCCTGCAACATGGCTTCATCCCAGAGGTCGCAATCGGTACGGGTACCCGTTTGCGACCCTGGTGCGGCCGGGTACGGGTAAGGAATCAAAACCCGTTTGTGACCTCTGGGCAGCGCTGATTCGTGCAGCCCTCCAGAGGTCCTCCCGGCCAGAGCCATCGTCTCGCCGTGGCCTCTACACCGCTACTGACAACGTCTATGTACGTGTGCCGATGTATGTGTCTCATATTCCTCGGTTTTTTCGGTAAAGTCACGTAGGTAAACATTTTAAATTGATAAAAGTAAAATAAAATAACAATACAATAAAAATCACGACGTTTCGGAGGCAACACAAGCTTCCGTCTGTGACTGTTCCACCTGAAGACGGAAGCTTGTGTTGCCTCCGAAACGTCGTGATTTTTATTTTATTTTTATTTTATTTTACTTTTATTAATTTAAAAAAAAAATGTACCTACGTGACTTTACCGACAAAACCTAAGAATATGAATCCTTGCAGTCACGAAAGCTTCAAATCTAGAAATATGTATGTGTCTCTCTCTCTATGTATCTCTGTGATATCTGTCTCTGCTTATATGTCTGTCTGTATGTCTCCGGTTCTGTGTTTTATCTTTCTCTCTCTCTCTCAAATGTAGCATTCTCAGGAAGAACGTAATCAACCAGGTAGGGTGTTGACTGTTATGTTATCCGACTCTCTGTTGTATTGCATTACATTTCTAAGTATACTAGATTTGTGTTTCTATTTCATTTATACCTGATGATGATTGCTTGTGTTGCAATCGAAACGTCATATGCTAGTTTTTAATGTATTACTTTATCTTTATACGTGACTTTATCGAAAGAACCAAAGAGTAATTCCTGCAGTCACGAAAGCTCCAAATTAAGTTTGAACGTCTATCAAGGCAGACAGAAAAGTCCCGCAAAGCCTCATCGCTCTTTGGTATCTCAACCATGCCAACACCGCACGGTAGATTTTGGTTTTTTGTTCGCCGGAAAGGCTGAAGCCTATTCTGGTTCAACTTCGCCTTGATATTGGCAAAAAGGGTCCCCGTAAATATCCCGCCACTGATTCTAGATTTGAAGTTTTCGTGACTGCAAGGATCCACACTCTTTGGTTGTTTCGGTCAAGTCACGTACTATAGGGAATATAAAATAAATTAAAATGGAAACAAATACAATTAAATCACGACGTTTCGGAAGCAACAAACCGAAAAAAACAAAGCGTATCTCACCATTGCCCTACAAAATTGTGCGTGATGTGAACCTCTCCTGCTATATGCGTCCTGACGAATTAACTCTCTCTATTTTTATTTTATTTTTTACGATCAGAGGAAACAAGAAGATGCTCCGTGTAGTCGGCACTTTGCTTCGTTCATCATTTCGTTTTTTTAAAATCCTTTATATTAAGTTCGCTTGCTTGCTTAGGACCGTGCAAATCTTTCGGTCGTTTTTTTTAACTCACTTCCCGTGATCCAATCGAGCTGACATTTTGCACACAGACTCGTTGTGCGTGACAATGCATTTTCGTGAAAAAAATTCCTAAATTTTACACTGTTTAGGGGAAAAAAAAATTAAATATTTAATTACCAATTGTTTAATGCTGCCAGACAATCATCTGACCCATAGGTGGCAGCCATCTCAAGCCAGAGGACAAGAGGACTCTAGCCGCCCCGATGCCACGCACATAAAGGATTTATAGTGAAAAACTTTGTTTTTACGGGTTAATTTTTTAATGCTTTCCTTTATGTACCCCAACCTCTCTCTCTCGCTCTCTCTCTCTCGTCAGACCCACAGGCCTCTGCGCACCTGGCGTGGGAACCACCGGTGTTGTCGTTCTTGCCGATCAAATTACTTCCGAGGGCGCGAACGCACCTCAGCGAAAGGGATGCACGGAATCCACGCGTGCGCTTGATTGTTCTCCGTTCATTTTAGGGTACTTTAATCCTTTGCCCCCCCCCCCCCCCCCCTGAAAGAAATATGTTGGCGGTCACCAATAAGTTCAATCTGTATTCTTAGCACCAAGACCACAGCCTTCATTTAGCCACCGCAACCGAAATAAAAACAGAAATCCTCCTCCTACCGCTGAAAATTCGCCGTCGAAATCCAACACTTGCTTCTGCCGATCAATCAGAGAGCGCAGCTGCGAGTATTTTAATGCAAACGGGAGGCGGGTGGAGGGGAGGGGGGGAGCGTCTTTAATTGGGTCATTATTCCAGACCTGTTTGGGAGTTGGCCAAACACCCCAGTATAGGCCCGCAGAGCTTGGGCAACCGATTGTTTGGCGGCGCCGCTTTCCCGGCCGTTGAGCCCGAATTCGTTCCGGCGGCGCACACAGGGTGTGCGAAAGGAAGGGCTAAAGAGCTTTTCGATTGAAAGCTTTCGTGACTGCAGGGATTCATCTTCTTGGTTCTTTCGGTAAACTCACGTAGAAGGGAAATAATAAAATAATAACAATAAAGCATAATAAAATAAATATTTTATTATGCTTTATTTTATTATTTTATTAGAAGGGAAATAATAAAATAATAAAAATGTACTCGTTTTAAAATATTTATTTTATTATGCGTTATTTTTCTTATTTTATTATTTCCCTTCTACGTGACTTTACCGAAAGAACCAAGAAGGCTAAAAAGATGTTACTTATAATAATAATAATAATCATTCATGAACCACGACGGTCCATCGGAACCCCCTTTATAAATAAAACGCATTCGCCGCGTCGCGAGAGCACGCTCAATAGTTCCAGCGAACGACGGCTTCTCGCAAGGAATTCTTCATCGGGCCAGCGACTCCCACCCCCACCCCCCCAGAAATAACTCAGCTTAATCCCACGTCGCATTCACAGTCACTTTTAATTTTTGTTGCAAGGCTCAATGTGTGCCCCCCCCCCTCCCCCCCCCCCAGTTCTGTCGCCAATAACGTCACACGGTGTAGCGCATTGGAAAAGGTCGACACGGGGAGCGTAGTGGTTCAGTGGGACGAAGACGTATTCTTAGGTTTATTCGGTAAAGTCACGTAGGTAAAAAATTAATAAAAGTTAAATAAAAATAAAATAAAAATAAAATAAATTTATCTCACTTGATACAGCTATCGTGCTGTGACGGTTCCACCTGAGGACGGAAGCTTGTGTTGCTTCCGAAACGTCGTGATTTTTTATTTTTTTATTCTATTTTTATTTTACTTTTATTAATTTTAATTTTTTACCTACGTGACTTTACCGGACAAACTTAAGAATATGAAACCTTGCAGTCACGAAAGCTTCAAATCTAGAACAGGGATGAAGACGGTTTGAGGATAGATTCAGAAGCCGTGAACTGGCAGGTGGTGTCACGCAGGAATCAAATGCGGGCAGGGTGGTGTGGCATTCGCTATGCAACCCGCCAAAAAACGCATGGGAGAGCTGAGGTTAAAAATGTTAAAAGTTAATTTTGTTAAAGCGGGTGATCGGGTCACACTTTGCAAGCAAATAGAATTCAGAGCGCTAGCAATGCCCAAAGTAGAAATGAGAACAGAACAATGCTCTCGTTAAAGAAGAAATCGACAAAGAGTCCAAAAATCAGGTCGAAGGCGGTCAACCGATAGGAACACGCACACACAACAACAAAAACCTCAAAACAATAATGATCTACATTTTTATGTGACGTCACATTTCTCAACCCCCCCCCCCCCTCGTCACACATCGTCACAAATGTCTGACCCCCCCCAGGTGCGTGACGTCATTTATGGACGGCCCCTTGGTTGTGAGCGGGAATCAAACTCGTGTCGCCCGATTTGTATGCAGTATTACAAAACAAAGAAAAAGTTCCCCCATATAGCCTCTAACAGACTGTCGGGGCAAATGCTGTTAGCGAGCACCTATGAAGGACGGCACGGCACACGAGGGGGTGGGTGGCCAGCACCACGCCCGACCGCCTTTGTCTCCCCAGTGGCGATGTTTACACACCGCACCAGGTACTCATTTGAGGCTGAGTAGACCTTGGGATGGCCCAGTACCAGTTCAGATAATCGTCACTGGGTGTTGGCCGTGAGCGGGAATCGAACTCGGGTCGCCGGGTTCGTAGCGCAGCGCGCAAACCGCGACACCACCGCTCTCCCATGCAGCATCACACACACCAACAACAACCGCCATTCGCCACTAAGTGGCGGTGACGTCACCACGACGCTTGTGCCAGGCCATGTGCACCTTGAGGCTACGTGAAGTGTCGAACGCCCGCTGGCAGGAGGTCACGGGGCAGACCCAGCAGGTGCCATGGGTCGACTGACTGAGATGACCGAGATGACTGGCTGATGCACCACCATCACACACACACACGGACACACGCACATTTCCAATTCTAAACACTATTTCACTCATCCCATCAGCCCCCGCCCTCAGAGAGTAAAATAAGTATAACCCGTAATAAGTATAACCCGTAAAAACAAAGTTTTTCACTATAAATCCTTTATATGCGTGGCAGCGAATTTAATATAAAGGATTTAAAAAGATATTCGCCTGTGGAGGACGCGGGGATCGATCCCGCGACCTTTGGCATGGGAAGCGAGGGCGCTACCAACTGCGCTACTCCGCCACGGCCTGTGGAGGGGTTACGCTCTGGGCTCTTACACTGTGACGTTCAGCCAAAGCCATGAATGCGTTCTATTTGAATATATGTAAAATAATTTGTTTTTGCCTAAAAAGTGTAAAATTTTGGGAATTTTTTTTCACGAACATTAATTGTCTCGCACAACGAGTCTGTGTGGAAAATGTCAGCTCGATTGGATCACGGGAAGTGGGTTAAAAAACGACCGAAAGATTTGCACGGTCGTAAGCAAGCAAGCAAGCACGCAAGCAAGCAAGCACGCGAACTTAATATAAAGGATTTAATAATAAAACGCCACTCGTTCGCTTCCATTCTACCGTACGCGCGTTCCTCAGAATCCAGTGTTGCTCTCGCCTCGTGTGACGCTGGCGACGTTAGGAGCGACGTTCGTCTTCGTATTGTCGCTGCCACGCGGTCAGAACCCTCGCAGGGCAACGCAACGCCCTCGAGTTCGAGAGAACGCTCCGCGGAAGCGGACCTCGAAGAGCTACCGCCGAGATCCCGTCGCCGTGGCCCGGCAACTGTAGAGGGCAGCACTTTCCCACCTGCTGTGCCATTGCAGAGGTACGGTCATATAGAAATCACGACGTTTCGGAGGCAACACAAGCTTCCTTCAAGTGGAAGACGGAAGCTTGTGTTGCCTCCGAAACGTCGTGATTTTTATTTTATTTTTATTTTATTTTACTTTTATTTATTTTTATTTTCTACCTACGTGACTTTACCGAAAAAAGCCTAGGAATATGAATCCTTGCAGTCACGAAAGCTTCAAATCTAGAACGGTCTTAGATCTCACGGACGTGAACAGGACGAACCGCCCCAACCAACCCCGTCGGACGCAAGTTGACGCTGCGGGACTTTTATATTTTTTATAGGCGCCGCACATTTTTTACAATTTAACAAAAAAGTCAGAGTCCCGAGTGTCACTTCACTCGCTCGCTCGCTCGCCTCATTGGCTCCCACTCGCTCAGTACCAGCAGGACCCAGGCACGGGGGCCCTTAGGGGCCGTCCATAAATGACGTCACTCACCTAGGAGGGGGTGGGGGTTGTCAGACATATTGTGACGATGTGTGACGATGGGGGGTGGCGGGGTTTGAGAAATGTGACGTCACATCAAAATGCGCGACTTTAAATAAATATAGACAACACGTTCTACTTAGTTAAATAGACTTTTTTAATAAATGTTTTCTCCTACAACATCAGAGTGCAGCGCCGCATTAAATACGCACTACAATGACGATAGTTTAAAGCGATTTGAAGCAAGTTTTTTTTGGGGGGGGGGCTAAATTTTGTGACGTCATATTTGAGAGGGGGGGGGGGGTCTGACATTTTCTGACGCCATGTGACTAGGTGGTGGTGGGGGGGTCAAAAATCTTCCAAAATCGCGTGACGTGATTTACTGACAGCCCCTGAAACTCATCACCGTAATTACCGTCACGCTTAAACGACCGACCCCACGCGCCGGGGTCGGGCATCGAACTTAAAAAAAAACACACCGAGCTCTGAGTCAGCCGCCCTAGAGCCGGGGGTGGGGGGTGGGTGGGGGGCGCGTGACCAACACGTGTTGCTCAGCCACGGTCATCGCGCCGCTCACAAGCGCTCGCTCGCTCGCTCGAAGCGAAACTGGACTTTTCGATTGAAAGCTTCTTTCGTGACTGCAGCAGGGATTCATCTTCTTGGTTCTTTCGGTAAAGTCACGTAGAAGGGAAATAATGAAGTAATAAAAATATAACATTAAATAGTGGGAATTATTTTATTGTGTTTTATTTTAATTGTTTGATTATTTCCCTTCTACGTGACTTTACCGAAAGAACCAAGATGATGAATCCCTTCAGTCACGAAAGCTTTAAATCGAAACTTAACACATGTTTAGTTTCGAAACTTAACACATGTTTAGTTTTGATTTAAAGCTTTCGTGACTGAAGGGATTCATCTTCTTGGTTATTTCGGTAAAGTCACGTAGAAGGGAAATAATAAAATAATAAAACCTTAAAAAGTGAGAATTGTATTTTATTATGTTTTATTTTTATTATTTTATTATTTCCCTTCTACGTGACTTTACCGAAAGAACCAAGAAGACGAACCTGGACTCTTGACTATTTGGCGAGATTTGACGGGGGGGGGGGTGTCTGACTTTTTGTGACACCGTGTGACTAGGTAGGGGGGGGGGGTCAAAAATCGTCCAAAATCGCGTGACGTCATTTATGAATGGCCCCTGAAACTCATCACCGTCTCAAGTTTCATTTTTATTCACTTCAAGTTGCATTTATTCGGTGTAGACCCGTGACAAACAAAAATATAACAAACAAAATATGAACGGAGAACATCTTAAAGCGACGACGCTCAACAGAAAAGAATCCTGGAAAAAACAGCAAAGTCTTCCAGAAAAAACCACCGCATTTCAACGCTGCGTGCAAAAAAATCCCAGTGGGATGTAAGTCGTAAGAATTATTCCAGCCAGTCGGTGAAGGCGACGATGGCATCGACGATCGATTGATGATCGATGATGACGTTGGTCGTGGTTCGCGATGGAAGCCAGGACTCTATCCACCACCGGAAGTTTGACCCCCTCGCAAAGTTACAAGATGATGAGCGTCACCGTCTATGACTGTACCAACCAACCCTCTGCCACGCTCATTCGCAATCGTGGGCAATGACAAACGCATTTTTTCCACTTTCGTAAATCCATCCGGTCAGTGAACTCCGCACCCTCCCCACCACCACCCATCCTCCCCCTCCTCCCCTCCCCGCGAATCATTGCGGACACGCAGAGTGGCTTTTTTGTGGTGATGACTCTCAAACAAAAATACATCGGATCAACGATCGCGCGCGCCTCCAATAAATATGAGTAAACAACTCTCTTGAAGCGGAACGAGTTAAAGATTAACCGCGTCCCTTAATAATAATAATAATAACACCACTGGGTGACGGAACGATGCGTCGGCCCGGGTTCACGTGGGTTCACTCGTGAAAGTCTGAGATCGGAACGTTGCTATTGGCCGCGGGTCGTTGACCCCTTCGTTCGCCCGAGACGAACTTTCGTCGTCACGTTTCCGTTTTGGAGTCTCCTTTTTTTCCGTCTGTCTGTTTGTTTGTTGAACTAAAAAAGAATTTGCACGAACGGACGAAGCAACCGCCACAGCGAACGCGTCGATGTTGATTATCGAATTCACGCACTTTTGGAGATGTTAGAACAAATTAAAGTCGATTTCTGGAAACTCAATGCAGAAGCCACGGTAGTGCGATTATGGCCATGCAACTTCAACTATATACTCATATATTTAACCCATTGAGACACATGGACATACATAGAGACTCATGGAGATACACGGAGACCCATTGAGACACATGGACATACATAGAGACGCATAGAGATACACAGAGACCCATCGAGACACATTGACACTCATAAATATACATAAACACACACAGAGACACATTAATGGCAAGCGACAGTCGTGATGTTGAGGCCATGCAACTTCAACTATATACTCATATATTTAACCCATGGAGACACATGGACATACATAGAGACGCATAGAAATACACGGAGACCCATCGAGACACATTGACACTCATAAATATACATAAACACACACAGAGACACATCAATGGCAAGCCACAGTCGTGTTGTTGAGGCCATGCAACACAAACTCTGGACCGTACAGGAAGCCCGCTTGAGTCGTCTGCACTTCTGTCACGGAGGAGAAAGAGGAAAACGACGCGAATTCTTTCTCTCTCTCTCCGCTGAAGCCCTCTCGTCGTCACCAGCAGTAGACCACGACATTGGCAATGGATTTCGTACGTAGACTCTTTGGTTCGTTCGGTAAAGTCGCGTAGTTAGAAAGAAATTAAACTTAAACAAATCACGACCTTTCGATCGCAACACAAGCAATCGTCATCAGGTGGGAAAACCACAGAAACAATTTTTTGTTTGTTTGCTGAAGTGGGAGAGAGGGTTGCCGTGGTAAGAGGTTATACAGGTAAGAAGGGGGGAGGAGCAAGGGGGTAGAGAGATAGGGGGGGCTGCGTGAACGCTAGGAGAGGGGACGTGAGACTTGGGGAGGGGGGCGGGGGGCTGGGAGTGGGAGGCCGAGAGTGCTGGGGATGCGGTGGGGAAAGCTTCAAATCAAGATTCGTACGTGAACTTTCACGAGCAATGCGACTCGTCGAATCGACTTGTTTTGGGTGAGATCGTCGACAACGTGGAGTGGTGAACTCATTTCTATTGCTGGGTGGACAGAGGCGGAACCGCGGGTGGGAGGTGGTAAGGGGGATGGGATGTGGGGGGGGGTGAAAACAATTTTAAATGGAAATAATAAAATAATAAAAATAAAACATAATAAAATAATATCATATAATTATATCATATTATATTATTTTATTATGTTTTCTTTTTATAAAACATAATAAAATAATATAATGTAATTATATAATATTATATTATTTTATTATGTTTTATTTTTATTATTTTATTATTTCCATTCTACGTGACTTTACCGAAAGAACCAAGAAGATGAATCCCTGCGGTCACGAAAGAAGCTTTAAATCGAAATTTTATTTTAAATGGGTTACAGTTGCCGCGCCTGGAGAAAGAAATGGAACCGACGACCACTGGATTTCTGCTAACCACTACAGCATGGCAGCATTCCACACGCCCTCCCAACACAAATGATATGCAAATGTATATATAGTTTATATAGATATAGATACGAGACGTGAGTGTGTGTGTTTCGTGTCATTCTTCACGCGTTGTTGTGATGTCAACCACGCGTGGTGGACTGACGTGGCCTACGAGGGCTCTCCCTCTGGAAGTTGCCGTACAATCTACCGCGCCTCTCACACTCGTCTCCTCGCATCATGATGATCACGATGATCATCATCATAATGATTTACACTTCTAAAGCGCCTTTCACTCGGAGATCACAAGGCGATGTGTCAACACACAAGACAACGGCCCCCGTGTAGCCTTAACAGACTGTAGGGGCAAGTGCTTCGAGCGAGCACCTATGAAGGCCGGCACGGCACACGAAGGGGGTGGTGGGTGGCCAGCACCACACCCGGCCGCCTTTGTCTCCCCAGTGGCGATGTTTACACACCGCACCAGGTACTCAATTGAGGCTGAGTCGACCTATAGGGGAAGCCCAGGACCGGTTCAGATAATGGTCTCTGGTGTTGTTGGTCGTGAGCGGGAATTGAACCTGGGTAGCCGGGTTCATATCGCGGCTACGCTACCACTCCCACACACACACACACAGGCTCACACCAATAGCATCCAACCGCGAAACAAAAGTACGCAATATATAGAAAAATCCCTTTAAAAAAAGGCGCGATTTGAATAAACGAGAGGGGGGGCGGGGTTGATTTAGCAGAGGAGTTGAATTCCAAACGAGGAAGAGGCCAGATGGTCACCAACCATCATCACCATCATCACCATCATCATCACCATCATCACCATCATCATCACCATCATCATCACCATCATCACCAACCATCACCATCATCACCATCATCACCATCACCACCATCACCATCATCACCATCATCACCTCCATCACCATCATCACCATCATCGCCATCATCGTCGTAGGGAGACGCCAACCTCGGCACACACAACAGCAGGCGGGAGTCGGGATACCGAAGGACTCTTGTAGCGGGCCCTGCGTGTCGAGGTCGAGAGGTCATCACGGCCCAATGTATCATCATCATCAGCATCATCACCATCATCATCATCATCATCACCTTTATCAGTCCCATCATCGCCTTTATCGTCACCACCACCACCACCATCACCGCCGCATCATCATCACCACCATTCAAATCGCAGCACAGCTCTTAATACTCCACGTACACTCACTCGGGTGTAAAGTGATGTAACACGCGTCTTTATTTAGTAGAAATCGCAGTGCGTATTTCGTTTTTACGTTTGGTCTGCCACGCCGTCGCTCGTCTCGACCGCTTGCCATCAGCCCCCTCTCGCGACGCGCGTCTCGTCTCCAGCTGGCCAGCCCAGCCCGTGGTTGATGCCGTTGTGCAGTTCGTGCGATGCAGCCGAGGGACAGCGACAGGCCGGGTGAGTGGTGATCCAGCACTCAAAGGGTCACTCCAGTTCATCGCTCACCGGCGGTCAGTCACCTCTGTGTATATTAGTCTACCCGTGTCGTGGACGTGGGACTAAACAGACACGGAGCGTGTTCAACCACCGCGCTCTCTGCAGGTCACAACAACACACTCGCTCGCTCGCTCACTCACCCACTCACACACTCACCCACCCACCCACCCACTCACCAACCACTCACTGACTCACTCACCCACTCACACACCCACTCACCCACACACCCACTCACCAACCACTCACTCACCCACCCAACCACTCACCCACCCACTCACCAACCACTCGCTCACCCACCCAGCCACTCGCTCACCCAACCACTCGATTCACCCACCCAGTCACACACCCACTCACCCATCCACTCACTCACCCACCCAGCCACGCGCTCACCAAACCACTCGCCCACCCACCCAGTCATACACCCACTCACCCATCCATTCACTCACCCACCCATTCACTCACTCACTCACTCATCCATCAACTCACTCATTCACCCACTCACCCACCCACCCATTAATTTACATACTCATTCACTCACTCACTCATAAACTCACCCATTCACCCACTCACTCATCTACCCACCCACCCATTCACTCACATACTCACTCACCAATCACCTCACCCACTCACCCACCCACCCATTCATTCACATACTCACTCACTCACCCACCCACCCATTCACTCACACACTCGCCCACTCACTCACCCATCAACTCATCAACTCACCCATTCACGCACTCACCCACCCACCCATTCACTCACACATTCACTCACCCATAAACTCACCCATTCACCCACTCACTCACCCATCAACCCACTAACCACACAGCAGGGCACACCAATTCCGTGTCTGCTTCTTCCCTCGCGCTGATTCACGTGTGAATTCCCTCCTGCCATCATCCCCCACCCTCCCCCACGCTCTTACAACAATAACCTTGTTCAATGCAGGACGCGTGCCACGCTCTAATCTACGTACACCTTCAATAATGGCGTTTGCTGTTGCTCTGCTTGGCTTGTTGGCGCTTTGAGGGTGGGTTGATTGGGGGGGTGGTTGGTTTAGTGCTGTGTGTGTGTAGCTGTCATGGCTTCGAGCTGCGTGCGTTGTGTAATCCACGCACACCGCACATTTCCCCACTCTCACGAGGTGGTGGATGATTTATTGACTCACCCCCCCCCCACCACACTTCGCTCTTTGCGATTTCTTCGGAAGCCGCGGAGTCATCCCGGGGTTTTTGTGCGCTGCTCGTGCGCCGAATGACGTTCGTAGAATATAACCAGACCACGATTGCGGCTGCTGCCAGACGCCACCATCATCCTCCTCCAGCTCCCGCTATCGGTACACGACGACATCAAAGATGCGATGTTGAAACGCGCGATCTTGAGAGTTTCTTTAAAATGTATTTCCAGGCGCGTGAGGCCACGTGTCCCATTGCCGGTCCCTGCTTAGCTCGGGGGGGTGGGGGGGTGTGTGGGTGGGGGGGTGTGTGGGTGTTGCGTGGGGTCAGTGTCCGCTCGGGCAATGAGATTTGTCTCAAAACTTTGGGGGGGGGGGGGGGTGGTGAGGTTTGTTCGGCGGTCTGAGCTCACGAAGCCTTGGAGAGAGAAACACGCAGAGAGTTTGCCGTGGCGAGGGAGGCAGGCAGGCCACGGCGGAGGCTGTGGTTCTTGCCCTGGGTGCACGCCAAACCCTGGGGCGGCGTGAGATGCCCCCTTTTCTTCTCTGGGTGGGTGGCGAGACGTGGCCAGACCTATTTTGTTTAGAAGGTAAATAATCGAGAGCACAACTTAAACACGTGCACGTTAAGCGCAACTACTTTGTTTAATCAAACCCTCTGTATTGATTAATATTACACCACCACCACCACAGCCGCCACCGCCACTGCCACCACCACCACCGTCGCCGGCTCCACCACCACCGCCACCACCACCACCGCCACCACCGCCACCACCACTCACTCACCCAGTCACTCACCTCACTCACCCAGTCACTCACTCACCCAGTCACTCACTCACCCACTCACTCACTCACCCACCCAGTCACTTACTCACCCAGTCACTCAATCACCCACTCACTCACTCACCCACCCAGTCACTCACTCACCCAGTCACTCAATCACCCCGCTCACTCAAATACCCCTCTCACTCACCCACCCAGTCACTCACCCACTCACTCACCCGCTCACTCACCCAGTCACTCAATCACCCACTCACTCACTCACCCACCCAGTCACTCACTCACCCAGTCACTCAATCACCCCGCTCACTCAAATACCCCTCTCACTCACCCACCCAGTCACTCACCCACTCACTCACCCGCTCACTCACCCAGTCACTCAATCACCCACTCACTCACTCACCCACCCAGTCACTCACTCACCCAGTCACTCAATCACCCCGCTCACTCAAATACCCCTCTCACTCACCCACCCAATCACTCACCCACTCACTCACCCGCTCACTCACCCAGTCACTCAATCACCCACTCACTCACTCACCCACCCAGTCACTCACTCACCCAGTCACTCAATCACCCCGCTCACTCAAATACCCCTCTCACTCACCCACCCAGTCACTCACCCACTCACTCACCCGCTCACTCACTCAGTCACTCAATCACCCCGCTCACCCAAATACCCCTCTCACTCACTCACCCACACAGTCACTCATTAACCCACACAGTCACTCACCCAGCCACTCACTCACCCCGCTCACTCACCCACCCACTCACACAGTCACTCACTCACCCACTCACCCACCCACTCACCCAGTCACTCACTCACCCACACAGTCACTCACCCACCCGCCCACCCACTCACCCAGTCACTCATCCACCCAGTCACTCACCCAGCCACTCACTCACCCAGTCACTCACCCACCCAGTCACTCACCCAGCCACGCACTCACCCAGTCACTCACCCACCCAGTCACTCACCCAGCCACTCACTCAACCCGCTCACTCACCCACTCACTCACCCACCCCACTCACTCAAATACCCCGCTCACTCACCTACCCAGTCACTCACCCACTCACTCACCCGCTCACTCACCCACACAGTCACTCACTCACCCACTCACTCAAATACCCCGCTAACTCACTCACGCCGCTCAGTTACCCACACAGTCACTCACCCCGCTCACTCACCCAGCCACCCACCCACCCGCTCACTCACCCACCCAGTCACTCACCCACCCAGTCACTCACCCCGCTCACTCACCCAGCCACCCACCCACCCGCTCACTCACCCACCCAGTCACTCACCCACCCAGTCACTCACCCCGCTCACTCACCCAGCCACCCACCCACCCGCTCACTCACCCACCCAGTCACTCACCCACCCAGTCACTCACCCACCCAGTCACTCACCCCGCTCACTCACCCAGCCACCCACTCACCCGCTCACTCACCCACCCAATCACTCACCCAGCCAATCACTCACCCACTCACTCACCCACCCAGCCACTCACTCACCCACTCACCCACCCAGTCACTCACCCTCCCGGTCAATTACCCACCCAGTCACCCACCCAGCCAATCACTCACCCACTCACTCACCCACCCAGCCACTCACTCACCCACTCATCCACCCAGTCACCCACTCAGCCACTCACTCACCCACCCACTCACTCAGCCACCCAGCCACTCACTCAACACACTGCATGTCACAACATCGCACTCACTCACTCACTCACCCAGTCACTCACCCAGCCACTCACTCACTCACCCACCCAGTCACTCACCCAGCCACTCACTCACTCACTCACCCACTCACCCACCCACTCACTCACCCACCCACTCACTCACCCACCCAGCCACTCACTCAACACACTGCATGTCACAACATCGCACTTACTCACTCACCCACTCACCCACCCAGTCACTCACTCACCCATCCAGTCACTCACCCAGCCACTCACTCACCCACCCACTCACTCAGCCACCCACCCACTCACTCACCCACCCACTCACTCACCCACCCAGCCACTCACTCAGCCACCCACTCACTCAGCCACCCAGCCACTCACTCAACACACTGCATGTCACAACATTGCACTCACTCGGCGCTCCTTCAGTGCTTCGTTGGTAATTCCTTCCCATCGTCTCCACGTGACGATTCTAATTTTGCTCCATCCGAACAACATTTTTGGCCCTCATCCGTGCCACGTCCAGTCGTGCTGGTGGCCGCGTGACATTATGGGCCATTGTACTCGATCACAAAGTCCCGCTGTTAGACGCAGTATACTTCGAGGATCCGACGTCTAGACTGAACACCTAACAGAGCACTGTCCTCTTGGTAGCCGTGAGATAGAGTGGGCTGTAAAATGCCTTTCATTGCCTGTCTCTTCTCCCTCTCTCTCTCTCACTCTCCACCACATTCAGCAGCAGCAGCAACAGCAGCTGGGGGGCTGTGGCTTAGGGTTGCCACCTCGCCCGCAAGACCAAACGGGATCATCGTCTCGGTCGTGCCAGAAAACGCCTGCAGCTTTGAGACTACGAGAATGTTCGACGCGCCACATTTCCGCACCGTCCCGGGGTCAATTCCGGAACGGTGGCAACACGAGGTGTTGCGGCGATTGAACATTCGCTGGCGGTGGGAGCGCAAAATTATCTATCGAGGGAGCATCGTCAGCCGCGGTCTGTCCTGCTGCTGGACGAGGGACTCCTTTGCCAGGCAGTTGCCACCTCTCACGGTCACGCGATGCAACAGAGACAATCGAGTAGCCCATGTACACTCGTGACAAGTGGTGGGAACCACCTGGTTCCACCAGCCCACAGGGAGTTATTGTGTCCGTCCGTCCGTCGTGCAGGGAGGGGCTGGGTGGGGAGGGGAGGGTGGAGAGGTGCTGGGTGGGGAGGGTGGGGAGGGGCTGGGTGGGGAGGGTGGGGCTGGGTGGGGGGTGGGAGGGAGGGGTGGGGCTGGGTGGGGAGGGGCTGGTCACCCCGTGGTGCCCTTATAAAACTCAACGTTTAACCTACTCACACCGGCTTGTGCCCGCCCTCACAGTCGGGCATATTTGCGGAATACACCACGCCGCCGTTGACCCTGGCCATTGACCGAGCAACCCAACGTTCCTACCAGCTCCCTCCGCAGGACAATGTGTTAACTGAGGTTATAACCTCGGTCATCACGAGTGCGCCCTGGTGCACAAGCACAGCTAACAACGCAACATCTGAACACCGTCGACAATAACCAAGCCGCGGCCTGAAAAAAACGAAAGAAATATATAATGGGTGACGTTTCGAGCAAAGGCCCTCCTTCAGAGCACATGCATATGCTACGAAGGTTGGGCAGTGTTAAGGAAGTGTCATTGACGCATATCCACCGTAAATGAGCACAGGCGCGCCTTCACATCTGTCAAATACACGGTGTGGTGTGTGTTTATTTTAGATCGGGCGAGACCTGGTCTTGAGAACGGGCGGACGAAATCTCAGTTAACTGAACGAGTGAGTGGTTTTACGTAGTCCACGCTCGAGTCTTGGATTGTGGGGTCGATGTTGGGAACGACCCACTGGGATTTTTCTGCACGCAGCGTTGAAATGACTGGGTAGGTGAGTGAGTTTTTTCTGGAATACTTTGCTGTTTTTTTTCCCAGGATTTTTTGCTGCTGCGTGTAGTCACTTTTAAGATGTTTTCTCGTTCACGTTTTTGTTTTGTTGCGGTTGCACCCGAGTCAAGAGCCGCATGGCTCACAGGGTTATATACCCAACAAATAAATAAATTGAAGTGAAGAGAGCGAGTGTGTGGGGGAGCGGTGTTCTGGACACAGTCCCATCAGCAGTGCGGCAGGCGAGGCTGCGTTGGCTGGGTCGCGTAACCAGCATGCTCAGCCACCGCATGCCCCAAGCAACTTCTGTTTTTTCGACTAGAGGGGGCTAAACGGGCGCGGCACGGGCTGGAGAAGAGATGCATTCATGTGGTGCGGATGGATGTGGAGCTGAGTGGACTTGCCGATGACTGTTACGAGCTGTGTCAAGATCGGCCTCCATGGATGAGGCTCGTGAAGGACGCGTCAAGAATGTTGGAGCCACACGTCCCAACAACAACCGCGGTGGCCAGAGGAGCGACGCTCACAACAATGGGCCAGTGCCGGGCCGATAAAACGCAGGGGACGGTGGCATAGTAGGGTGACGCGGGTGGTGCATCTGCCAGTCATCTCAGTCATCGACACTTCACGTGGCCTGAATGTGCACCTAGCTTGGCACAGGCGCCGAGGTGACGTCACCGAGACATTTTGCGGCGAAGGGAATTCGTTGGCGAGTGGTGGCGCAGCGATTCGCGCCACCGAAACTGCAAACGCAGCCGGCCAAGATTCGATTCCCGCTGAAAACCAAAGCGAATTTCTTCCTCGGGTTTTGCCTCGGCCCGGCGCAGTGCGCGGCGCATGTCCAGGGCAACGGCATAACCCCCCCCCGGCTTTTCGTGCGTTCCACATTCGCAATTGCCCCAACAGCCCCACCGGTAAATGCCGTCCGAGTGACGAGGGCGGTTGGGGAGGTCATTATAGTTCTGCCACGAAATAGCGGCGCGGGTGACCGGCCGATCGGAAAATGACCTCTGTACACTGTTTACGTTGCTCCGTTGTTGACCGAGGCCACGTGGAGAACGGAACAAGGCCCTGCCTTCTCCCGCCGCACCGCGAGCAAAATCAATACTCAGGTGGCGGACGATAAGCGGCGATTATTTATGAGCCCGGCGTACAGAGTGACCCCTTCCGGAGGCAAAAAAAATAGGTCCCTTGACTCACAAACTGCGGCCAGGGAAGTCCTCCAGGAGCGATGGCCGATAACACTGGTCAACAAAAAAATACTTTTTTTTTCTGGCCTGGACTTTTGCAGCTGTGTTAGACTAATTTCAGGGTGCCGATTCCAAATCTGATCTCAGATTTGCTCTATCACATCTCATTTTGATGCTATCGGCATACCCCATTTTCATAGATTTTACCCGAAATTAAAACGAAACCCGGTTGGGGCAATCAACGAGTGAAGTCCATCGGCACGGCGGCGATGGTGGTAGCGATAAAAAAAATTGACGGGGAGGAGAACCTACCGACGGTGCTTCGCTCTGAGCTTCTATCCGGCGCAGCAGCGAGTCATGAACCGGACGCTCCATCACAGATGTGAACAGCAGCAGGATTGTCCAAGAACCCGGACGAACTTGCGCCGAGCAACCGATGTTCAACTGCCACGGGCAGTTTCGCGGACGCTTGCCGAAATTTCATGTGGACACGCCGCGCAATAGCGAAGCACGTTTTTTTTGGGTCGTTGCAAACCTCGGCACCCGGTGCAGTTGGCATCGTTGGGCCACCGCTTGGCTATCAGGTGTTGGACAAAGACGTCTGAAAGTTGCCCGATCTCGAGAACGACATTTCGGTTTGCGCAACTTGCAGCCCCCCCCCACCCGCCGCCGGATATTCCGCCGGTAACAGAATTACGGCGCGGACAAAGAACACGATAAGGGATTATATGGTGACACAATTAGGGCACGGGACACACACACACACCACACACACACACACAGAGAGAGAGAGACAGGAGAGAGAGCGTCGCGATGTGCCACACCGCCGGTGGCGTGCGCGGCATGGCACAACACCCCGGGGGGGGGGGCATGGGGGTGACACACGCCGCCGCCGCGGCGGTAACGGAATTACGACACGTGAGGTCCGGTGCATTTGCGATAGTGAATTCGTAATTCGACCGCGTTTCCTGCCTCATCGATAGCTACCGGGGCTGCTGCGAGAGAGAAGCCCCCCCCCCCCCCCACCCCCTCCACGAGAGCGTTGCAGCTCATCGGATTCCATTCGAAAATAACTTCAACGTTCAGACGTTCAGATTCATAACTTCGCTTCCAATTTAGAGAATGCGCTCTGGTCGCGAGCGTGAACTCTTGACCCCTGCGCGTCTCAATAGCCCTGCCAATAGCCCCGCCAATAGCCCTGTTCCTGCTGGCAGCACCCGGCACTCGTCCACCTACGCACGCCATAAAACAATCAGAAAACAGCCAATTTACCACCTCGGCTCCCGGCACGGACCGGGGTATCTCCGCAGCCCCTTGAACTTATAGCAGCTGTTGGCGTTCATAATCAGCTGACCGCACATCGCACACACACGCACCGTGCGTGCGTGCGTACACGTGCACGCACGTAGGATACACAGCATACGCACGCACATAGACGAAGACAAAGATCCCCCGTGTAGACTTAACAGACTGTGGGGGCAAGTGCTGTTAGCGAGCACCTATGAAGGTCGGGATGGTACACGAGGGGGTTGGGTGGCCGGCACCACGCCCGGCCGCCTTTGTCTCCCCAGTGGCGATGTTTACACACCGCATCAGGTACTCATTTGAGGCCGTGTTGACCTAGGGGGAGGTCTAATACCGATTCAGATAATCGTCACTGTGGGTGTTGGCCGTGAGCGGGAATCGAACTCGGGACGCCGGGTTCGTAGCGTAGCGCTCACCGCTACACACACACGCACACACGCACACGCACGCGCACACACACACGCGCACATACGCGTATACACACACACAAGCGCACACACACACGCGCACGCACACACACGCACACACACACGCACACACACGCGCACACACACACGCGCACATACGCGTACACACACACACGCGTACACACAAGCGCACACGCGCACGCACACACACACGCATACACACGCACACACACACGCACACACGCGTACACACACACACGCGTACACACACACACACGCACACACACACACGCGCACACACACACGCATACACACGCGCACACACGCACACACACACACGCACACACACACGCATACACACGCGCACACACACACACGCACACACACACGCACACACGCACACACACACACGCACACACACGCACACACACGCGCACACACACACGCACACACGCGCGCACACGCGCACGCACACGCATACACAAATGCACGCGTACAGACATGCACGCACACACACGCACACACACACACGCACACACACACGAGCAATGTAATCATTTCAGATTCGCTGGGCAATCAACAGCAGACCCTGGCGCACGGCAGTTGCTGTATCGTCTGTCCTGTTGATTCCCGAGACTCTGGCACTCACGCAAATGGAACAAAAGAAAATATTGATATCAACAATTTGTGACCCGGTCTAAATTTATCCATATCAATTTTTTATTGCCACCTTATGTACGAATTTTTATCATGTGCCAGCCAATCGTCACCATCATTATCCCTGCGGGGTGGGTGGGTGGGGGGCGCTTCGCTAAAATGAGAACCGTGTTGGGGAGAAGATATAAAATCTGGAGGGGGGGGGGGACAAAAAAAAACTTCGAGAATATTCAGAGAAATCTGAGACACGCATCTCACGGCCGATGGCAGATCCGGGTTAAGTGGGGGGGGGGGGGGGTCGATTGACCCCCCCGCTACTAGTGGGGGGGGGGTCAATCATCCCCCCCCCCCCCCCCGCTACTAGTGGGGGGTATTTCGATTTAAAGCTTTCGTGACTGCAGGGATTCATCTTATTGGTTCTTTCGGTAAAGTCACGTAAAAGGGAAATAATAAAATAATAAAAATAAAACATAATAAACTAATATAATTCTCACTATTTTATTATGTTTTATTTTTATTACTTTATTATTTCCCATCTACGTGACTTTACCGAAAGAACCAAGAAGATAGTGGGGAGGGTAGTTTCTAGATCCGGCCCGGTCCACAAATGAGCAGACGCGGCTGCCCAGCACTTTGGCAGTGACTCACAGCGAGAGTCACTCAGCATGATTCTGTGGAAACTCAAGATCGAGCATGGGGTGGCAGGGGTGGGGTGGGGTGGGGGTCATCGTAATGTGGAACTTCTACTGTTGGTTCAGGGCCCGCCACTATGATCGGCGACTGCCCAGGAGATGACGATCTTCCGAGCGTGTCGACAGCACTCAGACTTAGACTTTTAGTTTAAATAAAAGAACGCGGCGCGTGTTGTCTAATCGACGTGTCCCACTTCCGGGCTGTCGGTGTATTAATCCCAGGCACGCTGCAAGTTTGCATGTCACCACCAAAGACAAAGATCCCCCGTATAGCCCGTGACAGATTGTTGGGGCAAGTGCTGCTAGCGAGCACCTATGAAGGCCGGCACGGCGCACGAGGGGGTGGGTGGCCAGCACCACGCCCAACCTGCCTTTGTCTCCCCAGTGGCGATGTTTACACATCGCACCGGGTACTCATTTGAGGCTGAGTCGACCTAGGGGAGGCCCAGGACCGGTTCAGAAAATCGTCACTGGTCTTGGCCGTGAGTAGGAATCGAACCCGGGTCGCCAGGTTCGTAGCGCAGCGCGCTGACCGCCACCGCCACCATCATCATCAGACGTGGGCACATTGATGATGATGATGATGATGAAGATAATGATGATCGTCATCGTCGTCATCATCACCGTATCGCGTCGCTCATTACAACGTCGTGAGGCCAGTGACGGACATCAGTGACAGCACCGAGGTGAAGATTCGTGATCATGAACCAAGTTCGTCGCAACTTCGAGGGCCCGCGCAGAGGAGGGATATCTCCGCGTGAGATCCATGTCCCTCTGGTTGGCCGCGGACTTTCCACTCGCCCGCTGTTGTAATCTCCCCATCGCCGATCCAGAGCCAGGAATCACTCCCCCCCCCCGCCCCCCACTCCCCACAACCACCACCGCTGCTGCTGCTGTTGCTGCTACAACTTGGCCACTCAGTCCGACACCCACCATCACCCCCAAACCAACCTCGATGCTTTCAATTATGGGGCCATTTTGTGGCACCACTGAAAAGAGACACCCACCTATTGAATTCGTCGTTGTCATCATCCTCCGTGATCGATCCACCGCTGGATGGATGCCTGCCCCAAGGAGGGCATCATCCATCGCGCTCCTGCGATGCGGCAGTTTCGCGTCTATTGGTGTCTCTGTAAATCTGCGGGCATCTATGTAAGCCCATTGGCATCTACGTCGATATAGAGATCCCTATGCAAGTCTGCGGGACTCTAGATGAGTCTATAGGTCTCTACGTAAGTACATGGGTGACTACGCATGGCCAATACTTAAATCGCACTCTGTCGAGTGAGCGGATGGCTGAGTGGATGGACGGATGGATGCGCGGTCTTTCCGTCTGCGTTTGTGAGATGCAGGGCACTGCTACCTCGTTTCAACACGCGCACCTTGTTGTGTGTCCTTGGCTCACGCGACTCCGCCGGCCACGAGAGGCCGCTAAGCTTTGTGGATATTTCAAACAACTCAAGAGCTGAGCAATTACGGCCGCCTTCTTCCGAGTATAAGACGGTGCTGTGTGTGTGTGTGCGTGTGAGATCGTGAAATTGTTTTCGTTGTGACCGCTTAGTCAAACCACTCACGGAACGAAGGCCCTCTCTCCGTGTCGTGTCGGCCATCGAGGTGGTAGTGACCATACTTCACCACGCTGGTCATTGCGCCCAGGGACCGGTGGAGTCAGAGATCACTCGCCGCCGACGTTCGCCGCATGCCGGGAGCCGAAATGACGTCACCGGGTTTATAGCGCGGCGTGATAACCGCTGCGCCACCGCTCCCACTACTGTGTGCAGGCAAAAGCGCAGGACCTGCAACTGCCCGCGCACGTCACTGGTGGACGGAAGTGGCCTCCCACTCGAAGGGGCTCTGGGGGAGTGTTTGGCCTACTCTTCCACGCTGGTCAGCACGTCTCGGAAGATGTGGGATTACCCACACTGCACCCCGCCGCACGCGAACTGCCAATCGTCCGCATAGGTCAAGGGTTACAATAATACTAATGTCGCACTAATAATGCACTTTCTTAATCCAGGAAAGCCTCACTGAGTCTCGAGACTCGTTTCAAAGAGGATCCCTGCCACGTTGTGGGATGTTTGGCCACGAAATGCCGTGAGATGCGGACATTTGACTTCGTGTGTTGGCAGGAAACCAAAAGAACCCGGAGAAGACCCCCACATCTCCGCACAGATGGATGCAATAAAACATTCACTGCAACTGTCTGGCATCCGAGCGGGGTTTTTTTTCAGAGTTTCACAAATCTGTGTGGGTTTGTGTGTGTGTGTGTGAGCCTCCAACCCTTGCACCCTACCCGATGATTTGCATTGATCTATCAGAAACAAGGACGTGATGGCGATGTCATTGATCACCAAAAATCGAACCTTGGATTCATGAGTCCAGCGGGTTGGTTTGCTGTGCACGAGGGAGCGCCGCTGTGGGTGACCCCACTCCTGCCTTGCACAATCTCGGGACACACTTCCGTCAAATGCACACACACACACACAAAGAACCCCCGTATAGCCTTCACAAACTGTGGGGGGAAAGTGCTGTTAGCGAGTTGCACCAAGGAAGGGGTAGCACACGGACATATGGGGGGGGGGGGGGGGTTGGGTGGCCAACTTACCACGCCCGGCCACCTTTGTTCTTTGCAATACCAATGTTTACTAACACACCGGGTACTCGTTTGAGGCTGAGTCGACTTAAGGGAGGCCCGGTACCGGTTCAGACATTTGTCACCGATGTTGACCGTGAGCGAGAATGGAACTCGGTTCGCCGGCTTCGTAGCGCAGCGCGCATTCCACGACACAACCGCTTCCCCACCCACCCACACACACACCCACCCCCACACCCACCCACACACCCAACCACACACCCACCCACACACCCAACCACACACCCACCCACACACCCACACACCCACACACACACCCAACCACACACCCACCCACACACCCAACCACACATCCACCTACACACCCAACCACACACCCACACACCCACACACCCACCCACCCACACACCCACCCACACACACACCAACCCACCCACACACCAACCCAAACACACACAAACCCACACACCCACACACCAACCCACACACCAACCCACACACCAACCCACACACCCACCCACACACCAACCCACACACACACACACCCACCCCCCCACCCCCACACGCCCACCCACCCACACACCCACCCACCCACACACCCACCCACCCACACACCCACCCACACACCCACCCACACACCCACCCACACACCCACACACCCACACACCCACCCACACACCCACCGACCTACACACCGACCCACACACCCACCCACACGCCAACCCACACGCCAACCCACACGCCGACCCACACACCCACCCACACACCCACCCACACACACCCACACACATACCCACACACCCACACCCCCACCGACACACCCACCCACACACCCACCCACACACCCACCCACACATCAACCCACACACCCACACACCCACACACACATCAACCCACACGCCCACCCACAGACAGACAGACAAAACAAAGACAAAGATCCCCCGTATAGCTTTAACAGACTGATGGGGCAAGTGCTGTTATCGAGCACCTATGAAGGCCGGCACGGCACACGAGGGGGTGGGTGGCCAGCACCACGTCCGGCCGCATTTGTCTCCCTAGCGGCGATGTTCACACACCGCACCAGGTACTCATTTGAAGCTGAGTCGACCTACGGGAGGCCCAGGAACGGTTCAGATAATCGTCACTGGTGTTGGCCATGATCCAGAATCTAACTGGGGTCGCCAGGTTCGTAGCGCAGCGCGTTTCCCGCTACACTACCGCTCCCCCACAGACACAGATTCATACATACCCACTCACACCTACTCGCACGCCACACACACACACACTCACACATAAAGACGTTCACGCTCACACCCACTCGTACGCACACACTCACACACAAACACATTCACGCTTACACATACTTGCACACACGCACTCACTCACACATAAACCCACGTTCACTCCCCACTTGCACACACACACACAGCACCACCACCATCATCATTATCTCGAACCCGCCCAGTGGGCCGGCCGATTTAAAACCCCGCATCTCCCAAACACCGTCAGACAGACAGCCAGCCTTTCACTTCTCCCGCTCAGCCACCCATGCACTCCGCTCACTCACTCACCCGCTCGCCACGCACACAGAGTCTCATGCCCGTTCCACACTCTGCGCTTGCATTAGAATTCCAGCAGAAGGTACATAGAGGACGCATTTAAAACACATCTCCATGTAAACGTCTAAAATACATATTGTACATTGTCAAGCTCTGCTGCACATTGTAAACTACACGAGATTATCTGCCTGCATATCTGCAATTGCATCTGCGTGATAAATTAGGTGACGAGCATTTGACAAGGTTCACCCAGACTCGTCTCTAGTATAATAATGGTTAGCGAGCACCTATTAAGAGGATCGTCACCATCGCGCACACGACCCTAACAGCGCCTGTCGCACTCGTCCTATGCGACTCACACCTGTGTGCGCCCCATACACACACCTGCACGCCCCACACACACACACACACCTGCACGCTCCACACACACACACACACACCTGTACGCCCCACACACACACACACCTGTACCTGCAAGACGACAACGCGATGGGAGCAAGCGGAGCTCTCTTCGCCTGTTACCTGCTCGCATCGGTGGCGACACCGCGCGTCGCTCGCGCGGCGCCGCGACCGCCGCCTCGACCGGCACGTGACTCCAGCCCTCACCTGGACAACGGCTGGGGCGGACAGGTGCGGCTGAGGCACCTGTACACGGCCAGCCGGAGCCAGCCGGCCTGGGCGGCTCACCTGCGGCTGCGGGATGACGGCCGCGTGGACGGCGTGGAGCGGCAGAGCGCGCACAGTGAGTGGCGGGTGTGCGTTACGCGTGGGTTGGGTTGTGGGAGGGGGGGGGTGTGTTGGTGTGTGTGTGGTGAGTGTGTGGTGTGGGGAGTGTGTGTGTGTGTGTGGAGTGTGGGTAGTTTGGGGAGGGTGTGTGTGGTGTGTGTGTAGTGTGTGTGTTGGTGTGTTTGTGGTGTGTGTTGGTGTGAGTGTTGGTGTGTGTGTGTGTTGGTGTGTGTGTGTGTGTGTTGATGTGTGTGTTGGTGTGAGTGTTGGTGTGTGTGGCCTTAATAGGTGCTCGCTAACAGCACTTGCTCCTACAGTCTGCCAAGGCTATACGGGGGATCTTTGTCTTTGTGTGTGGTGAGAGTGTAGTGTGTGTGGGGAGTGTGTGTGTTGGTGTGTGTGTTTCGAGTGTGTGTGTGTGAGTGTTGGTGTGTGTGTGTGTGTGTGTTGGTGTGTGTGTGTTGGTGTGTGTATGTGTGTGAGTGTTGGTGTGTGTGTGGTGAGAGTGTAGTGTTTGTGGGGAGTGTGTGTGAGTTGGTGTGTGTGTTTCGAGTGTGTGTGTGGCGCTAGCCACCCACCCCCTCGTGTGCCGTGCCGCCCTTCATAGGTGCTCGCTAACGGAACTTGCCCCTAAAGTCTGGTACAGGCTAGACGGGGGATCTTTGTCTGTGTGTGTGTGTGTATGTATGGCGACGCTCATAACAACGAGCGGAGCGCCGGGTGGCTAAAGCACAGTAAGTTAGCACAGTAGGGGGCACAGGTGGTGCATCAGCCACTCATCTCAGTCAGTCGACCCGTGGCACCTGGGGTCTGCCCCGTGACCTCCTGCCAGCGGGCGTTCGACTGATAATCCTGTCTGTTGACACTCGGGGTGCCACTGATCCGTTGTGTACGTTTCTGCAAAGTGAAAAAAAATTGACGGCGAAAGGTTTTCAAAAAGTAATTTGCCCGAGCGAAACAAATTTCGCTCGAGGAAATTAATTTAATTTCACGTTGATTTCTGTTCGTGTTACCGTTTCATATTCATTCTACCGTACGGCTGTTGTTCTTGGTACGGATTTCCGTTCGCTTCGTCGACTGAGCGTCGCCTTTTTTTAAAAATCCTTTATATTAAGTTCACTTGCTTGCTTGCTTGCGCGCTTACCGTGCAAATCTTTCGGTCGTTTTTAACCCACTTCCCGTGATCCAATCGAGCTGAAATTTTGCACACAGACTCGTTGTGCGTGACAATGTATTTTCGTGAAAAAAAATTCCAAAATTTTCCACTTTTTAGGGGAAAAAAAATATCTTTAATTGAAAATACCAATGTGATAAAAATGAAACTCTTACTCAAGAAAAACTGAAATGAATAATAAAATAAAACTGATGCCACGCATATAAAGGATTTATAGTGAAAAACTTTGTTCTTACGGGTTAATTTTTTACGCGATTTATTTTGGCCATGTCGGTGACCCTGTTCACCTTTGTGGGTGACACCCCCAGCGTGGCCTCTCGAGTTCTCGCCGCCTGCTTAAACAAAGTAAACCCCGCAAACCTGAACCATCACCTTCAGTCACTTTGTGCGTCCCTGCAGCCTAAACCTTGTTGCATGGGGTGGGAGGGGGGGCACACAAAAGACTCAGGGGGGGGGGGGGGTGCACGAGACTACAACCAACTTCTCGGCACCACGATCAGCCTATGGTGTCCGTCAGCCCTCACTCTCGTGGCGTGACATGGACCCTGAGGATGTTTAACAACAATCGTCGCGTGCTCCCCCTGCCAACGATCTGACCCCGACGGGAGAAGGATCACGGCACAAACACGGCAGTAGCAGCAGCAGCAGCAGCTGCAGCAGCAGTAGCAGCAGCAGCAGTAGCAGCAGCAGTAGCAGCAGTAGCAGCAGCAGCAGCTGCAGCAGCAGTAGCAGCAGCAGCGGCAGCAGCAGCAGCAGTAGCAGCAGCAGCAGTAGCAGCAGCAGCGGCAGCAGCAGCAGTAGCAGCAGCAGCTGCAGCAGCAGTAGCAGCAGCAGCAGTAGCAGCAGCAGCAGTAGCAGCAGCGGCAGCAGCAGCAGTAGCAGCAGCAGCAGCTGCAGCAGTAGCGGCAGCAGCAGCAGCGCTCCGATTCCAAATGCGCGCCAGCCCCTGGCCTAGTGCTGCCTGCCAACAACAACAACGAGGACGAGGTGCCGTGTGGCCCTCTCGCGAGTGTGACCAGTGGCACGGGAGGAGGCGGGTGGTGGGCTGAGTGAGTGAGCGGATGGTACACATGGGCAGAGAGAGAAAGAGAGAGCCCTGCGAGGATTGAAAGTGCGACATCATCATCATCTTCAGCGGTAGCCGTGGTCAATCCACTGCTGCCTTCATCTCCACGAAACCACCGTGGCTTCTCACGATCCTGGGGATGTAGCGATATACCCAGTGACTGCTGGCGATTTCATCATCGGCTCCATCTCCTACCGGTGGACGTGCTCTTAGACCGCGTTCCTTTCCATTCCCTGGCTGCCACTCCATTCGTGAGTCTTGACCACCCGCCATCATCATCATCGTCGTCGTCGTCGTCTTCCCTTCTGGCCGTGACGCGTTCTGCCCTGGCCCACACGTGCCCCCCCCCCATAACGGTTATGGAAGAGCCCCCCATTAATCGGCGTGCGTTCTCCAAATCAGCACTCGCTGTCTCTCCGTGTCGTGGCTCTCTCTCTCCTTCTCACTTCATTTCACTCCTGCACTCCCCACGCTTCTCTGTACACTTTTCAACGTTTTGTTCCACGTGTTGTTGTTGGTGTCTTTTTCCCACTGTCAGTGTCAAAGCCGGAGCAGTGGGGGGGGGTGGTGAGGAACCCGGCCAATCGCGGCGCTGATAAAAAAAAACACACATAAATCCTCGCTGCTAAAAATCAAATTACTCGTTTGAACGTTGCTACGTTGCGTTGGTATCGTCCTGATTCGGCCTGACCCTACTTCAATATAACCAAGCTCCTAATCGCGAGCACATGCCCTCCGCGTTATATAATGATGGTGAAGAACGTGCATCCAGCGCAATAAACGCGTAGCGAGCAGCGGCGATGGAATGCTGTGATCCGTGCCCGTGGAAGTCCGTGGCACGGGCCTCAGCTGTGTGGTGAATTCCAAGAAAATAAAGAAAAATGTGACAGTCTTGCCCTGAAATCAGAAGCCAGTTAAATTCGGCCGCACAGCCGGTGGCTGGCTCTCTGAAACCCGCGGCCCCCGTTACCACTCAGGATATCAGAATATTTATTTTATGCTGGAGGAATCTGAGGAGCTATGAAGCTCTTTGATTCACACATGTCCAGTAGGGGCACGGGATAAGAAAAGTTACAACGACAAACAAAACAAAAACGCGATTGTGGGTGTAAAAGTTCAATAAAGGCAAACAAATCACCCAAACACATACAAAGACAAAGATCCCCCGTATGGCCTTAACAGACTGTATGGGCAAGTGCTATTAGCGAGCACCTATGAAGGCCGGAACGGTACACGAGGGGGTGGGTGGCGAGCACCACGCCCAACCGCCTTTGTCTCCCCAGTGGCGATGTTTACACACCGCCCCAGGTACTAATTTCAGGCTGAGTAGACCTAGGGGAGGGCCCACGACCGGTTCAAATAATCGTCACTGGGTGTTGGCCGTGAGCGGGAATCGAACCCCGGGTCGCCAGGTTCATAGCAGAGCGCGCTAACCGCTGTACCACCGCTCCCCACCACAAACACATAAAAACACATACAAACACACGCAAATACAACGCCACCATTCCCCATCATCCGACCAGGCCAGAGCCCACGGAGGAATCAGCTTATTTTTCAGCATCGACCTGCCCACCACAAATGACATCTCACCAAAGTGAGTGCCCCCATCATTTGGGACGTTCGAAGCAGTACAAATCGTTGCGATGCGAGAGAGAGAGAGAGAGGGCCCCCCGTCTCGTCTCGCTCGAGGTCCCGTCGCAACTGCGGCCTTAACAGGAGCTCGCTAACACGTCTTGCCCCAACAATTTGTTAAGGGATATACAGGGAGGAGTGGGGGGGGGTGGCGATCTTTGTCTGTGTTGTGTGTGGGGGTGAGTCTCTGTTAGTCTCTCTATGTGAGTGTGTGTGTGGGGGGGGGGTTGTGTGAGTGTATGCGGTATTTGTTACAAACGAGTTGTGTGTGGGATTGTGAGAGTGTTGTGAGTCTGCCTGCGTGAGTGATTTTGGCCGACTGTACCCAATGTTGGCAAGGCAGGGGACGCAGGTGGTGCATGCATCTCAGTCAGTCAACCCTTGGTTACCCGGCTCTGTTCCGTGACTTCCTGCCAGCAGCGAGCCTTGAACACTTATAGTGATCTTCTCGGTTCTTTCGATAAAGTCACGTAGAAGGGAAATAATAAAATAATAAAAATAAAACATAATAAAATACAATTCTCACGACGTTTCGGCCACAATGCAAGCAGCCGTTCTCAGGTGAAGAACAGGTCTGTCGGAAAGACGGCGTCAGAATGAACACCACCAAGCTTGGCAGCGTATATTTAAGCTGGTTGGAGGGGGAAGAGCGCCTTGACAAAGGAATTTGCATATCAAGAGGAATTTAGCATATTTATGGGATGCGATTGCTATTACCTTAGAGTCGCGGCATCTCTTCAGAACGGTGAGAGACTCGATTAGCTGAGCATTCTTATCCCTTAAAGTGACCTCAAGGGTACACCTAGCCTGTCACGGGAGCCGTGGTGACGTAACCACCACTTTGTGGCGTATGGAAGCTGTTGCGTCGACCCTGACGCCTGTGCGCGTGTGGAGTTTGCATGTTCTCCCCGTGGTCCCGTCGATTTCTCTCCGGGGTTTTCCCTCCAGAAACGCGCGTTTCGAGCATTTGGCTGCTATAGTTTTCCACGCGAGATAAGCCACCACCCCGAGCTCTCATTTGCGGTGACCCGGTCGCTTCCGAACAAAAAGCGACATGGCTGAATGGACCTTACCTGGCAGAAAAAAATGTTTTTTTAGTCGAATAGTTATCGTGTCATGTGCTCGCTAACGGCACTCTGCCCCGCAAGACCACACTGGGCCATCTTTATCTCTGCGGTGTCGCTGTTCTACGGGACGGGGCCTTCCCCTAAGCGCCTCCTGCCGTCGTGTCTCGCCAGGTCTGCTGGAGATGAAGGCGGTGGCTCGCGGTGTGGTGGTCATCAGGGGGCTCAAGTCTCGCCGCTACCTCTGCATGGACCCGAAGGGCAGGCTCTACGGGCAGGTGAGCGCGCCAGACTCGCAACCCACCACGGGCGAACTTATCGCAAAGGGTTGGCGGTTCGAAGCGGCGAGTGTCCGCCCCGGCAAACCGAAATGTTTCAGCGCCGCGGGTGTCAGTCTCGGAGACTCGTCGACCTTGACACGTGCCCTCGGCTCTGCACGCGCACAGAGACGCGCACGCGCACAGACGCACGTCGAGACGAATCGACTCGCATAGAGACCCAACAAGGACAAAGATCCCCCGTGTAGCCTTAACAGACTGTAGGGGCAAGTGTTGTTAGCGAGCACCTATGAAGGCCGGAACGGCACACGAGGGGGTGGGTGGCCAGCACCACGCCCGACCGCCTTTGTTTCCCCAGTGGCGATGTTTACACACCTAGCACCGGGTACTCATTTGAGGCTGAGTCGACCTAGGGGAGGCCCAGAACCGGTTCGGGTAATCGTCACTGGTGTTGGCCGTAAGCGGGAATCGAACCCGGGTCGCCAGGTTCATAGCGCAGCGCGCTAACCACTACACCACCGCTCCCCACCACACACAGCTACACAGAGACCCATAGACTTTCATAGAGACCCACACACACCTACACAGAGACCCATAGACTTGCATAGAGACCCAACACACAGCTACACAGAGACCCATAGACTTGCATAGAGACCTCACACACAGCTACACACATATCCATAGACTTGCATAGCGACCCACACACACCTACACAGAGACCCATAGACTTGCATAGAGACCCAACACACACCTACACAGAGACCCATAGACTTGCATAGAGACCTCACACACAGCTACACAGAGACCCATAGACTTGCATAGAGACCCCAACACACAGCTACACAGAGACCCATAGACTTGCATAGAGACCTCACACACAGCTACACAGAGACCCATAGACTTGCATAGAGACCCCAACACACAGCTACACAGAGACCCATAGACTTGCATAGAGACCCACACACACACCTACACAGAGACCCATAGACTTGCATAGAGACCCACACACACAGCTACACAGAGACCCATAGACTTGCATAGAGACCCACACACACCTACACAGAGACCCATAGACTTGCATAGAGACCCAACACACAGCTACACAGAGACCCATAGACTTGCATAGAGACCCAACACACAGCTACACAGAGACCCATAGACTTGCATAGAGACCCAACACACAGCTACACAGAGACCCATAGACTTGCATAGAGACCCACATACACACCTACACAGAGACCCATAGACTTGCATAGAGACCCATCACACAGCTACACAGAGACCCATAGACTCGCATAGAGACCCATCACACAGCTACACAGAGACCCATAGACTTGCATAGAGACCCCACACACACCTACACAGAGACCCATAGACTTGCATAGAGACCCATCACACAGCTACACAGAGACCCATAGACTTGCATAGAGACCCATCACACAGCTACACAGAGACCCATAGACTTGCATAGAGACCCCACACACACCTACACAGAGACCCATAGACTTGCATAGAGACCCATCACACAGCTACACAGAGACCCATAGACTTGCATAGAGACCCCACACACACCTACACAGAGACCCATAGACTCGCATAGAGACCCCACACACACCTACACAGAGACCCATAGACTTGCATAGAGACCCATCACACAGCTACACAGAGACCCATAGACTTGCATAGAGACCCACATACACAGCTACGCAGAGACCCATAGACTTGCATAGAGACCCACACACACCTACACAGAGACCCATAGACTTGCATAGAGACCCAACACAGCTACACAGAGACCCATAGACTTGCATAGAGACCCAACACACAGCTACACAGAGACCCATCGACTAGGGGACTTGCCGAGGAATCCCTCGATAATTGGGATTCGTGTGCGTGGTCCTTGTTTTGTTTAATTCTCATCGTTATCGCGCTCGGCTCTGTGCCGTGAGAAAGTCGCTTCAGTCTTCCGCGAAAGTTTGGTCGCCCAGACGCACTCCGTCACTCGCGCGACGCGAATGTGAAACGCGCGGCTCTCCACGCCACGAGCCGCCCTCTCTCCACGCCACGAGCCGCCCTCTCTCCATCCCCCCCCCCCCCCTGGCAGGGGTCACGACAAAGCTCTCGTTATGGAGCTTTCCGCATGGGCGTCGATGTGTTTTTTTTTTCTCAGAACGGGACCCGATTCGAAATTCAAAAATATCGGCTACGATTTCTCACCACCCATCCCCCCAAAACAAAAAAAATGAAAAACGCGCCAACCAGGATTTCAATAATTATATATACTTTTTTTTTAATTCGCGTTTCATTCTCGTATCCATTCCGTGGGATTAGGGTTAATTAGCCGCCCTGTGTCAAGGAGGGGGGGGGGGGTTCATAATGCCCGTGTCGGGAGACGCTCAGCCGACACCCCAAAAGCTGATAATTGGGTTTTTTTACCCTTTTATTTGGCAACAAAACTGACACCTTTTTTACAAGGAGTCATGTTTGCATAGACCACAATACCTGCAGTCATAATGCAAACAAAAAACATAATTCTGATAATGTATGCACTGTCCTTGAAGTTGATTGGTCCACACCCGAGACAGCTTTCCTTAGAGCCTAGTCTCACATGGTGTTGGACCAGATGACGCCAAAAGGACAGTGCATACATTATCAGAGTTATGTTTTTTTGTTTGCATTATGACTGCAGGTATTGTGGTCTATGCAAACATGACTCCTTGTAAAAAAAGAGGTGTCAGTTTTGTTGCCAGATAAAAGGGTAATAAAAAAAAACAATTATCATATTTCTTACTGGCCAATGAGGTTGCAATGGTGTAAACCCCAAAAGCTCCCCGCGCGAGAGGCTCGAATCCGCGCGTTTCAATCCCGCGCAGCCTCCGGCGATCATCACCAGATTCTCAAGTGCGGCGAGCTCACAGCCCCGGCCACCTTTGTCTCTCCCCCTCCCTCCCTCCCCCGCCAGGTGTCGTTCGACGAGGTGGACTGCACGTTCCGCGAGTCGCTGCTGCCTGACGGCTACAACCTCTACCGTGGCGGCACGCACCACGCCGTGGTGTCGCTCAGCGCGGCCGCTCCACGACACCACCACCACCACCATCAACAACAGCATCAACAACATCGCCAGCAGCAGCAGCAGCAGCCAAACCAGGAGCTGCCGATGGATCCACAGCAGCAGCAGCAGCACGAGTGGCCGCTCGCCCGAGGGCCACCGCCACCACCACCACCACCACCCCTGTCTCACTTTCTGCCCGTCGTGAACTCTGTGCCGCTCCAAGACTCCGAAGCCGGAGTCCCGTGGATGGAGGAGCCCGCTGCCGACAGTCGCTCGCCAGACGAGGTGGCGCCGATGACGAGGAGGGGGCACGAGGAGGAGGAGGAGGAGGGTCGCGAGGGCTACGTGGATCTGCTGGATCCACTGGGCATTCTGTCGTCCCGCACGAGCCGGTGGTCGTGGTGGTGATTGCGCGCTGGTGCGGGGAGGAGGAGGACGAGGAGGAGGGCTGCTGGTGAACCCGTGGCACATGCTGGGTCTGACCCGTGACCTTCCCGCTGCCAGCGGGCGTTCGACACTGCACGTGGTCTCAACGTGCACGTGGCCAGGCACGAGAGCCGTGGTGACGTCCCCGCCACTTAGTGGCGATTGGCGGTTGTCGTTGTTGTTGTTGTTGGTGGTGGTGGTGGTGGTGGCCACGTAAAAAAACTCTCGCTCGTGGAGGCCCATGAATGGAACTTTGTTCGGCGAAGACTCAGAGGCTGAGTTGGGGAGACCAGGTCCAAGTGGTGGAAGTGCGTGTAACCACCCGCGCAGCAGCAGGAGATGGATCCGTGTGTGTGGGGGGCACATTCGGACGACATAGCCACTGGCAGGCGTCAGCCTGACTGCCGCACGCGCGCGCGCGTCCGCGTTGCGAGTTCATGCGCGCGCGTGCGTGACCGAGGAGCGGTGGCGCAGCGGTTAGCGCGCCGTGCCGGTAGGGAGCGACTCACAGGTGGACAAAGTGGCGAGTGCCACCTGGTGGCTCCAGCGCCTTGCGCTCAGCCAGCCCGAGTTCGATTCGCGGTCACGGCCAACGCCGGTAAAGAAATATCTGAACCTGTTTCTGGGTCCTCTCCACCATCTCCCTCCGAACACCACCACCACGCGGCCTGAGTTGACTTTCACGCGTGCGGCGTGTGATGAACATCAGCACTGGGGGGTGCGGAGGGGGGTGAGGGGAGGGGAGGGGGGATGAACAAAGAAGGTGGTTCGCTAAGCAGCGCTTGCCCTCGAGCAAGTCGGTGTTTGGGTCGGAGCGGTTGGGATCGCGAGGCAAACTCTCGCTGGCAGATGTCTCCTCCTCCTCCTCATCCTCCTACTCATCCTCTTCATCCTCGTCCTGCCTGCTACTGCCCAGCACACGGCTCAGCCGAGGAGGAGTCGAGGAGGAGGAGTTCCATCACCGGCCTGAGGGGCCTGGTGACCGGTGCCACTCCGCTGGGGACGAGGCGCACAGAGCGAACCGAGCTGCACTTATCGCCACGAGCAGATACATGAATTGTGTGTGTAGTGTGTGTGCGTGTGTGCGTGTGTGCGCGTGTGTGTGTAGTGCGCGTGTGTGTGTGTGTGCGTGTGTGTAGTGTGCGTGTGTGTAGTGTGCGTGTGTGTAGTGTGCGTGTGTGTGTGTGTGCGCGTGTGTGTGCGTGTGTGTAGTGTGCGTGTGTGTGCGTGTGTGTGTGTGTGCGCGTGTGTGTGTGTAGTGTGCGTGTGTGCGCGTGTGCGTGTGTGTGCGTGTGTGTGTGTAGTGTGTGTGCGTGTGTGTGTGCGGGTGTGTGCGTGTGTGTGTGCGTGTGTGCGTGTGTGTGTGCGCGTGTGTGTAGTGTGTGTGTGTGCGTGTGTGTGTGTGCGCGTGTGTGTAGTGTGCGTGTGTGTGTGTGTGCGTGTGTGTAGTGTGTGTGTAGTGTGTGTGTAGTGTGTGCGTGTGTGTGTGTGTGTAGTGTGCGTGTGTGCGCGTGTGCGTGTGTGTGCGTGTGTGTGTGTGTGCGCGTGTGTAGTGTGCGTGTGTGCGCGTGTGCGTGTGTGTGCGTGTGTGTGTGTGTAGTGTGTGTGTGTGCGTGTGTGTGTGCGGGTGTGTGCGTGTGTGCGTGTGTGTGTGCGTGTGTGCGTGTGTGTGTGCGCGTGTGTGTAGTGTGTGTGTGCGTGTGTGTAGTGTGTGTGTGTGTGTGCGCGTGTGTGTAGTGTGTGTGTGCGTGTGTGTGTGTGCGTGTGTGTAGTGTGTGTGTAGTGTGTGTGTAGTGTGTGCGTGTGTGTAGTGTGTGTGTAGTGTGTGCGTGTGTGTAGTGTGTGTGTAGTGTGTGCGTGTGTGTAGTGTGTGTGTGTATATAGCGATGGCAAGAAGCCAGTGGGGTTGAAGTATGGTCAGTGAACTGCCCCCCCCCCAACTCCCTCCCCCCATTAGCTGTGGGGAGGCCCTCATCCGGCAGTGGATTAACAAAAGGGTTGTAAATTATTATGTTTACTGTCGTCGCTGTTTATTGTTGTTGTTGTTGATGTCAAGAAGCCACACACGTGGACACGCGTATCCCTGTGGGCTTGATCGAGAGGGTGTAACAGCAGGGGCGAGCTCTACGACTCCCCGAGTTCGACCCCCGCTCACGGCCACCAACACCGCCAGCGACGATTGTCTGAACCGGGTCCCCTGGGTCTCTCCTAGCTCGACTCAGCCTTCAAATGAGTACCTGGTGCGGTGTGCGAGTATGGCAACCGCGGACGATCACCGCATCTTGTGTGCCCTTCCCGATGACGGCGCTTGGCCCCCAACATTCTGTTAGATTCTCGAGTTGAAGCTTTCCTGGGGGCTACACGGGGGTGGGAAACATTTTCGTCTGCCAAGGGCCATTTGGATCATTTATAACATCATTCGCGGGCCGTACAAAATGATCAGCTTAAAAATTTAGCCCGTTGTTATATTCGGCCAAACATTTAATTAACTCGCCCGCTAATTCGATGGGCTGGAACCGCTTCTCTTAGGCGAGGCGTGTGATGTTGTTAGCTGCTATTGATGATGTTGCTGCTGCTACTCGCAACTGCTTTTCCAGCTCCTATATTTGTTGAATTTCGAGTCCCGCCTGCGGTTGCCTTGGCAGGGCCAGACCCAAAAGATTCCGAGGGCCTTGTACGGCCCGCGGGCCGGACGCTCCCCACCCCTGCCATAGAGGATCTAGCCCCCTTCTTCCCGACACGTGCTGCGTTGCCACAGAGCGCCATGCCAAGTCTGCCAAGAATGTCATCTGGATCGTATAGATGATGAGTGATACGACAATTAGATTCACGGCGGATGATGTACTCGTGACAGAGTAGGACTGTGGAGTTGATGTTCATGGATACGTCGTACGGTCAGCAAATGCAAATATCGATGTGTGATTACATAATCGAGTAGTAACGGCCACGTGCACGCATGCGCCCACATGTCGCGAGACAGACACAATATTGTAGCCACATGTACACACATGTACACACATGTACACACATGTACACACATGTACACACATGTAGACACGTACGGAGGTGCTTGAACACAACGCACAGACACGCAAACGCATTTTCTTTTAACCATGTTTAAAGATAAATGCACGCCAAAGCATACATGGACACAAAGACAAAGCACACACACACTAACACACACACACTAACACACACTAACACACACTAACACCCACACTAACACACACACACTAACGTACACACTAACTAACACACACACACTAACACACACTAACATACACACACACTAACACACACACACAAACACCTCTGTCTGTGTAGATCGCCATAAACGTTGGCCTCTGCTTCCACTTAACCAGTACTCATCAGCAACGCGCTTCCAAGTTTAACCGTAGCCGGCCGATGATTTGTAGTTGGGGTGATAGGCAGTAGTGGTGGGCAGCTTCATGGCAAAGGAACGTGCTACACAGAGAGAGTGGTAGGTACACACAGAGAGAGAGTCGTGTAGGTATATTTATTGTTAAATTATTTGCTTGATGTAACGTAACAGTTTTGTATCGCCCTCTGTATAACTTATTTTTCGCTATTTATATTTGACCGAGCACACGTAACGCTTGTTGCACGTCGCGAATCACGCACCGCGAACTTCTCCAAGACTTGTCGACGCGATTCGCCAACAACACTGTGGGCCCTTAAAAAAAGAATAAACGTGGCGTTTCGGCGACGTTTCGGGTTATTGCCCTTGTTCAAAGTTGTATTTTTTATAAATAAAAATATATTGTTCAGTCGGTTTATTGGTGCTTTGTGCAACGCTGACGATGTCCGAAACGTCTGCCGGGTCCGATGATGCTCTCTCCCCAAGGGGGCCGTCCATAAATGACGTCACGCACCTAGGGGGGCAGGGGGGGTCAGACATTTGTGACGATGTGTGACGAGGGGGGGAGGGGGGTGTTTGAGAAATGCGACGTCGCATCAAAATGCGCAACTTTAAATAAATAAATATAGACAACACGTTCTGCTTAATTAAATAGACTTTGTAATAAATGTTTTCTCCTACAACATCAGAGTGCAGCGCCACATTAAAGACGCGTGACGTCATTTATGGACGGCCCCAAGGACCGCGAGACGTGGAATTTTTCGGTACAAATTTTGGGGCAGGGGTCACCCTCGTGGCGTCGGCGCTCGGCGTCTCCGTGCGCGCGTTCACACGAAGGCAAAGATCACCCGTATAGCATTAACAGACTGTTAGGGCAAGTGCTGTCAGCGAGTGCCTCTGAAGGCCAGAACGGCTCACGAGGGGGTGGGTGGCCAGCACCACGCCCGGCCGCCTTTGTATCCCCACTGGCGATGTTTGTACGCACCGCACCAGGTATTAATTTGAGGCTGAGTCGACCTAGGGGAGGCCCAGGACCGGTTCATATAATCGTCACTGGGTGTTGGCCGTGAGCGGGAATTGAAACTCGCGTCGCCATGTTTGCAGCGCAGCGCGCTAACCGCTACACTACCGCGTCCAAAGACAAAGATCCCCCGTGTAGCCTTATCAGACTGTAGGGGCAAGTGCTGTTAGCGAGCACCGGTAAAGGCCGGCACGGTACACGAGGGGGTGGGCGGCCAACACCACCACGTCCACACACACACAGACACACACAGACACACAGACACACACACACAGACACAGCAACCACGTTTGCTCGGCCGCCTTTGTCTCCCCAGCGCCGACATTCACACACTCACGCACCACAATTCCATTTAAGGCTGAGTCGACCCACGAGTAAGAGGCGCAGGCAAGGTGACTAGCGACCACCACGCTCGACTGCCTTTGTCTCCCCCCGTAGAACTGACGTTCACACACACGTGCTCAATGCTTGGGGGGGGAGACAGGACAGGTTCAGATACCACGTGTCACCGATGTGACACGCAAACACACACACACACGAGATTTAGCAGAGAACAGGTTTCAAAGGAAGAGGGTATTTAGTTAAATCTAAAATTGCCCTGTTTGTGCCATTGGCTATGGGCAGCCTAACCCCAACACGCCTGCCTCCACGCACTCCCACAAACTGCTGCAATTACTCCCCCACCACCCACCACCACCTTCAATTATCCTGCACCCCACCCAGGGACCTATTAGTGCTAATTAAAACCCAGAGTGCTGTTCACACGGGGATGAGAGGGGCGCGGGGTGGGAGAGGGAGGGGGTGGTGGGTGGTGGGGGGCTTAAGCCACAGAGGCAACTCTAATCCGAGCCTACGGGGACGCAGCAGCGACAGGGACGACGAGAAGTCGTCTCGTGGGTCGCATGTCGGGGAGAGAGCGACTCGGGCCGACGTTGCCTCGACAGCGAAGAGGAAAGCGAGGAACGCGCATGCACACGCACGCGCACGCGCACACACGCATGCACGCGCACGCGCACGCGCGCACACGCATGCACGCGCGCGCACGCACGCACACGCACGCACACGCACGCGCGCGCACGCATGCACGCGCGCGCACGCACGCACGCACGCGCACTTGAAGGTCGATGGCCCCGTGTCGTGTGGCCAAAGCAGAGGTCGCAAACGGGTTTTGATTCCTTACCCGTACCCGTACCCGGCCGCACCAGGGTCACAAATGGGTACCCGTACCCGTACCCGGCCGGGTACGGGTACCCGTTCCCTACCCGTACCCTACCCGAAATGAGTGACAAACAGTTATGCACCAGTGACTCACGGCCTACCCGTACCCGTACCCGGCCGCACCAGGGTCACAAATGGGTACCCGTACCCGGCCGGGTACCCGTACCCTACCCGAAATGAGTGACAAACGGTGACTCACCAGTGACTCACGGCCTACCCGTACCCGGCCGCACCAGGGTCGCAAACGGGTACCCGTACCCAGCCGGGTACGAGTAGCCGGGTATCGGGTAGGGTACGGGTATCGGGTACCCGGTTGCGACCTCTGGGCCAAAGGCGGGCGGGCGGGCTGGAGGGCGGCGCGCTCGAAACGTCGCTTGCAGAGGTGGCGCGGTTCGAATCCCGGACGGGCGGCCCTGGTTAACGCCGTGGTGTGAATTTCGGCGAGCCACGATGCTCGCAGGCGAAGTGAACAATCGCGCGGCGATTCGAATTGTTCGACGAAGAGCGGGTCTCATTGAGCGCCGGCATCAAAATAAAAAATAAAAATTTTCGGTGAATCGGTGAATAGGTAGCATGAGTCGCCCTCTGCTGGGAAACATTTGCAGGACCCTCTTAGAAGAGTCTCGGGGGGTGGGGGGGGCAGGGGGGGGGATGGAGCGAGTGGCTGGAGTGAATCGATGAAGTTCACGGGAACGCAGTAAACCCAGTGCCGGATTATCCTCGGAGCAAAAGTAGCTGCACGTGTATTAGTAGTAGCTGCTACACGTGTAGTAGTAGTAGCTACTGCTACACATTCTTCACCTGAGGACGGCTGCTTGCGTTGTGGCCGAAACGTCGTGAGAATTATTTTATCATGTTTTATTTTTATTATTTTATTACTTCCCTTCTACGTGACTTTACCGAAAGAACCAAGAAGATAATTGTAAGATGTCTTCTTCTTCTTCTTGCACGCGTTTGTCCCACCCACGTGGTGCTCCCGCCGTGCGCATGTTCTCTCGATGTCTCTCTGCGCCGATTTACTTTAACACGTTTCCATTCTGAGTTGATGTTCAACTAGCCGGACTCCACTTGGATCCACCACGCCCGGCCGCCTTTGTCTCTCCAGTGGCGACGTTCACACACCACAGCAGTTACTCGTTTGAGGCTGAGTCGACCTACGGGAGGCCCAGGACCGGTTAAAATAATCGTCACCGGTGGTGGCCGTGAGCGGGAATCGAACTCGGGTCGCCGGGTTCGTAGCGCGGCGCGCTAACCACCACACTACAATGCGTTACGCCTACCACGTGCTCGGGTCACGTGACAGATGTGACGTCACAGCTCACTTGCCGTGCAAAAATTATATGCATTATTGAGCTTCCCCCCCCCCCCGCCAAAAAAATGTATTTTTATAATTTGTGCATGGTGTACAGTCTGGAAAGTACCCACATGGCAACTTTCAAGTGTGTTGCATGTCGGGAAGTACGCTAAACATTTTGAACAGACACACATAATCGCAACTTTGCCTTTTATATATATAGAGTAGATTACAATACGCGATCTCTTGAGGTCAGAGAACGACCCGGAGGCGCGAGGAGGAACCACGGGCAGCAGTCACGTGCTACCAACAATTGCCCGGGCTCTGTGGTCCTACATTGGGAAGCGTTTGCCCTACTCCGTTAACGACACGTGTGGACGAGACCCACGCATGCGAGGGCAAACACATTCCTGCGGAGGGAGCTGGTAGGAACGTTGGGTTGCTCGGTCAATGGCCAGGGTCAACGGCGGCGTGGTGTATTCCGCAAATATGGCCGACTGTGAGGGCGGGCACAAGCCGGCGTGAGTAGGTTAAACGTTGAGTTTTATAAGGGCACCACGGGGTGACCAGCCCCTCCCCACCCAGCCCCACCCCTACCACCCAGCCCCACCCCTACCACCCAGCCCCACCCTCCCCACCCAGCCCCTCCCCACCCTCCCCACCAAGCCCCTCCCCACCCTCCCCTCTCCACCCAGCCCCACCCCTCCCATTTTTGGATGCACGACGTACGGACGGACACAATAATCCCCTGTGGGCTGGTGTAACCAGGAGGTTCCTACCAGTACAACACTTCCAATGCCCTTGCGGATGGGAATTGGTCCCACTTGCTGTACTGGCCACCGCTATACGCTCGCGAGCATGGAGGTGACGGAGAGACACCTGGAGGCAGCGGAGTTTCGCCAATGCGTCCGGATCCACCAACCCTACTCGCTCGTACTGCCAAACAATGAAATACAAACGCAGCTCAGCTTTTAACACAACACCTGTAATGAGCATACGGAACTTCCAACATACTTTACATTTGAATCGAAAAGGACAGCAGTCAATGCAATTACGGTGCTCGGCTAATAAAACATTTTCATCGGGCCCATTCACACCACACTATGCTCGCACTCTGAGTTCTCGGCTGCGCGGCCGCTGCGGTCAGCGCGCCGCGCTCCGAACACCGCCGACCCGAGTTCGAGCGATGCCCGAACGCCTCCAGAGGAACCGCGACCCGCTCCGGCAGCCCGCGCCGACCAGCGTGACGTACGGGCAAGCTCTCTCCATCTTCTTGGTTCTTTCGGTAAAGTCACGTAGAATGGAAATAATAAAATAATAAAAATAAAACATAATAAAATAATTATCACGACGTTTCGGCCACAACGCAAGCAGCCGTCCTCAGGTGGAGAAGACAGGTCTGTCGGGGAAACAGCGTCTGATTTCAGACCGAAACGTCGTGAGAATTATTTAATTATGTTTTATTTTTATTATTTTATTATTTCCATTCTACGTGACTTTACCAAAAGAACCAAGAAGATGGATCCCTGCAGTCACGAAAGCTTTACATCGAAATTCAAGTTCTCTCCGTTGCGGGAATGATCATTTGCGAGGACTCCTCGATCGCCTCCTTCCACTTGCCGAAGGGGGCTCCTCCCGCAACCTCCGCCGCGGGTTTAGGCCGCCAGGAGGCACAACCGACACGGCCTTCACCGCTCGCCAGTTGCAGCAAGAGCCGTCGGGAGCAGCAGACAACGTGGCCTTCCGCGTCCTCGCAGATGAAACTGTGGGAGCACGTCCCAGCGAAATCAGTCGCCGCTCTCTGCCTGCTCCGTGACGACGCTTCTCAGCGACGGAGCAGAGATTTCTCAGCGGCGGAGCGGAGATTTCTCAGCGACGGAGCGGAGATTTCTCAGCGACGGAGCGGAGATTTCTCAGCGACGGTGCGGAGATTTCTCAGCGACGGTGCGGAGATTTCTCAGCGACGGAGCGGAGATTTCTCAGCGACGGAGCGGAGATTTCTCAGCGGCGGAGCGGAGATTTCTCAGCGGCGGAGCGGAGATTTCTCAGCGACAAAGCGGAGATTTCTCAGCGACGGAGCGGAGATTTCTCAGCGACGGTGCGGAGATTTCTCAGGGACGGAGCGGAGATTTCTCAGCGACGGAGCGGAGATTTCTCAGCGGCGGAGCGGAGATTTCTCAGCGGCGGAGCGGAGATTTCTCAGCGACGGAGCGGAGATTTCTCAGCGACGGAGCGGAGATTTCTCAGCGGCGGAGCGGAGATTTCTCAGCGACGGAGCGGAGATTTCTCAGCGGCGGAGCGGAGATTTCTCAGCGACGGAGCGGAGATTTCTCAGCGGCGGAGCGGAGATTTCTCAGCGGCGGAGCGGAGATTTCTCAGCGACGGAGCGGAGATTTCTCAGCGGCGGAGCAGAGATTTCTCAGCGACGGAGCGGAGATTTCTCAGCGGCGATTTCTCAGCGACAGAGCGGAGATTTCTCAGCGGCGGAGCGGAGATTTCTCAGCGGCAGAGCGGAGATTTCTCAGCGGCGGAGAGGAGATTTCTCAGCGGCGGAGCGGAGATTTCTCAGCGACAGAGCGGAGATTTCTCAGCGGCGGAGCGGAGATTTCTCAGCGACAGAGCGGAGATCTCTCAGCGGCGGAGTGGAGATTTCTCAGCGGCGGAGCGGAGATTTCTCAGCGGCAGAGCGGAGATTTCTCAGCGGCGGAGCGGAGATTTCTCAGCGGCGGAGTGGAGATTTCTCAGCGGCGATTTCTCAGCGACAGAGCGGAGATTTCTCAGCGGCAGAGCGGAGATTTCTCAGCGGCAGAGCGGAGATTTCTCAGCGGCGGAGCGGAGATTTCTCAGCGGCGATTTCTCAGCGACAGAGCGGAGATTTCTCAGCGGCGGAGCGGAGATTTCTCAGCGGCGGAGTGGAGATTTCTCAGCGGCGGAGCGGAGATTTCTCAGCGGCGGAGAGATTTCTCAGCGGCGGAGTGGAGATTTCTCAGCGACAGAGCGAGATTTCTCAGCGGCGGAGTGGAGATTTCTCAGCGACGGAGCGGAGATTTCTCAGCGGTGGAGAGGAGATTTCTCAGCGGCGGAGTGGAGATTTCTCAGCGACAGAGCGGAGATTTCTCAGCGGTGGAGTGGAGATTTCTCAGCGGCGGAGCGGAGATTTCTCAGCGACAGAGCGGAGATTTCTCAGCGGCGGAGTGGAGATTTCTCAGCGGCGGAGCGGAGATTTCTCAGCGACGGAGCGGAGATTTCTCAGCGGCGATTTCTCAGCGACAGAGCGGAGATTTCTCAGCGGCGGAGCGGAGATTTCTCAGCGGCGGAGCCAACATCAGAGCCCGCTGTGAGGTTCAGAGGGGAGTCGAGCAAGTCTGCGTCGCCGGCCCAACGCTCTTCTCGATAATCGTCGTGCGCTTCCGCGACATCGAAGTGAACCGGCGTGCCAAGCGTTACACCGCGGCTATGATCACCGCACGCATTTACTCATCATCATCATTTACAGCGGACAGAAACGTTCAACGGACTATCGTCTCCTTCCTGCCGACCGAGCGTCGCAAAGTAAAAGCGATAAGAGAAAGGTGAAGAGAGAGTGAGGATTGCAGCACATTCGCCATTCATCATTCATCCATCCATCCATCGGACAAACGAATCAAAACTGCAGACATGGTAACTGTGGTGAAACGATGCCAGAGGCGATATCGAAGCTCATTTGTAAATATCGTAACTGTAAACCAAATGCACATGAGCGGTGCCGAGGTTTCATGACAACAGCAGCATGTGTGGAGGCCGGGTGGGTGGGTGGCTCAGAGGTCAGGGACGCTGAAGCAGCAAGATACTCGGTTAGAATCTATCTGGGTTCGAGCTGCTAACCATGGCCACACATTCGACACCCATTACCCTCCCCCCCTCCCTACCAAAATCAAAATAACTTATCACTTAAATTTCGATTTAAAGCTTTCGTGACTGCAGGGATTCATCGTCTTGGTTCTTTCGGTAAAGTCACGTAGAAGGGAAGTAATAAAATAATAAAAATAAAACAATAAAATAATTCTCACAACGTTTCGGCCACAACGCAAGCAGCCGTCCTCAGGTGAAGACCCGACAGACCTGGTCTTCAAAAAAACGCACAATGTTAAATTAACGTTTGCAATAAAATTGCCTAAATCGTAGCTCTGAGAATTAAAGATATCAGTTTGACCGCGATGCGATGGGCGTTCCTCTCTGCAGCGCGGCGGGTGGGCGAGTGCTTCTCCTCGCTGTGCGGATAAGAGGTCACTTGAAGGGGAACTCAGAAGCAGGTCTGTGATATGAGCTCATGCGGACGGTTGTTTAACAACACGAGGTGACGAACTGCTCTGTAAGTTCCTAGTGGATGAGGAACTCTTGCAATTTGGGATAATATTGTGGGTAAAAAATATTACTTTTTCATTGAGTAAACATAAATATCTCCGTATGCGTGTGTGTGTGTGCCAATTACTGGTACGAGCAGTATCAAGACTGGCCTCTGTGCAGGAGGCTTGTGAAGGAGGTTACTGGGCAGTTGGAGGCAATCGCCCTCCAGCAACGAGCGGAGCGCCGGGCAGCTAAAACGCAGTGAGTTTACACAGCTGGGGGCACAGGTGGTGCATCTGACAGACATCCCAATCAACTTGTGACAGCCGAGTCTGTCCCGTGGACCTACTGCCAGCCTTCCACACTGCACGAGACGGCCTCAAAGTGCACCTAGCCAGGCACGAGCGCTGCAGTGACATTACCCCCCCCCCCCACACACACACACACTCTCACTCTCGGTGTTGTTGCGCGCGGAACGCGTTTCGCAAAACTGTACGACCGTGAATCTTCAAATGTTGACAAAAACAGCTCCTCTTATAGCAGTACAGCAAGCGGATCGATTTCTGTTTCCATCCGCGAGGGAGAGCGTTACACCGCCCCCACCCCCTCTTCTGCGCGGGGTTTCTCTGGTTTCCCTCCCACGTGCAGTATAAGCGCTCATTGATGGAGTTGGCCCCATGACTCTATTGGGAAACACGGCGAAATCGTCAAGCTCCCTGCTGCGAACACTTAGCAGGACCCTCCTGGAAAAGTGAGTGGACTCCGCGAGACTTTCCCGCGTAAACAAGGCCAAAGCGGTCGCTTGAGGCACGACCTGGCAAAACTCGATCGAACACGGGCACGTGTGCCACGGCAGGGAGGCACAGGTGATGCATCGGCCAGTCATCTCGGTCGAACCATTGGCACCTGGGTCTGTCCCGTGACCCCCTGCCAGCGGGCGTTCGACACTTCACGCGGCCTTGACGTGCACATAGCCTGGCACAAGCGCCGTGGTGACGTCACCGCCACTTAGTGGCGAATGGCGGTTGTTGTTGTTGTTATGGATGGCCTTTGGATTCAGATTTTAGATTTTTTTCTTTTTAAGAATTTCAGATGTTTTAGATTTTCGTGTCGCTGACATTATGGAGAACCCTATGCCCCAGCAGCATCCTTAAGATCTGATGGTGCCCTTTAATCCCAACCTCAAGTAGGGTGTCGATTTGGGGGGTGATCGAGCGGTTACGGTGGTGCCCCCCCCCCCCGCCAGCTGTGGAACTCCCTACTGATGCCCCTTGTAGTGAAAAGTGCCTTGCGAATGTGCCTTGTCTCCTCCACGCTAACAAACGAAACGTCACCCGATGCCACCTAACACCGCGGCGCAAGTGGCGTTGTAAACAAATGTCACACACTGTGATAAGTGACGTCACTTCCGTTGATGGTGTCATTGCTCCTAAACCATTCCAGATTTAGATTTTATCTTCCCAAATGTCATTTCTGGGCCCGATTTTTTTCTTTTTTTTTTATAAAATCTGAAAAGAATTAATCGTCAGATTTTCACTGCCAAACCTCATGGTGTTAATTTATCGTAGAATTTTCCCATGCAATGTTGTAAAATTAACTAATTAAATTTTTTAATCCATCTCCACTCAAGAAAAGCCTACTACTACTCCATAGACAATGAGGTTTTGTCAGTTGTCAACCTTTTTCCCACGACAATCCCATCGTTCTTCTCTCCGTGCGCACGGTGCGATTCACCTTCCAAGGTTACTCACGCGACGAGCGACACTGGTGGACGTTTACGAGCGGTAGACGCATCGTTTATAAAAAAAAACAGGAACACGGGGCGTTTGACGAGCGCCACCCGTGCCGTCCCGTCTCGGTTGAATCGAACCTTTGCACACGAAATGTTCCGTCTCAAGCAATATTCCTGGCGAAATATTTTAGTTTTTAAATGTAAGAAAAAAAAAACAACACGTCACAGTTTCTTGCTGGCAATTCAGCATCCAGTCCAGCATGGATTCGCCCCGCAGTGGCCGTCGCACGCAGAGACAGCTTGCGGCTCGCCATGGCAACGTGGAATTTCCGCCACCAACAACGCTCAAGCAGGATTTCCGCCCTCAACGCGAGCTTGTTTCTTGAACGAGAGCTTGTTTTTTGAACGAGAAGAGTCCTTGCGGAGTGAGTGTTGACACTCTGGGGCAAGCCGCTTGGTACCCGTGGTGGCGGTGGTGGTGGTGGCGGTGGTGGTGGCGGTGGTGGCGGTGGTGGCGGCACCTCTAGGCTTTCCTGAGCTGTCGGTACACGAGGAAGGCGCTCATGAGCAGGCTCGCCACCTTGACGACCCGGGACTGGCACGCGGCCCATCGCACGTACACGATCACCGCCTCCTGCGAAACAAGCGCACGCCAAATCACGCGGGGTCACAGTGTTGCCGCCGCCGCCGACGCGTTGCTGAATTAATCTGGGAAACCGTGTGTCCTGAAGCACCCCTCCCGTCGCCTGACAAAGCCAAACAAATTCACATTCTTGGTTCTTTCGGTAAAGTCACGTAGAAGGGAAATAATAAAATAATACAAATTAAACATAATAAAATTCTCACGACGTTGTGGCCGAAATGTCGTGAGAATTTTATTATGTTTTATTTTTATTATTATATTATTTCCCTTCTACGTGATGACTTTACCGAAAGAACCAAGAATGTGAATCCCTGCAGTCACAAAAGCTTTAAATCGAAATCAAACAAATTCGGTTATCGTGTGGTACACAAACAAGGATTTCACCAACAAGCGCCAATTATGATCCTTTGAGTTCGCTCACTGCTGAGGCTTTCCTGGGTAGAGAAGCGTCAATAATAGTCACGGCAGCCCTTTTGCCCACTTCAGCAATCGTTTCTTGCTGTGGTTGTCCCACCTGATGACGGACGCTTGTGTTGCGCCCGAAACGTCGTGATTTAATTCATTATCTACCCACGTGTCGTTTACCGAAAGAACCAAAGAGTATGGATCCCTGCGAGTCACGAAAACTTCAAATCTGGATTGCGATCCAGTTGCATTTACCGACAGCGGAAAGGCAACTTACCCAGCCCCCCTGCTGTTTAATCCAGGGAACGATGTACAGCTTGATCAGCTCAAGCATCCATCCCAGCAGAGTCTTAACGTGATCGGGCACACAGCTCGCGTAAGCCTGGGGGCACGACACACGCAAGGAATGATTCGGAAATTGATTTGGCGTCACACCGCGCGTGTAAAATGCGTGTTGCATGCAATGCGTTTACACATTTTGCTAAGTTTGTTTGACTTGGTGTGTGTTTTCTCTCTCTCTCTGCCCCCCTCTCTCTCTATTTAAGGCCTCGACACAGAGGCGTTGTTTCTCTGTGTGTCTCTCTCTGTGTGTCTCTGTATTGTCTCTCTCTGCTTGTGTGTCTGTCTGTGTGCCTATGCTGTGTGTCTCTCTCTGTGTGTCTCTGTGTTGTCTCTCTCTGCTTGTGTGTCTGTCTGTGTGTCAATGTGTCTCTCTCTCTCTGCTTGTGTGTCTGTCTGTGTGTCTGTGTGTCTCTCTCTGCTTGTGTGTCTCTCTGTGTGTCTCTGTGTGTGTCTCTCTGTGTGTCTATGTGTGTGTCTCTCTCTGTGTGTCTCTGTGTTGTCTCTCTCTGCTTACGTGTGTCTGTCTGTGTGTCTTATCTCTCTCTTAAATTTAGCAATCTTTGGAAGAACGTTAATCAACCAGGCAGGGTGTTGACTGTTATGTTTGCCGACTCTCTGTGTTGTCTTGCATTACATTTCTAAGTTTACTAGGTTGGTTTTCTCTTTCATTTGTACCTGATGACGATTGCTTGTGTTGCAATCGAAACGTCATACGCTATTATTTAATTGCTTATTTTCTCTTTCTACGTGACTTTGTGTTGTACATCCTCCTCCACCCGACAAAGCCATTTAATAACGTTTTCACGTGAACAAACATGGCCCATGTATTACTGCTTCAGCAGCACCACCGATGATGATGATGATGATGTTGTTGATGGAAAGCGATCTACATTTAACCATTCGTGCAAGGGAGATTAACGGGAACAACATTTGATTCCCAATATTTTTTTTTGGTTACGCCACTATGTAAGAATCTGACCAAATGTGTGTCGTCAAGACCCTCGGCCACCCGAAGCAGCCAGATGAGTTAAGTCTGTCATGTGTACGAGCATTAATGAGCCCATTATTATTGTTTTGGGCTCGCTCACTGCTAAGAAGTTAAATAGCAAGTCTCGCAAAAGCAAATTTAATCAACACACGTGACATTTTGCTCGAATCTGCACCAAGCATTTTCAGGTAAAGCCACGATACAAACTCGATTTGCCAGGTTTGTAGCGCAACGCACACGCCAACCATTGCACCACCGCTGCCCCCACACATACAAAGACAAGGGATCCCCCCCCACCCCAGTGTAGCCTACACAGGCAGTTGGGGCAAGTGCTGTTAGCGTGCACCTAAGAAAGCCGGCACGGTGCACGAGGGAACGGGGAGGCCAGCCACCACGCCGTTGTCTCCCCAGAGCTGATGTTTACACCCTGCACCAGGCTCATTTAAGGCCGAGTCGATCTAAGGGAAGCCAAGGACCGACTCAATTACTGATCACTGTTGGCTGTGAGCGGGACTCAAATCAGTGCGCTGACCGCTGCATCACCACCGCTCGCCACTGACGCACACACACACACACAGCGCAAACACACGGACGGTCTTGCCTGCTACAGCCAGGCCACGTGGCAGACGAGTGAGTAGGCCAGGCTTGACTTAGTTCCTCAATATAGACCGTGATCTCATCCGTTCCCGAATGGGCCATGACATCAGATACAAATGACACGCTCGTGTCTCCAAAGGGCTCACCGTGAAATTCCTCCTGGTTAATCATCTCAATGAGGATACTTTGTGGTTCGTAAAAAAAAGTGCAAGGGCTATCCCTGTGTAATGACTCGTCCTCGTCATGAGAATGTGGAATGTACAACTCTGGCTAAGCATGGCAGAGATGAGAATTACCCCCCATGACTTTGTGTGTGTGTGTGTGCACGTGACACATAAAACAGAACGTAAATAAGTGCGGAGAGATGCACGCTTAGAATTACACTCAGAGACGGAAGGAGGAACCCGTGAGGACGCACGAAGCTCATAAGGGACCTCTCACGCCGACTGATCAGAAAATTGAAGTGGGCTTTGGGCACGTCACGGCGAGAAGGGAAGGTGGCCCGGTGGCCGTGACTTAACGACGGGACTGGCACGCAGAGGAGGGAACTCGCCCAAGAAGGACGATGATGTCATTACTTTCTTAACCATTCCAGATTTTATCTTCCCAAATGTCGTTTTTGGGCCCGATTTTTTTCATTTTTTTTTTATAAAATCTGAAAATAATTAATCGTCAGATTTTCACTGCCAAACCTTACGGTGTTAATTTATCGTAGAATTTTCCCACACAATGTTGTAAAATTAACTAATTAATTTTTTTATCCATCTCCTCTCAAGAAAAGCCTACTACTACTCTCTAGTCCTCCGTGGAGACGCACCGATGAAATCCGCTCGCGCGCAGGAAGCGGGACAGATTGTGGCCTTGGCTGACCGTGAACTTCATCCAGCGGTGAACAGACGACGGCCGATGATGACGACGACGACGATGATGATGATGAGGATCATCGCAATGAGGAGTGAAAACTGTGCGCTTTACCAACACGCTCTTCCGGCATCGGCGCATCCACACAACATCATGGATGCATGCCGGGTCCAAGCAAGAACATCTGCCGGACTGCATAGTGACGGACCAGCGGATGCGAGCCCATGTCCTTGACACCAGGACCTACCGTGGAGCTGATCTGCCCTCTGACCATCGACTAGTCATCTGTCAGATGCGCCTGCCATTCTTCCACTCCGGTGGCGGGTGTACATTGCCAAAAAACAAAACGTGATCGCGACGCGTCAATGTTGCCGCGGCGCTCACCCGTATCACCAGCTTGTATGCAAAGTAGAAGAGCGTGGCCACGCGGCCCCAGTTGAAAATCCCGTCATCGAACAGCCTGCACGCGACGCTGAACAGGTAGTCCTTGGGAGAATTGACGGGGATGTTCTGTAGGAGTCTGTAAAAACATCCGCACGCACCATTCCATCGCGCCGTGCACTCAATAACCGCCCTACGCGCGATCACCGTCGTCGTCAGCGGCCACGGTCAATCCACCGCTGGGTGAAGGACTCCCCAGGCCTCCGCCGCCAACGCTCAATGGGATGCAACAATCCCACCGCCCCCACCGCCCCCCCGGCGCTCCATCGCTCCTCCTCCTCTTCCCCCCCCCTCCCTCCCGTGGTGGGCGACGCTCACCGCTGCAGCTGAACGTTGTTCTCGAGCTCGTCGGCGATCTTTTTGAGGCAGTCGGCCACCTCGACGACGCGCCGGTCCTCCAGCGGCTCGGCACCCACGTCCAGGCACTCGGCGGACAGCGCCGCCGCCGCCTCCGCCCCCTTCTCAGCCAGCGCCCGGTCGACGATGAACCTGGCGACGATCAAGAGCGCCGCATCGTGTCCACGCTCGTTCACCAAGCGAGGGGGGGGGGGAAATCGCGTCTCGCATGGCGGTCGATTACGGGGGCGGCGGCGGCGACGACGTGCGTTTTGCCGGCGCCGGGGTCGAAGCGGCAGGCCGCCCTGGTTAATACCGCGGTGCCGTATTAATACCGCGGTGTGGAATTCACCGTGAAATACACCGTGCCGACCGCTTCATTCGGCGCCATTCGAAGCAGAGGAGGTCACCGTGTGTCGGCGTGACGGTCCGAATTTGAAAAGTTACACCGCAAACGACTTTTTACACGCTTTTATTTAACTTACTGTATGTGTTGTCGTATTCAAAAATCTTGTAACTCCATTTCAACCATATTCCCAATGTGGTATCGACTGCAAACTTGGTATAGGTATGTCATACTGATGACAATACTATATTCTATCATTGAAAATTAAAAAATATATTTTAAAACGATCATTTTTACGGCTAGAATTGTCGACGCTCAACTCACGTTGCCTGTAAATCACCACAGTCCCTGACGTCACGGCAAGCCTCGGGGAGCCACGCCGAGGGGCGGGGGTTGTGGAAGGAGGGGAGGGGCGATGGGGGAAGGGGGCAGGGGGAGGGGCAGCTCGGACAGTACATTTCATTAAAACGTGTTTTTTATTTTATATTTTATTATCTTGTTTGTAACTAGCGCACGACCGAGTTTACGCGTGATCATTTAATTTGCCTACCGCCACTGCTGACCCCAGTTTTTGGGGCTGGACTCCAGGAGTAAGTTACTGTGGAGCTCATTGGCCTCTTCCAGCGTCAATGCTGCGCCTCTGTCTGAAATGTGAGAGCACACGCCGGACACGTGCCTCCATTGGTACGCGAGAACTCTGCGCAAGTCCGCTCGGCTCCACGGACGCTTATGGGTCACGACGGAAATACATTTCGACGTCGATGTATGTTTATGGGTCTGAGAGCAAGTTTTACATCGAGACCTATGTTCACAATGAGGGGTTGGTGGTTTTTGAGAAAACGCGAAATGTGTCTTATATACGAATGGACGGGCACACGTACGAACACGATACTCCTAGAACATAGCAATAATTAGTAATCTGGCTCCTACATTTATCTCAGAATGCCAGTATTTCTTACTTGATTAAAAGGTCCCGGGCTTGTCGTATGATGGGGTCTCTGCTGCTGTCAGCTGTTGGAACAATAAAGTGTTGAAGAGGCAGGTGTCAGCACGGCATGTTGCGTGTAACAGGGTGCCCTCCTGCTCATCTGCGGCCTCTACACACGAGAATCATGGTTTAATCACAACCCGCGAGTTAAATAATCTTCATATATATAAAAGGCAAAGTTGTGAATATGTGTGCCTGTTCAAAATGTTTAGCGTACTTCCCGACATGCAACAAACTTGAAATTTGCCATGTGGGTACTTTCCAGACTGTACACCATGCAAAAATTATTAAAATACACATTATTTTGGGGGGGGGGGGGGTGGAGCTCAATAATGCATATATTTTTTGCACGGCAAGTGACCTGTGACGTCAACTCTGTCATGTGACCCGCGCACGTGGAAGGCGTCACGCATTGTAGTGTAGCGATTAGCGCGCTGCGCTACGAACCCAGCGACCCGAGTTCGATTCCCGCTCACGGCCACCACCGGTGACGATTATTTTAACCGGTCCTGGGCCTCCCCTAGGTCGACTCAGCCTCAAACGAGTAACTGCTGTGGTGTGTGAACATCGCCACTAGGGAGACAAAGGCGGCCGGGCGTGGTGAATCCAAGTCCCAGGCGAAGCCGGGGTAGTACAGCTAGTCTCTTCATAAATCTCTCAGTCTCTTTGTAAATCTATGGGTCTGTAAGTAATTTTATGGCTCTCCATGTAAGCGTATGGTGACCTGGCTAAGACAATCACCTCAACGCACAACATTTACAATGTTTTTTTTACTAAAAAATTGTAAATGTTGTGGATTCACTCTTCAACACGCCGGTGGGCTGAAGAAGTGAACTATTTTGTCTTTTGTCAACGTGACACTTTTTGACCGATTGGCCGTGTCGGGTGGTGGAGGGTTACGACACGTTTATAAATAACGCGATCTAACCAAAAAACGTTTATTATGAATAATATTGGTTGCGAAAGCCTACGTGTTAAACTAAATTACTTTCGTCGCGCCGCTGAAACCCGGATTCGAACCCAGGCTCTCAGCGGAGCCGACTCAGCGTCTCTCTTTACCTCCGAGCCAGCGGGTGACCTCAGAAAACGGAACCGATAGCACCGCGACACGGGGGCCCACTCACCGCTCTGCAAAGTCGACTCGATTGAACGATCATTCGCATCGCCGCCGCCGCCGCCACCACCCGACCTCTCGGAGCAAGGCAGCGGGTCTCGCTTACACCCCACATGCGGCGCAGGAATCTTGTCTCCTACGGTGTCTCCAGGAACACCGCGACCGCCACAGCCACGCGGCTCGTCCTCCTGAGCAGACATGGCGTAGCGGAGACTGCCGGGGTCCAAACTCACGAGCCGGACAATTCTCGCTCCCTCCCTCCCTCTCTGTCGTTGCGCCGATCGTCCGAGTCCGCTAAGCGTCCAGATACAATGGGCTCCTCCAAGGTGTCCGTGGCCGTGATCGATGTTGTTGTCTGCGTATAGGGAGACAACAATGCGTGGCGTTTCTGGGTCAAACGTACAAACACATTCCTGCGGAGGGAGCTGGTAGGAACGTTGGGTTGCTCGGTCAATGGCCAGGGTCAACGGCGGCGTGGTGTATTCCGCAAATATGGCCCGACTGTGAGGGTGGGCACAAGCCGGCGTGAGTAGGTTAAACGTTGAGTTTTGTAAGGGCACCACGGGGTGACCAGCCCCCTCCCCCACCCAGGCCCACCCCTCCCACCCCCCCACCCAGCCCCCACCCTCCCCACCCAGCCCCCACCCAACCCCTCCCTACCCACACCAGCCCCTCCCTGCACGACGGACACAATAATCCCCTGTGGGCTGGTGTAACCAGGAGGTTCCTACCAGTATAATCTGATCTTGATTTGAGGCTTTCGTGACTGCAGGAATTCATAACACTTTGGTTCTTTCGGTAAAGTCACGTGGGTAGAAAATTAAAACAATAAAATAGAATAATCTGGTTGAGATGAAATTTGCATGTTATCTGAATGATATTAGCGAGCACCTATGACGGCCGGCATGGCACACGAGGGGGTGGTGGGTGACCAGCACCACGTTAACTCACCAAACACATGAATACACACCTCAAATCTAGAATGACATGAATACACGCATACGTACACATATTCACCAATACTCACACACGCTCACTCCCACCAATACACTAGCACTCACCAAAAGTCACTCATCCATACTCACCCGCATACTCACACACTCACCCCGCTTATCCACAAACTCACCTACTCATCTACTCACTAACCACCACTTACCCCCCACACACTACCCAACACTCACCGAAACACACCATCACTCAGCCCCCCCCCCCTCCTACTCACCACCCCCCCCCCCCCTACTCCACCCCCCCCCCCTACTCAACCCCCCCCCCTACTCACCCCCCCCTTCCTACTCACCACACCCCCCCCCCCCTACTCACCCCCCCTCCTACTCACCACACCCCCCCCCCCCCTACTCACCCCCCCCTCCTACTCACCACACCCCCCCCCCCCTACTCACCCCCCCTCCTACTCACCACACCCCCCCCCCCCACTCACCCCCCCCTTCCTACTCACCACACCCCCCCCCCCCCTACTCACCCCCCCCCCCCTACTCAACCCCCCCCCCCCCTACTCAACCCCCCCTTACTCACCCCCCCCCCCCCTACTCAACCCCCCCCCCCCCTACTCAACCCCCCCCCCCTACTCAACCCCCCCCCCCCTACTCAACCCCCCCCCTTACTCACCCCCCCCCCCCCTACTCAACCCCCCCCCCCCCTACTCAACCCCCCCCCCCCCTACTCAACCCCCCCCCTTACTCACCCCCCCCCCCTACTCAACCCCCCCTACTCACCCCCCCCCTACTCACCCCACACACCCCCCCGCTACTCATCCCACACACCCCCCCCCCTACTCACCCCCCCCCCTACTCACCCCACACCTCGTGCACACGGACCGGTGGTGGAAACTCCACGTTCCTATGGCGGCGGCGGTGGCGGCGTTTTTCTTCGGCGCGCGAATTAAATGGAGCGTAGCTCAAACACGTAAGCGGATCGATACGATAGCAGGCAAGGGTCGCGAATGCTGTCTTTACCTTATTGCAATATGAAGACAAAAAACGAAACTACCGTTTAAACTTAAATGTAAAACTCCTCTTAACACGGCTACTGTACTGTACTTACTGCAGTTCGCATACAGTAGTCGACCGTGCGAGGCAGAGGTAAAAACAACCCTCCGATCTGGCACCGGACACCACGAGGCATCGCCCCACCCACAGGGGTGACGTCACGATGTGGGCTGTACCATTGGGGTCAAAATAAATGAGGGGGGGCGGCGGGGGTTTTGTGGCGATAGTTTGGAATGTACCAAGTCAGTGAAATTTGGACTTTCTCTGAAAAGAAAATAATACAGTGTTCTTGGTTCTTTCGGTAAAGTCACGTAGAAGGGAAATAACAAAATATTTTATTTTTGTGACAATGTGTGACGAGGTGTGGGGGAAGGGTTGAGAAATGTGACGTCACATCAAAATGCGCAACTTTAAATAAATATAGACAACACGTTCTACTTAACTAAATAGACGTTTTAATAAATGTTTTCTCCTACAACATCAGAGTGCAGCGCCACATTAAATACGCACTAGAAAATGTCAATAGTTTAAAGCGATTTGAAGCACGTTTTATTTTTGGGGGGTGAGGGCAGAGCTTTGTGACGTCATATTTGAGGGGGGGTCTGACTTTTTGTGACGCCGTGTGACGAAGAGGGGGGGGGGGTCAAAAATCGTCCAAAATCGCGTGACGTCATTTAAGAACGGCCCCTAACCCCATCCGCTAAGCCCCCTTCTCTCCACGATTCTCGCCACGATCTCTCCGCCTCGGATGGTTTTCATCTCCCTCTGTTGAACATTCCTCGAAAAAAAAAGACGCGACGTTTCGGTCCGTCGGCCTACGGCGGGCCTTCCGGACCAACGAGTTCCAGCAGGTTTTTGTTTTCAAGCAGTCAAAGCCGAGATCGGTTCCGACATTTTCCGAACGTCATCGGCAGTGGCGTGGCCCCGTTAAACAAATGCCGCCCGCCGTTTCCCGGTGTCGTAGACGTACAGCAGTAGCGCCCGACTCGTACCACGTGGGGGGGGGCCACGTTCAGTTCGAGACAAACGTCAATCTGCGGCGAATCGCGCCTTCTCGCCGTCAGGTGGCAGCAGTGCACTTGGACTGCTGTACGAACCGTCGGACATGGTCGATCCGCTGCTGGATGAAGGCCCGTCCCCCGCACCCCGAAAGTCGTCGCCACCTGCTAAATTAACTTGACGTGAGGTTTCAAGTTGAATTTTTTTTGTTCAGACGAGATGACCAGAGTTTTAATAGAGGCTGACCGGAGCCTCCAACATGGCAACAGCAATAGCCTAGAAAGTAGAGCGTTGAAGTGCATAGCAAGCAGACCAAAAATAACAAAATTAATTTCCATCAGAACGAAAGCGACAAAATACAAATCCGACCAGAGACAACTCAATCGAGATCCGAGCACAAAAAGTGATTTACAGGAGAAATGGCAGAGGTGGGACAAAGTCATTGTTATGCAAGTCCAAGTCGAGTCGCAAGTCATCAAATTCATGACTCGAGTCTGACTCGAATCCAAGTCACATGACTCGAGTCCACATCTCATAGGTGGGACAAAGTCATTGTTATGCAAGTCCAAGTCGAGTCGCAAGTCATCAAATTCATGACTCGAGTCTGACTCGAGTCCAAGTCACATGACTCGATTCCACACCTCTGAGAAATGGTGCACAGCGTACAAACACAATTAATATTTAATAATAATGATGAAATAACCACATTTAATTGAACGAAAGTTGGCTCACACAAATAACTTTTTGTTTAATCCACTCAAGTGAAAATTAAGTTATTGAAACATCAACATGGGTTAAGAGTGAGTATTACATTCTAGATTTGAAGCTTTCGTAACTGCAAGGATTCGTACTCTTAGTTTTTTCGGTAAAGAACTTGCATCTTGGAATCCCTGCCTCACTTGATACAGCAAATCTAGCTGTGACGGTCCCACCTGATGACGGAGACTTGTGTTGCCTCCGAAACGTCGTGATTTTTTTATTATTTTATTTCTATTATTACTTTTATTAATTTTAATTTCATTTTTTATCTACGTGACTTTACCGAAAAAACTAAGAGAATATATAGTGAGTATTACACTCGTGCTGCGGTTGAACACACACACACAAACACGTGTATTTCACATTCATGTTGAACACACGCACATAAGCGTATGTGAAATACACGTATGTGGGTGTGTGTGTGTGTGTGAAATATGCGCGTGTGTGCGTGTTCATCGCCAGCCGTCAAACCACGATGAAGACGTTTGTGCTGACTTGGCAGGTCTCGAGTAGCTATCGGCACAACTCCGACAAAACTGGAAATCCTCAAATGTGCAAGCCACGCAAAACCAAAGCTACATGGCCAAGCATTTATCGGCATTGAGGTGGGGGGGGGGTGTGAGCACGTGCATGGGTTAGGATGTCGAATGTGGAAGAAATGAGTCAAAGGACATCAAGAACAACAACACGTTACTGAGTTGCAAGTGCGGGGGAAGGTCGCGTGATTTCAATCGCGCCGACTCAAAGAGCTCAAACTTATTACGAAACGATTTTTTTTGCAAAACTGTCATTATACTAGTGGGGGCTGTTGTCAGCCGGTAACTTCTCTGCCTGCCAACTATGGAGTCACGTTGTTCATTTATGGGTTTATTTCATCCGATGAGTCTCTATGAGAATTATGGGTGAGAGTGTGCAATTGTGGGTTTATTTCATCCGATGAGTCTCTATGATATTCTATGGGTCTCTGTATGCATCTATGGGTCTATTTCATCTTATTAGTCTATGAGATTCTATGGGTCTCTGTATGGGTCTATTTCATATTATGAGTCTTTATGAGATTATATGGGTCTCTGTATGGTTCTATGAGTCTATTTCATCTTATTAGTTTATGAGATTCTATGGGTCTCTGTATGGGCCTATTTCATCTTATGAGTCTATATGAAAATCTATGGGTCTCTGTGTGCGTCATCAGGTATATTTCATCCAATGAGTCTCTTTGAGAATCTATGGGTCTCTGTGTGCATCTATGAACCTATTTCGTCCTACAAGCCTCTGCGAATCGATGCACCTCTGTGCGTATCCTGGATTTAAACGACAAGCAGTGAGCCGCTAACCATTCGCATTATCACTCCAAAACTCAGAGACCGGTGCCCGTTTTCCCGTGAAATGTGAGCCTCGAATGGCACCGATCGACTCTGATTGGGCAGCGGGAGCCGTCTCGCAGCACCAACACGGAGCCCATCCGGTCCCCCCACGTGGTGCCTTCGTGTCTCAGTTGAGGGTGAAGGCACAGCCCCTGCAGGTGCCAGCTTCGCGCCACTGCTGGGGGAAGGGCCTCGACTAGAGCGGAAGTACCCACGCTTTTCCCCACCACACGCACTTCATGCCAATTCACGCACTGCAGGGGCACCCATTCATCGCGCTCGGTGGACAGAGTTGGATGGGATTTCAGAAACGTGCCCCATTTGGTCATCAGTGAATTGTACTCGCAATGGAAGCGTGACCCAGGACGTATTGCGACGGAACTGATTTTGACCGGACTGTATTGTGCTCGCGAAGGTTCATCGATTAATACGGTAAATTTAAAATTAAAAAAAATCATCCTTAAAGCTAATGCTGGGAAAGTAATAACGTGCACAAAAAATAGCACCAATTAACTTATCAAACTCGCGCTGTTTCACGGTTGTGCGAATAACTCAACAACGACGAGAGGCGCCTGTCATACATCATCTGCAAGCTACATTACTTCAACATCGTGTGCCTGACATGTGTACTACATACGAGGGGTATGAACGCACATTCAAGCACAAGGTAGAAATCGCGCAGATGTCTTTAACTCGGAGCAGCAATCGTAGTTTCACGTTGTTGTTGTTGTTGTAACTGTCACGCGCCAATGAAACCACGGCCTCCGCTAGGCAGGTGTGCTCACCGACGCATCACCGACACACCGCGACAGACAACGACCACGGCCACAGCCGCCGTTCGCTGCTCAGTGGCGTCACGAACGGCGCCTGTGCCAGGTCAGGTGCACTTTGAGACGATCACGTGAAGTGCCGAATAGCCCGCTGGCACGAGCTCACGGGACAAGACCCAGGTGCTGTGGGTCGACTAACTCAGATGGCTGACAGATGCACCGCCAGTACCCCCTGCTGTGCCAACTTGCTGAATTTTAGCCACCCGGCGCTCCGTGACAAACAGACAACAGACGCACAAACACGCAGGGTCGTACGTTGATGTTTAATTTTTTTAACGCCGTTTTACGATGTGGTTACGGTGTTTAACAACCCCAGTTTATACATCTGCGTGTTGCTATGTGAGTCTATGTGAGTCTATGTGAGTCTATGTGAGTCTATGTGAGTCTATGTGAGTCTATGTGAGTCTATGTGAGTCTAAGTGAGTCTATGTGAGTCTAAGTGAGTCTATGTGAGTCTATGTGAGCCTATGGGTCTCTATGCGAGTCACCGGTGACCGGGCGGAGACCATCAACCCGCTAACCATTGAGAACCCGGTGCAATGTTGGGTGGCTCGAACCCAGGATTCGAACCCAGGATTCGAACCCAGGATCTCAGCGGTGCCCGCCTCGGCGTCTCTGAATCTTTGAGCCACCCGGCCCCCATCTAGCTGTACCCCCACATTTGCGAACCAGGAACCAGGGGGAGTTCACTGCCGTGGGAACGTCGCAGTTTGCCGATGACCCCTGACGGTGACCCCTGACGGTGACCCCTGACGCTTCCGCGCCATCGTCTGGAGGCCGTTAAAGGGCCCTTCGTGAAACCACGAGGCGTGGGAGCCGCGCGCTTTGCAGAGAAGGCGGCGACTCAAACTCGCCGTGGTCTCCCTCGTGCCCACGCGAGACATTGGGTAAAAAACGGGGTAAAAAAATAAGGGTAAGAAACCAATTATCATATTTTTTACTGGCAAATGAGGTTGCAATGGTGTAAATGCTTACCCCGAGCTCTCATACTCTGATGGTGCATTGTCTTTGAGTTGTGCGCCTTTTGGCGTCATCTGGTCCAACCCATGTGAGACTAGGCTCTAAGGAAAGCTGTCTCGGGTGTGGACCAATCAACTTCAAGGACAGTGCACATTATCAGAGTTGTGTTTTTGTTTGCATTACGACTGCAGGTATTACGGTCTATGTAAACATGACTCCTTGTAAAAAAAGGTGTCAGTTTTGTTGCCAGATAGAAGGGTAAAAAAACAATTATCATGAGAAAATATCGTCAACGAACATCCCGAGTGGAGCTACGCAACATGCACGAACAGCCCCCGCGACCACCCTTTACCTCTCTCCCTCCAACACCTCCCCCCAATCCTCTTCCCCGGGCTCCTAGCTCTGGGAGTCTGTGGGTCTCTGTGCGAGTCTATGGGTGACGGATCCTTCAAAATTGTTACCAATTTCCTGGATTTTTCTGTTGCGCGTAGTCACTTTGAGATGTGTTCTTGTTCACGTGTTTTGTTTGTTGCGGTTGCACCCGAGTCAAGAGCCGCATGGCTCGCCTCCCCCCGCCTTCCGCGCAAACTTGGCAGGGTACTCCTGATAAAGAGTGAGGCTTCTCCTCCGTCTGGTTAGACCGTACAAGCGAAACAAATACACACGTGCGGCAAACCGGTAACCAATTTAACCGGTAATCTTCTCGCGGTTACCAGTTAGAGCAACTCTCGTGCTAACCCCCCTTTGCGGTGAACGTGGCCATTGCGAATCCATCCCCGAGGCCACCCAGAAAAACTCGAAAGCTATTTGGCGCACGCAAACATTTTTTTCGTCCGAAAACCGCCGTTCATATCCTCGGGACATTGTCACTCCCCCCACCACCACCACCCCGCATCCCACGGTCGCTGTAAACCAAACACGAAACATTTTGTCCCTCCTCTGCACTTTACGGCACCTTTAGCACCGCTGGCGACAGCCACATGGCTAGCGCCGTGCGCGTGCGTTGCGTGCGAAGCGGCACGCACGCGCTCGGTGGCAAAATGAGCAAGGCCAGCATCGCCTGCTTGCTTCGTCGTGCCATCACGTAAGGTGCGGCGACACGGAGCTCAGCGCCGTAAGCGTTCAGGGCCTTTCTTACGCAACCAGTAGGCGGGCGGGTGGCTGAATGGGTGGGCTGGCGAGTGGATGGGCGCGTGGTTGAGCGGTGGATCCAAAGGCTCGTGCAGAGACGCAGACTTGGGCAGTGACCCACAGACGCACGCAGAGACACGTAGACTCACAGAGAGACGCACAGACTCACACAGAGACGCACAGACTCACTCAGAGACCCACAGACTCAGAGGCCCACAGACTCAGATGCCCACAGACTCAGAGACGCATAAACTCACACAGAGACGCACAGACTCACTCAGAGACGCACAGACTCACTTAGAGACGCACAGACTCAGACAGAGACGCACAGACTCACACAAAGACGCACAGACTCAAAGGCCAACAGACTCAGAAGCCCACAGACTCACTCAGAGACGCACAGACTCACTCAGAGGCCCACAGACTCAGAGACCCACAAACTCACTCAGAGACGCACAGACTCAGAGACCCGTAGACTCACTCAGAGACGCACAGACTCACTCAGAGACCCACAGACTTACTCAGAGACGCACAGACTCACACACAGGCCCACAGACTCAGAGGCCTACAGACTCAGAGACCCACAGACTCAGAGACCCACAGACTCACTCAGAGACGCACAGACTCACTCAGAGGCCCACAGACTCAGAGACCCACAGACTCACTCAGAGACGCACAGACTCACTCAGAGACGCACAGACTCACACAGAGGCCCACAGACTCAGAGACCCACAGACTCACTCAGAGACGCACAGACTCACACAGAGACCCACATACTCACTCAGAGACACACAGACTCAGAAGCCCACAGACTCACTCAGAGACGCACAGACTCAGAGACCCACAGACTCAGAGGCCCACAGACTCAGAGACCCACAGACTCACACAGAGGCCCACATACCAACACTGCCTCACGGTCACCGCCTCGTAAATGTGATGTTCCAAACCCAAGGGGAGGGGGGGGGTTCAGGTGAATTATCCGTAAGTAATGATAATTTTTAAAAAAGCAATGCAAATTTCGAAAATCCAACTTCGTTGTGCAAGGGTGTCCAGGGATGTTCCTGGTGAAAGAGTGGACACAGCTGACCAACCTCGCAAAGCTTGAACATTTACGAACCCTCCCCGTTGAGCCCCGTGACTGATGAGATGTTCACATTCTGCTCTCGAGTGGCTACCGCGAGGGGAGCTGTGTTCAGAGCAGAGGTCGCAACCGGGTACCCGATACCCGTTCCCTACCCGATACCCGGCTACCCGTACCCGGCCGGGTACGGGTAGCCGTTTGCGACCCTGGTACGGCCGGGTACGGGTAGGCCGTGAGTCACTGGTGAGTAACCGTTTGTCATTCACTTCCCAACGTCTTGTCTCTTCTCACAATTCAAGTTCCTAGAATCAATCCACCCGCGCCTGCAACATGGCTTCATCCCAGAGGTCGCACACAGGTACCCGTACCCGGCCCCTACCCGTACCCGGCCAGGTACGGGTAGGGGCCGGGTACGGATACGAGTACCCGTTTGCGACCCTGGTGCGGCCGGGTACGGGTATGGGTAAGGAATCAAAACCCGTTTGCGACCTCTGGTTCAGAGCGACTCCGTCCCGGCTTCGACGAACGCGCCCGAGTCGCGAGACGCGTGGCCGCGCTCGGCCTGAGCTCAACCAGCCGGGTCCGGTCGAGCAAGTTACACCTGGTGGAGGAGGGGTGGGGGAGGGGTGGTAGGTCAACGAGTCGCTGGCTGACGTGGAAATGAAGACGCCTCCAGCCCACCATTGGCATTTGCTGGGAGGGGGGGGGGGCTCTGTACGAGTCTATGGGTCTCTGTCTGAGTCTACCCGGCGCTGGATGACCTCGGCGTGACATGCATACAGCCAGTAGCATCATCATCATCAGCGTCTGTCGCGATTTAGCCACTGTTGAAGGCCTCCCCAAAATGTGGACAAAAGTGCCCTGTTCGGGGGGGGGGGGGGGCTCTGGAGTTACGGTGGGCGCCACGGTGGCTAGGAGATGTTACTGGGAGGAACCTCCTGGTTACACCAGCCCACAGGGGATTCTTGTGTCCGTCCGTCGTGTAGAGAGGGGCTGGGTGGGGAGGGGAGGGTGGGGAGGGGCTGAGTGGGGAGGGTGGGGAAGGGCTGGGTAAGGAAGGTGGGGAGGGGCTGGGTGGGGAGGGTGGGGCTGGGTGGGGAGGGTGGGGCTGGTGGGGGGTGGGAGGGGTGGGGCTGGGTGGGGAGGGGCTGGTCACCCCGTGGTGCCCTTATACAACTCAACGTTGAACCTACTCATGCCAGCTTGTGCCCGCCCTCACAGTCGGGCATATTTGCGGAATACACCACGCCGCCGTTGACCCTGGCCATTGACCGAGCAACCCAACGTCCCTACCAGCTCCCTCTGCAGGAATGTGTTAACTCTCTCGCCTGGTATGCAGGAGGTCGCGGGTTTGATCCCGACCATGCCGCCTGTACATTTTGAGTTTGCATGCTCTCCCCGTGGTCGCGTGGATTTTTCTCCGGGTCCTCCGATTTTCCCCTCCACATCTATGAACAACGTGCGTTCAGAGTGTTTGGCTGCTGTACAACTTGCACGTAATACGCCACTTCGTTGAGCTATCATTTGTGGCCAGTGCGCTTCTGACAAATATACAGCTTAGTGGGCCTTCATCTTCTTGGTTCTTTCGGTAAAGTCACGTAGACGGGAAATAATATAATAATAAAACTAAAACATAATAAAAGAAAAAACATTTTTTTAAATGTTATTAAATAAAAAAAAATATTTTAAAAAAAATATTTCTTTTATTATGTTTTATTTTTATTATTTTTTCATTTCCCTTCTACGTGACTTTACCGAAAGAACCAAGAAAATGAATCCCTGCAGTCACGGAAGCTTTAAATCGAAATTTAGTGGGACCTTGTCTAATAAAACATAAAGTCGGTCTAGAATGGCTCTCTGGAGCGCCCTGTAGTGGAGGCCCTTCCATCAACAGTGGTGCAAGAGAGGAGATTTCAGGGCGGCTCCTTTAGCTTGTTGACATGGCTCAGACACGTGGACAACGTCCAGGGGAGTGACGCAAGAGCTCAGCAGTGCGCGAGAGAGCACGATGGGGGACACCACGTGGGTCACAGAAACGCACGCACGCTCTAGGAACTTCGTAGACGGTTCGTCACGTCGCCACAACAACAACAACAACAAAAAACCCCCCGTGAGATTGTTATCGGAGCAGTGGTGGCTATTCATGTAGTCCAGCATTGTGGAGGCGAGGCTTGGCGCATCACACGAAAATTTGAAGAAGAAAAAAATCTAATTTTCTTGCTGTGGATTTCACAGCTGATGATGATTGCTTTCGTTGCAGTCGAAACGCCGTGAGAATTTTTATTGTTTAATATTTATTTTATTATTTCCCTTCTACGTGAATTTACCGAAAGAACCAAGAATAACCAAACGAGTATGGACCGGACGTGTTGAAAATCGGAGGGCGTCCCAGCCGCCCTTCACCATCACCGCACGTGACCTGCCCTTCGGATGCCGTCACCCATTCACGGCTGGTCCCAGCGGCAGACGCAGGTTGGAGGGCCCCTGGGGGCGTGTTTCAGCGACCCCGTTGCGACATCGACTCAGACGGCCGCGCTACGGGAGATCGAATCAGATCTGCGACCTCTGCTTTGCAAATCCAGTTACGTGCTAGCCAGTTAAAAGCGGAACTTGTTGTTCGTATTTACTGCTATGGACATGAATATATGTGCGGGAGACTGTTAACCGGTTTTTTATTAATGTGGTTCAACGTTTTTTTTTTACGTGGTTACCATTCGAGCAAAAACGATGTTAACAATCCTGCTATGAGCCTAGTCACCTGAGTTCGATTTCCAGGCGCGACCAACATCCGCTCATGACAGATAAAGACATTGTTCCTGAGTTCCGTCCTCTCCTCTCCACTGTCTTCACCTTGAAACCGCGTCGACCAGCGTGGTGAAGTATGGTCAGACTGCCCTTCTCCCGAGCGACGTGGGAGTCTCTCGTTCAGCAGTTGATTGACAGGCCTGGCCCGCGTGGTCATGCCAAGGGTCCAAAGTTTAACCGTTCTGCGCTACTTTGAACCTTTGAACCAAACAATGAGCGCGCCTCTGCTGAGCTCACGTCTTCTGCTGGCACGGCAAAGCCGCTAAAACAGTGAACTGGCAGCGATCCAATCACGGCTGTCAGCGGCGTCGCGTGATATGTGAAACGGTCTTGTCGCTCCCAACACCCATCGAGCTGACCAATACGGACAGGAGGCCCACAGACTCGCAGGGAGTCCCACAGAGATCCACAGATACCCACAGACTCGCACGGAGACCCACAGAGACTTACACAGAGACCCACAGAGACCCACATACTCGCAGGGAGACCCACAGATACCCACATACTCGCACGGAGACCCACAGAGACCCCCAGAATCACACGGAGACCCACAGAGACCCACAGACCCACACGGAGACCCACAGATACACACAGACCCGCACGGAGACCCACAGAGACCCACAGACTCGCACGGAGACCCACATAGACCCACAGACTCGCACGGAGACCCACAGAGACCCACAGACTCGCAGGGAGACCCACAGAGACCCACAGATACCCACAGACTCGCACAGAGACCGACAGAGACCCACAGACTCGCACGGAGACCCACAGAGACCCACAGATACCCACAGACTCGCAGGGAGACCCACAGAGACCCACAGATACCCACATACTCGCACAGAGACCCACAGAGACCCACAGACTCGCACGGAGACCCACAGAGACCCACATACTCGCACGGAGACCCACAGACTCGCACGGAGACCCACAGAGACTCACAGAGACCCACGCAGACCCACAGACTCACACAAAGACCCCATTGGAGAGCCACAGACTCACAATGACAACAACAGAACGGGTGGCGACGGCGTTGTGGTTGCGAAAGGAAGGCGACTTTGTGTGGTGGTGGTGGTGACGCTGGAAGGGAGTTGCGGTTGCCACTTGTCCCGTTTTTGTCCGTGAAAAAGGTGGCGACCCCAGGTGTCAGGTGGTAAGAGTTCATTTTGTGGACCGGTTATTATATTTCTTTTACGCAGTTGCCAAGCACAGAACAAACGGCCAGGGACAAACAGCAATGTCGCAGTTCTAATAGATAAGCGCGTACCACGTGTCTGGAATTGAGCAAGGTTGTTGTTGCTGTAAGAGCTTGGAGGGACGAGATGATGATGATGATTATGGGAGGAGGAATTCCAGTGTGCAGCAGAGCGAGAGAAGACGCAGAGAAGCGTTGTGACCTGCAGTGTGGTGAGTGGATGGGTGAGTGGGTGGTTGGATGGGTGAGTGGGTGAGTGAGTGGGTGGTTGGATGGTTGGATGAGTGGGTGGTTGGATGAGTGAGTGGGTGGATGGATGAGTGAGTGGTTGGATGGATGAGTGGGTGGGTGGGTGGATGAGTGAGTGGATGGATGAGTGAGTGTGTGGGTGGGTGGTTGGATGGATGAGTGGGTGGGTGGGTGGATGATTGAGTGAGTGGATGAGTAGGTGGGTGGATGGATGAGTGGTTGGATGAGTGAGTGAGTGGTTGGATGAGTGGGTGGATGTATGAGTGAGTGGGTGGGTGTTTTGTTGTAGCCTCCAGTGTGGTGGTAGTGGTTGTTGAACACAGCGTGGTTGATGAAACTCAACAGGCAGTATCTGGTATATAGAGCGAGTTCATGGTAGTAGCGACGAAAGAGTAACCAGGAGACAACGAGCGCCAGTCAGTGAGTGACTCAGTGAGTGCTGCATCATCAATCAGCCGGAGTATGCTGGTTTGTGTGAGTGGGTTGGGCTGTGAGTGTGAGTAGGTTGGGCTGAGCGTGACTTGGCTCAGCCTCCCTACGCCTTCACGGACTATATAAGCCACCAGCGTCTCGTGCATTCAGCATATCATCACGGGACCACGGGTTCTAGCTTCAACAGTGTTTGAACGGAACTTCCTCCTGTGATCTCCTTCGCCTGCTGTTGCCCTTTCAGCTGACCGAAGATGACGTCCCAGGTTCGCCAAAACTTCACCCAGGAGGTGGAAGCTGCCATCAACCGGCAGGTCAACCAGGAGCTCTACGCCTCCTACGTCTACAGCTCCATGGTGAGGAGGCCACAGACGGATCCCTGACCCGTCGCAAGCGACACGCGGACCCGTGTCGCTTGCGACGGGGAGCGGCGGTGCAGCGGTTAGCGGCATGGCGCTCCGAAACCTGACGACACCGAGGTCGATTTGCACGTGCGCGCGCGCGCGTGCGCGCGTGTCCCTTTGTGTCTGTGTGTGTGTTATTTTTACCTTTGTGGATGTGTTTGCGTGTCCGTGTGTTAGCGTATGTCTCTATGCGAATGTAGGTACGTGTGTCTACATGTGTGTCTTTACATGTTTGTCTGTGTGTGTGTCTGTGAGTGGTGTGTGTGTCTCTGTATGTGTGTCTGTGTGTGTGTGTGAGTGGTGTCTCTGTGTGTGTGTGTCTCTGTGTGTGTGTCTGTGAGTGGTATCTGTGTGTGTGTGTGTGTCTGTGAGTGGTGTGTCTGTGTGTGTGTGTCTCTGTGTGTGTGGTGTCTCTGTGTGTGTGTCTGTGAGTGGTGTGTGTGTCTCTGTATGTGTGTCTGTGTGTGTGTGTGAGTGGTGTCTCTGTGTGTGTGTCTCTGTGTGTGTGTCTGTGAGTGGTGTCTGTGTGTGTGTGTGTGTCTGTGAGTGGTGTGTCTGTGTGTGTGTGTCTATGTGTCTCTGTGTGTGAGTGGTGTCTGTGTGTATGTCTGTGTGTGTGTCTATGTGTCTGTGTGTGTCTATATGTTTATGTGTCTGTGAGTGGTGTCTGTCTGTGTGTGTGTGTCTGTGTGTCTGTGTGTGTTTATGTGTCTGTGTGTGTGTTTGTGTGTGTGTCTATGTGTCTGTGTGTGTCTATATGTTTATGTGTCTGTGAGTGGTGTCTGTCTGTGTGTGTGTGTCTGTGTGTCTGTGTGTGTGTCTATGTGTGTGTGTATCTTTGTGTCTGTGTGTGTGTCTATGTGTGTGTGTCTGTGTGTGTGTCTATGTGTGTGTGTCTATGTGTGTGGGGAAAACTCATGTAGTGGTTAGCGGACTGCGCTACGAACCCCGCCACCCGAGTTCAATACCCGTGACGAATATTTGAACCGGTCCTGGGCCTCCCCTTAGGTCAACTCAGCCTTAAATGAGTACCTAGTTTCAGTGTGTATGTATATATAAGTACTGGGGAGACAAAGGCGGCCGGGCATGGCGCTGGCCACCCACCCCCTCGTCTGCCGTGCCCTCTGCTCACCAGCCTGCTAAGGCTACACGGGGGATCTTTGATTTTGGCGCATCATTCGAAACCGTATCGAAAGTCATGGATTCTCGCGGACAATGGGAACCATACTTCAGCAATTGTTTCTTGCTGTGGTTGTCCCACCTGATGACGGACGCTTGTGTTGCGCCCGAAACGTCATGATTTAATTCATTTCATTTTTTACCTACGTGACTTTACCGAAAGAACCAAAGAGTATGGACCCCTGCAAGTCACGAAAACTTCAAATCTAGAGGGAACCATACTGCGGAGGGTATAAACAGGAATTGCGTCGTCGCAGATGCAACGGCAGAGGGCTTCTCCCGCACTCCCGAGTTGGCAGCCTCACCGGACGATTTTCGAAATGCCACCCTCCGGCCACGAATGTCCAATCTATTGCCGACTCCCCATCTCGGTTGCGGCCTGTTATCGGGCCGGCTTGCCAGCGTTCACGAAAGTCGTGGCGCAATCAGTTTGGCAACACAGCCAAGGCCCGGGACGATTCCATTTTGCGTTGCTTGCTTTGTGCGGTTACATTTTCATATATGTGTATAAAAAATATTATCATCTGGGCAATCATTTCAGGTGAAACAGCTCGCTTGGTAAAGAGCGTCGCAGGTGAAATATTCCATTGGTACCTCATTTGCCAGTAAAAAAATATGATAATAGTTTTTTTACCCTTTTATCTGGCAACAAAACTGACACCTTTTTCAACGAGGTACCAATGGTGTAAATGCTTACCCCGGGCTCTCATACTATGATGGTGCATTGTCTTTGAGTTGTGCGCCTTTTGGCGTCATCTGGTGCAACCCATGTGAGACTAGGCTCTAAGGAAAGCTGTCTCGGGTGTGGACCAATCAACTTCAAGGACAGTACATACATTATCAAAGTAATGTTTTTTGTTTGCATTATGACTGCAGGTATTGTGGTCTATGCAAACATGACTCCTCGTAAAAAAAGGTGTCAGTTTTGTTGCCAGATAAAAGGGTAAAAAAACAATTATCAGGTGAAATATTGTCACGAATAAATAGACAATCACATCAGGCCGTTGTTACTCGGTCTGACTCGAGCGCAATCACGTGGGTTCAAGCGAGCCCGACTCTGCTGATGAGGTACTGAATGTAGAAACCCGTCCAGAGTGCATATCTGTCAACCCCTTATCAGTGCCCTACCTTATTGCAGACCAATTCAGGCCGTATTGGTCAGCCCGTGCCCCTTAGAAACCTCGACGTTCATCCTACAAAGCCCCATCACAAGGGAGAAACACAAACAAATAGACACATTTTTTTGCCCGTGTTGAAACGGCTGTACGCCACTAACTCAATGTCCCTGTACAAGAATACGGGGTAACCCCTATGGGTTGACACGGTATGAGAGTGGTGCTCGTCTTGAACCAGGCAGCAGGTAAATTTAACAGGTGCCACATTTCCACTCCCGGACCCGCTAGGCCTACTACTTCGACCGCGATGACGTGGCCCTGAAGAACTTCCACAAGTTCTTCAAGGAGCTGTCACACGAGGAGCGCGACCACGCCGAGAAGCTGCTCGAGTACCAGAACAAGCGTGGCGGCCGCGTCGTGCTGCAGGACATCAAGGTGAGGCGGCCTTCTCACTCACAGTGGCCCACGGGCTCAATCAGAGACCCACAGACTCACTCAGAGGCCCACAGACTCACTCAGAGGCCCACAGACTCACTCAGAGGCCCAGACTCACTCAGAGGCCCACAGACTCACTCAGAGACCCACAGGCTCATTCATAGGCCCACAGGCTCACTCAGAGGCCCAGACTCACTCAGAGGCCCAGACTCACTCAGAGGCCCACAGACTCACTCAGATGCCCAGACTCACTCAGAGGTCCATAGACTCACTCAGAGACCCACATACTCACTCAGAGGCCCACAGACTCACTCAGAGGCCCACAGACTCACTCAGAGGCCCACAGACTCACTCAGAGGCCCACATACTCACTCAGAGGCCCACATACTCACTCAGAGGCCCACAGACTCACTCAGAGGCCCACAGACTCACTCAGAGGCCCACAGACTCACTCAGAGGCCCACAGACTCACTCAGAGACCCACAGACTCACTCAAAGGCCCACAGACTCACTCAGAGGCCCACAGACTCACTCAAAGGCCCACAGACTCACTCAGAGACCCACAGACTCACTCAAAGGCCCACAGACTCACTCAGAGGCCCAGACTCACTCAGAGGCCCACAGGCTCACTCAGAGGCCCAGACTCACTCAGAGGCCCACAGACTCATTCATAGGCCCACAGGCTCACTCAGAGGACCAGACTCACTCAGAGGCCCACAGGCTCACTCAGAGGCCCAGACTCACTCAGAGGCCCACAGACTCACTCAGAGGCCCAGACTCACTCAGAGGCCCACAGGCTCACTCAGAGGCCCAGACTCACTCAGAGGCCTACAGACTCACTCAGAGGCCCAGACTCACTCAGAGGCCCACAGACTCACTCAGAGGCCCAGACTCACTCAGAGGCCCACAGACTCACTCAGAGGCCCAGACTCACTCAGAGGCCCACAGGCTCACTCAGAGGCCCAGACTCACTCAGAGGCCCACAGACTTACTCAGAGGCCCAGACTCACTCAGAGGCCCACAGACTCAATCAGAGGCCCAGACTCACTCAGAGGCCCACATACTCACTCAGAGGCCCAGACTCACTCAGAGGCCCACAGACTCACTCAGAGGCCCACAGACTCACTCAGAGGCCCACAGACTCACTCAGAGGCCCAGACTCACTCAGAGGCCCACAGACTCACTCAGAGGCCCACAGGCTCACTCAGAGGCCCAGACTCACTCAGAGGCCCACAGGCTCACTCAGAGGCCCAGACTCACTCAGAGGCCCACAGACTTACTCAGAGGCCCAGACTCACTCAGAGACCTACAGACTCACTCAGAGGCCCACAGACTCAATCAGAGGCCCAGACTCACTCAGAGGCCCACACACTCACTTAGACGCCCAGACTCACTCAGAGGTCCATAGACTCACTCAGAGACCCACATACTCACTCAGAGGCCCACAGACTCACTCAGAGGCCCACAGACTCACTCAGAGACCCACAGGCTCATTCATAGGCCCACAGGCTCACTCAGAGGCCCAGACTCACTCAGAGGCCCACAGACTCACTCAGAGACCCACAGGCTCATTCATAGGCCCACAGGCTCACTCAGAGGCCCAGACTCACTCAGAGGCCCACAGACTCACTCAGAGGCCCAGACTCACTCAGAGGCCCACAGACTCACTCAGAGGCCCAGACTCACTCAGAGACCTACAGACTCACTCAGAGGCCCACAGACTCAATCAGAGGCCCAGACTCACTCAGAGGCCCACATAGTCACTCAGACGCCCAGACTCACTCAGAGGTCCATAGACTCACTCAGAGACCCACATACTCACTCAGAGGCCCACAGACTCACTCAGAGGCCCACAGACTCACTCAGAGGCCCACAGACTCACTCAGAGGCCCACATACTCACTCAGAGGCCCACATACTCACTCAGAGGCCCACATACTCACTCAGAGATCCACAGACTCACTCAGAGGCCCACAGACTCACTCAGAGGCCCACAGACTCACTCAAAGACCCACAGACTCAGTCAAGAGACCCACAGACTCACTCAGAGGCCCACAGACTCACTCAGAGGCCCACAGACTCACTCAGAGGCCCAGACTCACTCAGAGGTCCACAGACTCACTCAGAGGCCCAGACTCACTCAGAGGCCCACAGACTCACTCAGAGGCTCACTCAGAGGCCCAGACTCACTCAGGAGACCCACAGGCTTAGTCAAGAGACCCACAGACTCACTCAGAGGCCCACAGACTCACTCAGGAGACCCACAGGCTCAGTCAAGAGACCCACAGACTCACTCAGAGGCCCACAGACTCACTCAGGAGACCCACAGGCTCAGTCAAGAGACCCACAGACTCACTCAGAGGCCCACAGACTCACTCAGGAGACCCACAGGCTCACTCAGATGACCATAGACTGCCACAGCGAGCCACGGACTCGCGTGGACAGAGCTGTGACCGCGGCCGATGGCGGTGTCGCGTGCCACGAGTGTAGAAGCCGGACCGGGACGAGTGGGGCAATGGCCTTGAGGCGCTGCAGCTGGCGCTTCAGCTGGAGAAGAGCGTGAACCAGGCGCTGCTGGAGCTGCACGCCCTCGCCGACAAGAACAAGGACCCTCAGGTACGCTCGCGACGCCGCAGACGACACTAAGACGCTTGCCAAAGGGGTGGTGGAGGCGGTAGTTATAGCCTATGATCCTCGTTTCCTTCCCAGCAACGTGCAGACTAACACAGCTGTCAACCCATACGGTTTACCCCGTATTCGTGTACAGGGGAATTGAGTTTTCAGGTCCATGCGGCGTACAGCCGTCTCAATACGGGCAACATTGTGTTTGTCTTTGTTTGTGTTTCTCTATTTGCGATGGGACTTTGTGGGATGAACGTTGAGATTTACAAGGTGCGCGGGGTGACCAATATGTTCTGAATTGGTCTGTAATAAGCTAGGGGGCACTGATAAGGGGTTGACAGGTGTGGCAATGTGCAGACTCATTTCTAACATGGCCCACCTGAGTGGGATACGTTGTTTGTCCCCCTCGCACGCGTGGGAGTTGTTTTCTCCGGTGGTGGCCCGGTTTTGCTCCCACGTGTGAGCACGCGGGTCACTGGCCGCCAGCACGTTGGCACGACGATTGTCACTCCTACTACTGCGATCAAAGTGCTCGCTGTATCTTCATTTAGGGTCTCAGGGGGTGGGAGGGGTTGGGGAAGGCGTGGGGGGTAGTGACCTCATTGCTTAACCCAGGGGTGGGGGAACCTTTTTTCTGCCAAGGGCCATTTGGATATTTATAACATCATTCGCGGGTCACGCAAAATTATCAACTTAAAAATTCGCGTGTTATATTTGGTCAAACATTTAAGTAACTCGCCTCTAATGCGATGGCTGGAACCGCTTCTCTTTGGCGAGGCGTGTGATGTTAGCTGCTATTGATGATGTTGCTACTCGCAACTGCTTTTCTAGGTTTGCTCCTAGATTCATTGAATTTCGAGTCCCGCCTGCGGTTGCCTTGGCAGGGCCAGACCCAAATGATTTCGCGGGCCTTATACGTTCCCCACCCCTGGCTTAACCAAAAAGAAACCAACAACGAACCCTCATGACTTGAATAACGAAGGAGGGCCGGGCCGGGGGGGGGGGGTGAGCGAACCTCCGATGAACTGCGATGCTCAACCGAAGCGCCCTCTCGCCCCCCCCCCCCTCGCCAGCTGTGCGACTTCATCGAGAGCCACTACCTGGAGGAGCAGGTGGACGCCATCAAGCAGCTGGGCGAGCACATCACCAACCTCAAGCGCCTCGGCGTGCCGCAGGCCGGAGTGGGCGAGTACCTCTTCGACAAGATGACGCTGGGCAGCTGAGCTGCGGTGGTGGTGGCTGCGGCGGTGGCGGCGAGCGGTGGGAAATCCACGAGCGCCGTTGGTTGCCACCTGACGTAGCGCGGCACCGTTCGTGGTGGCGCCGGTGCCGTTACGCGGCGAGCGCGACGATTCCTCCTTCGAAGCGGATTTCGCGGTCCGTTCGTTGTTGCCGGTCACCGCACCGGCGCCACCGCGAGGGTTCCGCCGCTGCCCGAAGGTGTGGCGCCTTCAATCTGCCCTCGGGATCAGCTCTACAGCGGGATCCTGGTTGTTGTTGTCCTTGATCCTTGTTTGGCCGTAATAAAGATTAATTAAAGCAACCGCGCTGCCGTGTGTGTGCGTGTCGTGTGCGTCGCTATTGTTGTCAATGCCGTCCGTCCATCTGTCACGGGGGGATGGGGGAAGGATACGAAAACATATTTTTATAAAACCAAACTTTTTTATTTGTGCGCCCAACGTCAGGCGGATGCTGAAAAGCATTCGCAGGATCCATGCCATGGCGTGGTTTTTCTTCCATGGTTGTTTGCATCAGGCAAGCCGGCTAACAGCCAAACACAAAGACAAAGATCCCCCGTATAGCCCAAACAGACTGTAGGGGCAAGTGCTGTTAGCGAGCGCATATGAAGGCCGGAATGGCACACGAGGGGGTGGGTGGCCAGCACCACGCCCGGCCGCCTTTGTCTCCCCAGTGGCGATGTTTACACACCGCGCCAGGTACTCATTTGAGACCGAGTCGACTTAGGGGAGGCCCAGGACCGGTTCAGATAATCATCACCAGCGGGAATCGAATTCGAATCGCCGGGTTCGTAGCGCAGCGCGCTAACCACTGCACCACCGCTCCCCACAACAACAACATCAACCGCCATTCGCCACTAAGTGGCGGTGACGTCACCACGACGCTTGTGCCAGGCCATGTGCACCTTGAGGCCACGTGAAGTGTCGAACGCCCGCTGGCAGGAGGTCACGGGCCAGACCCAGGTGCCACGGGTCGACTGAGCGATGACCGAGATGACTGGCTAATGCACCACCTGTGCCCCCTACCGTGCCAACTTTCTGTGCTTTAGTCACCCGGCGCTCCGCTCGTTGTTGTGAGCGTCGCTCCTCCGCCCTCTGTTGTTGTTGGAGGGCGACTGCCTCTAATTGCCCAGTAGTGTCCTTCACGAGCCTCCTCCACTGAGGCCGATCTTGACACCGCTGGTACCAGTCATCGGCAAGTCCACTCAGCTCCACGTCCTCCTGTACCACATCACTCCATCTCTTCTCTAGCCCGTGCCGCGCCCGTTTAGCCCCCTCGATCCGGCCGAACAAAAGCTGTTTAGGCATGCGGTGGCTAGGCATGCGGGCTACATGGCCCAGCCAACGCAGCCTTGCCTGCCGGAGGTGCTCACCGATGGGACTTTGTCCACACATACACACACAGGCAAGCCTGACACAAACAACCCGCTCGGGTGGCGCGGTGGTTGCCACGCGTGCCTCACAGGTGGAAGGGGCCCTGGATGAGATTCGATTCGGTATGCGGGCCCACTTTGTTCTGCCCCTGTTCTGCGGAGTGTGAGTGAGTGTGGTTAACGGTGGGCGTGTGGAGTCTGTGTGTCCTCCCTCTAATAGAGGGTTTTTTTTGGGGGGGGGTTAGATCGCGTGATTATAAATGTGTCGTTAAAGCCGCCACCACCCGACACAGCCAATTGGTAAGGTTTGTCACGCAAACAGAACGTGCCAATTCGTTACTTGGTCAGCACACTCGTATGTTGGAGAGTAAACCCACAATATTTACAATTCGACTTGCCGCCTGATGAGGCTGGTTGTAATCACCGGCGAAACGTCGGACTCGAATTGTAAATGTTGTGGGTTTACTCTCCAACACCCCGGGGTGCTGAACCAGCAACAAATTGGCACGTTTTTGTTATCGTGACCAATCTCACTAATTGGCTGTGTCGGGTGGTGGCGGGTTTAACCACAAATTAATAATCACGCGATCTAACCCCCACCCACCCACCCACCACCACCCAAACAAAACGTCTATTATGGATATTATTATTATTTATTCCTGAGGATGAAGAAATAATCATAACAATAAGATCGCAATCTGTTTGGTTGTATAGGGTGGTGTATAGTAATCACAAGTAGTGCTAGTCGCATATCTGCATTTCCCATAAATATGCTAAAATTCGTAGTTGTATGGTGAATATGCAGCAGTGTGGTGTGCAGTAGGGTGGGTAGAATAATACATAGTGTAATATTACATAAATATGCAAAAATTCCTCTTGATATGCAAATGATTTTGTCAAGGCGCTCTTCCTCCTCCCTCCCAGCTTAAATGGACGCACCAAGCCCAGGACGTGTCATTCAGACTCTGTCTTATCGACGGACCTGTTCTTCATCTGAGGACGGCTGCTTGCGTTGTGGCCGAAACGTCGTGAGAATTATTTTATTATGTTTAATTTTTATTATTTTATTATTTCCATTCTACGTGACTTTACCGAAAGAACCAAGAAGATGAATCCTTGCAGTCACGAAAGAAGCTTTAAATCGAAATCTGGTTGATTGTTACGCGAAACCAAAGTTGCCGAGTGCGTGGAGAAGTGGCGCCCTCTACTGTGCGCGAAGCAGCAAGTCGCTTGAAGAAAAATAAAAAAAGTGATGCTGGGAATCTCAGCGGTAGGTCTGCGATGTCCGCTTCTGTGGGCCATTCGTTCTCTCTCAAGGAGGGGCAGCACTCCTCCGAGACGTATCCGAATGGATTCTAAGCGTGACGCAGATATACACACTTGAGATACAATTTGGAGGAAATATCTTATTTAAAAAAAAAATTCAGAACACATTTACGGTGGTGTTTTTCAAACACATTCCTGCGGAGGGAGCTGGTAGGGACGTTGGGTTGCTCGGTCAATGGCCAGGGTCAACGGCGGCGTGGTGTGTTCCGCAAATATGCCCGACTGTGAGGGCGGGCACAAGCCGGCGTGAGTAGGTTAAACGTTGAGTTTTATAAGGGCACCACGGGGTGACCAGCACCTCCCCACCCAGCCCCACCCCTCCCACCCCCCCACCCAGCCCCACGCTCCCCACCCAGCCCCTCCCCACCCTCCCCACCCAGCCTCTCCCCACCCAGCCCCTCCCCACCCAGCCCCACCCTCCCCACCCTCCCCGCCCCTCCCTCCCCACCCAGCCCCTCCCTGCACGACGGACGGACGGACACAATAATCCCCTGTGGGCTGGTGTAACCAGGAGGTTCCTACCAGTATAACACGTCCATGTGTTAAATAACATGGGCGTCACGTGATTATCGTATCATATTAATATTGCAATTAATAATCCACGCATCGAGTGTCTTGGCTGGCTGCTGCTGGAAGACCTTCGGAGGACGCCGAATAGATCGCGACACCGATCAAGCCCAGTGACGTGTGGTGAGGTCAATGGCTGGGGAGGCACTGGATAGTTCTAAATGTGAAGCTTTCGTGACTGCAAGGATTCATACTCTTAGGTTTTTTCGGTAAAGTCACGTAGGTAAAAATTTTAAATTAATAAAAGTAAAATAAAACAAATTAAAAAATTCACGACGTTTCGGAGGCAACACAAGCCTCCGTCTTCAGGTGGAACCGTCACAGCCACGACAGCTGTATCAAGTGGCTGTGACGGTTCCACCTGAAGACGGAGGCTTGTGTTGCCTCCGAAACGTCGTGAATTTTTTAATTTGTTTTATTTTACTTTTATTAATTTTAATGTTCTACCTACGTGACTTTACCGAAAAAACCTAAGAGTATGAATCCTTGCAGTCACGAAAGCTTCAAATCTAGAATCCCAGGTTTCTCGGCGGCACCGGCTGACCTCTGAGCCACACTGCCGTGAACTTGATGAACACGGGAAATTCGTGTTTGTCATTCTTGTCGGTGTGAGTGTAGGAGGTGGGGGGGGGGCTGCTCTGGGAATGACCTGGCCCCGTGGAGACACAATGCGAAGCCAGGGACACCGCTGATCTTCTCCTGTCGCCACCCCCCTCGTTATTTTTAGAGTCACCCCCCCCCCCCCCCCCCAATAATTTGTCCTGATTTTCTAAAGCTTCCCGCGTGCGAGGCTGACACTGTTTACAGCGACCCGGCAGGTGTTCTCTGTGTGTTCTCTCTCTCTCTCACCTCTCTCTCTCTCTCCGTGCGCTCACCTTGGATAATGGAAATGTGTGAGTGCGTCGGTGGGCGGTGGGGGGGTGGTGGCGAGTGTCGTGTTCCCGTTGTCTGCTGCGTCGGGGATGGGTCTGGGATCCACCGAAGAAGCGCTCCCGCGGTCAGGCGAACCTCCAGCACGGAGCGTAGAGTTCACCCGTGAAGACTCACGCCTGCATGTAGAGCACTACACTACACTATACACTACACTACTATACACTATACACCACCATACACTACACTATACACTACACTATACACCACCATACACTACATACACTATACACTACACTATACACTACACTATACACCACCATACACTACATACACTATACACTACACTATACACTACACTATACACTACCATACACTACACTATACACTACACTACTATACACTACACTATACACTACACTGCTATACACTACACTACTATACACTACTCTATACACTACTATACATTATACACTACACTACTATACACTACACTATACACTACACTACTATACACTACACTACTATACACTACTCTATACACTACACGACTATACACTACACTACTATACACTACACTATACACTACACCAGTTGTTCGTCGCCTGAGGTGCACTCACACCCCGGAGGTTGCGAGATGCCCTTCCTGGGGGTGCGAGACGTGGCCACATTTCTTCAGAAGATAAATCATCGACGAAGCAAGTGAAGACGCGGTCACGTGAGTACCGACTTACTTCGTTCCATCAAACCCCACGTGTTCATTAACAATGATACAACCGCGATGGTGCAGTGGTTAGCGCACTGCGTGTGTGCGTAGTGTAGGGGGTAGCGTGGGGAGCGGTGGTGCAGCGGTTAGCGCACTGCGTGTGTGCGTAGTGTAGGGGGTAGCGTGGGGAGCGGTGGTGCAGTGGTTAGCGCACTGCGTGTGTGCGTAGTGTAGGGGGTAGCGTGGGGAGCGGTGGTGCAGCGGTTAGCGCACTGCGTGTGTGCGTAGTGTAGGGGGTAGCGTGGGGAGCGGTGGGTGTAGTGGTTAGCGCGCTGCGTGTGTGCGTAGTATGGGGGGTAGCGTGGGGAGCGGTGGTGCAGCGGTTAGCGTACTGCGTGTGTGTGTAGTGTGGGGATAGCGTGGGGAGCGGTGGGTGTAGTGGTTAGCGCGCTGCGTGTATGCGTAGTGTGGGGGGTAACGTGGGGAGCGGTGGTGCAACGGTTAGCGCGCTGCGCTACGAACCTGGCGACCCGGGTTCGATTCCCACTCACCCAGTGACGATTATCTGAACCGGTCATGGGCCTCCCCTAGGTCAACTCAGCCTCAAAATGAGTACCTGGTGCGGTGTGTAAAACATCGCGACTGGGAAGACAAAGGCGGCCGGGCGTGGTGCTGGCCACCCAACCCTCTCGTGTGCGGTGCCGGCCTTCATAGCTGCTCGCTAACAGCACTTGCTCCTACAGTCTGTTCAGGCTATACGGGGGGTCTTTGTCTTTGTGTGTGTGCTATGAAGTAGGGCCATTAGCATGAAGCGTCACCGATTATATATTATCGTGTCAGGCTACGCACGACGTGATTGATGAATGTGTTGAGATTTTTAAAAAATTGAACACTCATAACGTATTGTTCCTGGGCTTTTGAGATGTCACGTAGGTTAAAAAAGAAAACAAATACATTAAATCACGACGTTTCGGAGGCAACACAAGCATCCGTCTTCAGGTGAAACCGTCACAGCAAAATTGATGTATCAAGTCTTTTCTTCTTCTACCCACGTGACTTTACCGAAAAAAACAAAGAGTATGAATCCTTGCAGTCACGAAAGCTTCAAATCTAGAATTTTGAGATGTAATTGTGTCGCTTGTATCGAGGTCTCTCCAAGCTGCGCGCAACGGCAGCGTTGAACCGGTAACCGCATGATTTGCTGCACGTAAACATATAAAAAATGTCGAGAGCAACATGCTCAACATATTTGGCTTTTCTCTCTCTACTGAGAAACGCGTTAATAAAACTGCGCCGCAGGCAATGCGCCTGCATGCCCCTCATCGGAGCCTCCACATTCAACAACCACAACAACCACACGGACACGGACTCTTTGGTTCTTTCGGTAAAGTCACGTCGGTATAAACCACGATGCTTTCCCACCTGATGACGGACGCTTGGGTTGCGCCCGAAACGTCGTGATTTTTATTTAATTTAAATTGTTCTACCCACGCGACTTTACCGAAAGAACCAAAGATTATGGATTCCTGCACTCACGAAAGCTTCCAATCAAGCTCACACGAACACGCCTTTACACATGCCCCATTCATTGCGTGAAATATCCACAGCAGTTGGTCCACACACGAGATTCGGGGGGGGGGGGGGGGGGGGGTGTCTCTCCATCATCATCAGCAGGCGGCCAGAAACAGGCAGCGGGGGGCATCAATGGACCAGCCCGTGGTGACGGCGGTGAGGATGACGATCTACAGCCTCCTCCTCGCCTTGGGTCTCCCCGCTAACGTGTTCGTGATCTACCGCAACTGGACTCGGTCTCAGCAGCTGCCCCTGGGCAATCTGCTCATCGTCAACCTGTCGTTGGCCGACCTCCTCCACCTCGTCTTCCGGCAGCTGTCCGTCACCGTGAGCCACGTGACGAGGCGCTGCGTGTCGGGAGACGTCGCCTGCAACATCATCGGCGTGGGCATGTACGTGACCATCGGCCTGAGCGCCAACTTCACCATGCTGCTCACGCTCTACCGACTCGCCAAACTGCGGGGCGTGCAGAGCCCCTCGCCTCTACTGCTACGCGCAGAGGTGTCCAGGTCAGCGAGTGGCGGCGGCGTGGGGGGCAGTGGGGGGGGGGGGGCAGTGGGGGGGGGGGCAGTGGGGGGGGGGGGGGGCAGTGGGGGGGGGGCAGTGGGGGGGGGGCAGTGGAGGTGGGGCAGGGGGAGTGGCCTGGTAGGCGGTGGGGGGGGGGGCGTAGGAATCCCCAGCTCCTCGCTCCTCAACGTCGCCCCCCCCCCTACTCTCCCCCCCTCCTCCCCCCCTACTATCCCCCCCTACTTTCCCCCCCGCTCCTCCTCCCCCCCCCTCCTCCCCTCCCACTCTCCCCCCCCTACTCCCCCCCCCCTACTATCCCCCCCCTCCTCCCCCCCTACTACCCCCCCCTACTCCCCCCCCTACTATCCCCCCCTCCTCCCCCCCTACTCCCCCCATACTCCCCCCCCTACCCCCCCCCTCCCTACTCCCCCCCCTACTCCCCCGCCCCCTCCGCGTATCTCCCAGCAGGTGGCCGTGCCGCGTGGCCGTCCTGCTGTGGGTGCTGTGCGGCGCGTCGGGCGCTCCCTACCTCGTGCTGCTCAGGCCCACGGACACGGCCAACATCTCGTGCGCGTGCACCGCCAACCCGCGCCTCGTGGAGGGCGGAGAGGCCCTGCTGGGCTACAGCACCTTGCAGCAGGTGAGGCGGGCACCACAGCACCTTGCAACAGGTGAGGGCACCACAACACCTTGCAGCAGGTGAGGGCACCTTGCAGCAGGTGAGGGCACCTTGCAACAGGTGAGGGCACCACAACACCTTGCAGCAGGTGAGGGCACCTTGCAGCAGGTGAGGGCACCTTGCAACAGGTGAGGGCACCACAACACCTTGCAGCAGGTGAGGGCACCTTGCAGCAGGTGAGGGCACCTTGCAACAGGTGAGGGCACCACAACACCTTGCAGCAGGTGAGGGCACCTTGCAGCAGGTGAGGGCACCTTGCAACAGGTGAGGGCACCACAGCACCTTGCAGCAGGTGAGGGCACCACAGCACCTTGCAACAGGTGAGGGCACCACAGCACCTTGCAGCAGGTGAGGGCACCACAGCACCTTGCAACAGGTGAGGGCACCACAGCACCTTGCAGCAGGTGAGGGCACCACAGCACCTTGCAACAGGTGAGGGCACCACAGCACCTTGCAGCAGGTGAGGGCACTACAGCACCTTGCAGCAGGTGAGGGCACCACAGCACCTTGCAACAGGTGAGGGCACCACAGCACCTTGCAGCAGATGAGGGCACCACGACACCTTGCAGCAGGTGAGGGCACCACAGCACCTTGTAGCAGGTGAGGGCACCACAGCACCTTGCAACAGGTGAGGGCACCACAGCACCTTGCAGCAGGTGAGGGCACCACAACACCTTGCAGCAGGTGAGGGCACCACAGCACCTTGCAACAGGTGAGGGCACCACAGCACCTTGCAGCAGGTGAGGGCACCACAGCACCTTGTAGCAGGTGAGGGCACCACAGCACCTTGCAACAGGTGAGGGCACCACAGCACCTTGCAGCAGGTGAGGCGGGCACCGGGGTACCCCCGACACGCGAGCCTCACCACAGGGAGGAGGGACCTGTGTGTGTGCCAGTGTGTGTGTGTACCAGTGTGTGTGTGTGTACCAGTGTGTATATGTGTGTACCAGTGTATGTGTGCCTGTGTGTGTGTGCCTGTGTGTATACCAGTGTGTGTGTGTCAGTGTGTGTGTGTCAGTGTGTGTGTGTGCCTGTGTGTGTGTGTGCCTGTGTGTGTGTTTGCCTGTGTGTGTGTGCTGTGTGTGTGTGCATGGGGAGCGGTGGTGCGATGGTTAGCGCGCTGCACCCACGTACCCGGCGACCCGAGTTCGATTCCCGCTCGCGGCCAACGCCAATGACGATTATCTTGCATAGGTTCCCGGGCCTCCGCTAGATCGACTTAGCCTCAAATGAGTGCCTAGTACAGGGTGTGAACATCGCCACTTAGGGAGACAAATGCGGCCGGGCGTGGTGCTGGCCACCCACCCCCTCGTGTGCCGTGCCGGCCTTCACAGGTGCTCGCTAACAGCACTCGCCCCTACAGTCCTTTGATGCTACACGGGGGATCTGCGTCTGCATGTGCGAGGGTGTTTAAGGAACATCCTTCACTGAAAGCAATCAAATTTGCTCCATTTGGTACCCACGACTTCACCCCCCGCCGAACGCGACCTGCCAATTCACCCACGCCTCTGGGTGGACGGGGGCGCTGGGCGGATTGAAGAGGCCAGCATTGTAGCAAGCGAGCCGGGCTCTGCTGCTGATGAAACCCCGAACGTCGAGACCGACCCGGGGCTTTTTGTTTGCATCGACGGAACCGATCCTGCTTGCAACAACGCACGCCCTGATCGGGGCGCGCGCGCGCGAACGCGAACCCGCCACTCGCATCCAATTTGCCGATAATCAATCGATCGCTGCCCCCATTTGCCGCTCCGTTCGCGACAGGTCCTGTACGAGTTCGCTCCGGTGCTGCTGATGGTGGCCGCCAACGCCAAAATCATCGCGTTCCTGGTCGCGCACAAGCGCAGGGCCAGCACCACCACCACCACCACCACGAGCAGCAGCAGCAGTGCCATCATAACCGGCGCCCGTCGACGAATGCGAGCGGCCAAAGTGCTGGTGCTGTTGGTGGCCGGCTTCGTGCTCTGCTGGGGCACGCACTTCGCCGTCACCGTCTTCCTGTCCTCCAACTCGGCAGCGATGGTGGCCGGGCGCGTCGTGGGGATGTCCTTCTCGGCGTGGAGCCCGTGCCTCATGGTGCTGGCCGTCGAGGGGCGAAGGGGAATGGGAGGAGGAGGTGGTGGTGGAGGAGGCGGCGTGTGTGGGCGGCTGCGTGAAGTGTGGAGACGCGTGCGGCCGTGGCACAACAACAGCAGCAGCAGCAACATCAACAGCATCAACAACAACAACAGCAACAACAACAACATCATCATCAACGGCAATATTTTACAATCTGGGGGAAGATCGCAAAGTCCGATACGGGAGGTAGCGGAGGGCACGTGGACAGTGGATAGGGGACAGACGGTGCAGCCGAGGGGATAGGGCACAGACGGTGCAGCCGAGGGGATAGGGCACAGACGGTGCAGCCGAGGGGATCGGGCACAGACGATGCAGCCGAGGGGATAGGGGACAGACGGTGCAGCCGAGGGGATAGGGCACAGACGGTGCAGCCGAGGGGATAGGGCACAGACGATGCAGCCGAGGGGATAGGGCACAGACGGTGCAGCCGAGGGGATAGGGGTCAGACGGTGCAGCCGAGGGGATAGGGCAGGGACGGTGGAGCCGAGGGGACAGGGCAGGGTAGCTGGAGCCAAGGGGACAGGGCAGGGTAGCTGGAGCCGAGGGGATGGGGCACGTGCTGATTTCACAGAAGCTCTGCGCAGGTCTCAACTCGGACATTCGTGACGGACCCGAGTTCGATTCACGCTCACGGCCAACACCAAGTGACGATTATCTGTACCGGTCCTGGGCCTCCCCTAGGTCGACTCAGCCTCAAATTAGTACCTGGTGCGGTGTGTAAACATCGCCACTGGGGAGACAAAGGCGGCCGGGCGTGGTGCTGGTCACCCACCCCCTCGTGCGCCGTGCTGGCCTTCATTGGTGCTCACAAACAGCACTTGCCCCTACAGTGTGATAAAGGCTGTATGGGGATCTTTGTCTATGTTTTGTTTACGTGTGCGTGTGCTCAATTTCAAAATAGGCAAAGTGATGAATAAGTTTGTGTAATTGACTGAAACGTCCAATAAAGTTGATTAAACCCTCCACTATTTTCAACTATACACTATATATATAAACACTGTACACGCATGAAGAGTCTACACCAGCACAGCACATTGTAAGGTAAACTCGTTTCTTGTACAAACACATTTTACTGCGTGGCAAAAAAAAACAATTATTTACAATAAAATATCTATTATTTACAATAAAGTAGCAATTATTGACACTGTTGTATGAACGCCATCGGTCAGTGTGTGTTGGTGAATGGATGGGGCGGAGGCATTTGGGCCTCCGGTGCAGATATCAATCGCCACTGCCGATGGCCGGGAATCGAACTCAGGTCCGAACTAGTCGCGGAGCGCAGTGGCTCTAACCACTGCGCCACCGCTCCCTCTGCTTGCACCCAGCACAAAAAGATCCCACGTGGAGCAGGTCACAGGCAATGGCGGAGCCAGGGGGGCGGGGGGGGGGGAAACCCCTCCAACAATGAGAAATGATAGAGGAGTTATAGTGATAGGTTTTTACCCTTTCAACTGGTACAAAAACTGACACCTTAATACAAGGCATCATGTTTGCAATAACCACAACACAAGCAGTCAAAATGCAAACAAAAAGAAACAACTCTCATGATGATAATGATATGCACTGTCCTTGAAGTTGATTGGTCCACACCCGAGACAGCTTTTTTAGAGCCTAGTCTCCATTGGTGTTGGACCAGATGACGCCAAAAGGCGTATGCCTGACTAATTGGCTGTGTCGGTAGGTGGAGGTTCACGACACGTTGATACTTACGTGACCTAACCCCAAAAAAACATTTGCTATGATTAACATCGGTCGCGAAATGCCTACCACGTGTTCACCGAGATATCAAGGCCGCCAGCAAAACGAAGGGGTGGTGTGGCCAACGCCACACCCCGGCCGCCTTTGTCTCCCCTCGTGCTGACGTTTACACCACCGGCGCGCTCACCGCTGCGCCACCGCTCCCCCCCCACATTCGAACATCACGAGCGAGGCTCGCAGCGTCAGCTGACTCCGTTAAGCGGTGCCGCGGTGCCACCTCGCGCGCTCATTACGCACATCGCGTGCAAAATCGTGAGATAATTTCTCATTCTGACAAACACCTCTCGAAGCCCCCATTAAGCCAGGGGTGCGAAATGATGGCCCGGGGGAGGGGGGTGGTGGAGGGGGGTCATGGGGGGTGTCGAGGGGAGGGGGGAGTGGGGTACATGTAACCCCTCCCCCCCTCCCCGCGCCCCATGATAAGAGAGGTTGAATTGGCTGCGCGCAGGTATTGCGACGTTCACGACATCTCTCTCTCTCTCGTTTCCTCTTCTATCTCCCACCCCCCCTCCCCTCTAATTGTCGCAGCGCTCCGACTGACCCCGCTTAACCCCTGCGGTGACATTCACTCGCTCCGAATCATCGCCACGCCTCCGGCTCTCTCGAGGCCGCGGCTCAGACAGATCCCTCTGGCCCCAAGAGACCATGAGCATCCGACATCATTACCAGCGCTGCAATTAAATTTAGTTTTTTATATATATGTACATGTGAAGGAGGGACTTGCGCTGGTCAGGGAAGGGCGTGATTCTCGACGCCAACTCACACTGCGCTTCCACTCGTTACCTAACAAACAAAAACAACCCCGAACCTCTCCAACTCCGTTCTCTTTCAGAGCGTCACGCCACTCAATAATCGGATCGCGTGTCGTGCACGGGCAGTGCTCCCGTGACCCCTGACCCTTAACACGCGGTCTGTGTTTTCTGTTTGTTTGTGTGTGAGGATATCCCGAACATCCCCTACATATGTAAGCGCAAATAGGTTTGCTTGACCGGTAGGCGCGTGACAAAACCCACAAACAACGAAACCGTTTGCTGCACTAATTCTACAGTTTCTGTAGTATATTATATTCTTGGTTCTTTCGGTAAAGTCACGCAGAAGAGAAACAACAAAACAATACAAATATAAAACAATAAAAATTCTCACGACGTTTCGACTGCAACACAAGCAATCATCATCAGGTGTGATCATCAGGTGTGATGATGATTGCTTGTGTTGCAGTCGAAACGTCGTGAGAATTTTTATTGTTTTATATTTGTATTGTTTAGTTGTTTCCCTTCTGCGTGACTTTACCGAAAGAACCAAGAATATGAATCCCTGGCAGTCACGAAAGCTTTAAATCAAAAGTTTCTGTAATGCCATCGTCTGTGTTGCCACCCTGCTGAGGTCACGGGTTCGATTCCGTCTCCCGGTGCGCGGCAGTCGAAACGATGATGGCACCTTCACTCAAATCGCCTCCATCCGCCGTAGCGGTGGACGCAGCAAAGGCGGCCCTGCCACCAGCCGATGATCGGCAGGTGGCGTGAGGTGGGGGGGGGAAGTGTGGGCACATCCACGCCTTCCATGCAGGGCCGGATTGAGATTGTGTAGGTCCTCTGCGCTACAGGTACTGTGAGCCCCCCCCCGCCCCCGCCCAGTAATATTTTCAAAAGGAAAACAAAGTTAAAGAAAAGTAAAAATGTATTTTTTTCTACAAAGCTGACAACAAATAAAAATGCAGCATTCACAACAGAAATCACGATTCACTTCAACTCCGGAGGCCCCTACAGCTGACGGAGCCCCCACCGGGGCTGTAGCCCCTAAAGCCGATGCCTTCACCTGGCCCTGCTTCCATGGGAAGAGTAGACCAAGCAGCCGCTCTCGAGTGGAGCGAGCAACTTGCCTGGGGTTCATCCTTTCACCCGAGCAATGACGGCAGGTACGGGTACCCGTTTGCGACCCTAATGCGGCCGGGTACGGGTAGGCCGTGAGTCACTGGTGATTCACCGTTTGTCACTCATTTCCCAACGTCTTGTCTCTTCTCACAATTCAAGTTCCTAGAATCAACCCACCCGCGCCTGAAACATGGCTTCATCCCAGAGGTCGCAATCGGGTACCCGATACCCGTACCCTACCCGATACCCGGCTACCCGTACCTGGCCGGGTACGGGTATCCGTTTTCGACCCTGGTGCGGCCGGGTACGGGTAGGCCGTGAGTCACTGGTGAGTAACCGTTTGTCACTCATTTCCCAACGTCTTGTCTATTCTCACAATTCAAGTTCCTAGAATGAACCCACCCACGCCTGCAACATGGCTTCATCCCAGATGCCGATACCCGGCCGGGTAGCCGGGTATCGGGTAGGGTACGGGTACACGTTTTTGACCCTGGTGCGGCCGGGTACGGGTAAGGAATCAAACCCCGTTTGCGACCTCTGGCTCAGATACAATCGCAAGTCGCAGTTATAGCTGTGGATGCGAGGAGTCGAACCCGGGTTGCCTGAGGCTGCCCTATCCGCTGCGCCACCCCTCCCCATAACGCGCGCGCGCACAATCACGAACGCATCTCTGGAGGAAATGGCTTAAAGCCACGAAACCTCAGAGACTCACCATTACGTGGGTCGCCTGTAGTTGTTTTTTTCCAGTCGATGCTACGTATGTTCCCCCCCCCCCACTAATCCAGCACTGCGGGTGGAGGGTTGGTGGATCAGCGCGCACATTTGCGCTGCGTCGCGAGGCTCCATTCCCGTGGACATCGAGGCACCGCCGGCAGAATGCAGTCGAGCAAAGTGTGGATTAGTGTAGTCCGTCACTTCTGTTTGGGATAGAGTGTGCCCCCCTCTCTCCGCCCTGTCGCGTGCGCGGAGTTTCCACGCAGTCGCGCAGTATAAACGCTCGCCGCTCGTTGGCTGAAAACATCTTAACACATAGAGAACCGCAGAGCGACCGTTCGGCGCTGGCTGCCTTCCAGCTTGGTCCGTGGTTCCTGCACAGCGGTTGTGCGACGCGATTTGCGCGAGCAGCGACAAAATCCATCGTACACAACGAATCATTCGATTCGTGTTTTTGTTGTTGTGGAGATTAGTGAGTTCGCCTCTGCATTCACAGCTCTCCGACTTGCTCAACAGGCGTTCCACTCGTCTCAAGGTACGTTCGTGTGCTCGCGAACAGATGCTCGCTAACGGCACTTGCCCCGACAGGGTGTCGAAGGCTATACGTGGGATATTTGTTTTTGTTTCTATGTATGTGTGGGTATGGGGGGGTGGTGCTTAACGCACTGCGATCACGAACCCACCGGCCTGACTTGAATCGCCTGCCAAGGCGAACGTCTTCTTGGTTCTTTCGGTAAAGTCACGTAGAATGGAAATAATAAAATAATAAAAATAAAACATAATAAAATAATTCTCACGACGTTTCGGCCACAACGCAATCAGCCGTCCTCAGTTGAAGAACAGGTCCGTCGAGAAGACAGAGTCTGAATGAAACACCACCAGGCTTGGAGCGTTTTTTTAAGCTGGGTTGGAGGGGGGGAGAGCGCTTTGACAAAATAATTTGCACATCAAGAGGAATTTAGCATATTTATGGGAAATGCAGATATGCGATTAGTACTACTTGTGAAATGCGTAGGGTTTTAAAGTCATTATGCCCGTGCATTATGCAGGATTAGCAGCATCAAAGGGAGGGGTTAGGGGTAGCATTAATAAAGAGAAGGAATGTTAATAGTATGTATGATGAATCCCTGCAGTCACGAAAGCTTTGAATCTAAATTTAAGGCGAACGTCGTTGGCGACTGATATCTGAACCGGTACTGGGCCTCCCCCTGAGTTCCTCCTGGTGCGGTGTGGAAGCGTCAGCATTGGGGAGACAAAGGCGGCCGGGCGTGTTTCTGGCCGCACCAGCTGCCTATGCGTGAGTCTGTCGGGTTTCACAGCGCTAGGCCGGAACGTCAGGGGGTTGTTATACGGGGGGGTGTGGGGGGCTCTTTGGTTTTGTGTGCATGTAGATCTTGATGTTATTATTATTATTATTTTTTTTTTATGTAATCATCAGCCATGGTCAATCCACTGTTAGATGAATACCCTACCCCCCCAAACCCTTCACCATCTCTCAGCTTCATGAACAAGAACACTCACGCACGCTTCATGAACAAGAACGCGCACGCTTCATGAACAAGAACGCGCACGCTTCATGAACAAGAACACGCACGCTTCATGAACAAGAACGCGCACGCTTCATGAACAAGAACGCGCACGCTTCATGAACAAGAACACGCACGCTTCATGAACAAGAACGCGCACGCTTCATGAACAAGAACACTCACGCTTCATGAACAAGAACACTCACGCTTCATGAACAAGAACGCGCACGCTTCATGAACAAGAACGCGCACGCTTCATGAACAAGAACACGCACGCTTCATGAACAAGAACACGCACGCTTCATGAACAAGAACACGCACGCTTCATGAACAAGAACACGCACGCTTCATGAACAAGAACACTCACGCTTCATGAACGAGAACACGCACGCTTCATGAACAAGAACGCGCACGCTTCATGAACAAGAACACGCACGCTTCATGAACAAGAACACGCACGCTTCATGAACAAGAACACGCACGCTTCATGAACAAGAACACGCACGCTTCATGAACAAGAACGCGCACGCTTCATGAACAAGAACACTCACGCTTCATGAACAAGAACGCGCACGCTTCATGAACAAGAACGCGCACGCTTCATGAACAAGAACACGCACGCTTCATGAACAAGAACACGCACGCTTCATGAACAAGAACACGCACGCTTCATGAACAAGAACACGCACGCTTCATGAACAAGAACACTCACGCTTCATGAACGAGAACACGCACGCTTCATGAACAAGAACGCGCACGCTTCATGAACAAGAACACGCACGCTTCATGAACAAGAACGCGCACGCTTCATGAACAAGAACACGCACGCTTCATGAACAAGAACACGCACGCTTCATGAACAAGAACACGCACGCTTCATGAACGAGAACACGCACGCTTCATGAACGAGAACACGCACGCTTCATGAACAAGGACACGCACGCTTCATGAACAAGGACACGCGCGCTTCATGAACAAGGACACGCACGCTTCATGAACAAGGACACGCACGCTTCATGAACAAGAACACGCACGCTTCATGAACAAGAACACGCACGCTTCATGAACAAGAACACGCACGCTTCATGAACAAGGACACGCACGCTTCATGAACAAGGACACGCACGCTTCATGAACAAGGACACGCACGCTTCATGAACAAGAACACGCACGCTTCATGAACAAGAACACGCACGCTTCATGAACAAGAACACGCACGCTTCATGAACAAGGACACGCACGCTTCATGAACAAGAACGCGCACGCTTCATGAACAAGAACACGCACGCTTCATGAACAAGAACACGCACGCTTCATGAACAAGAACACGCACGCTTCATGAACAAGAACACGCACGCTTCATGAACAAGGACACGCACGCTTCATGAACAAGAACGCGCACGCTTCATGAACAAGAACGCGCACGCTTCATGAACAAGGACACGCACGCTTCATGAACAAGGACACGCACGCTTCATGAACAAGGACACGCACGCTTCATGAACAAGAACACGCACGCTTCATGAACAAGGACACGCACGCTTCATGAACAAGAACACGCACGCTTCATGAACAAGAACACGCACGCTTCATGAACAAGAACACGCACGCTTCATGAACAAGAACGCGCACGCTTCATGAACAAGAACGCGCACGCTTCATGAACAAGGACACGCACGCTTCATGAACAAGGACACGCACGCTTCATGAACAAGGACACGCACGCTTCATGAACAAGAACGCGCACGCTTCATGAACAAGAACGCGCACGCTTCATGAACAAGGACACGCACGCTTCATGAACAAGGACACGCACGCTTCATGAACAAGGACACGCACGCTTCATGAACAAGAACACGCACGCTTCATGAACAAGGACACGCACGCTTCATGAACAAGAACGCGCACGCTTCATGAACAAGAACACGCACGCTTCATGAACAAGAACACGCACGCTTCATGAACAAGAACACTCACGCTTCATGAACAAGAACGCGCACGCTTCATGAACAAGAACACGCACGCTTCATGAACAAGAACACGCACGCTTCATGAACAAGAACACGCACGCTTCATGAACAAGAACACGCACGCTTCATGAACAAGAACGCGCACGCTTCATGAACAAGAACACGCACGCTTCATGAACAAGGACACGCACGCTTCATGAACAAGAACACGCACGCTTCATGAACAAGAACGCGCACGCTTCATGAACAAGAACACTCACGCTTCATGAACAAGAACACGCACGCTTCATGAACAAGAACACGCACGCTTCATGAACAAGAACACGCACGCTTCATGAACAAGGACACGCACGCTTCATGAACAAGAACACGCACGCTTCATGAACAAGGACACGCACGCTTCATGAACAAGGACACGCACGCTTCATGAACAAGGACACGCACGCTTCATGAACAAGAACACGCACGCTTCATGAACAAGAACACGCACGCTTCATGAACAAGAACACGCACGCTTCATGAACAAGAACACGCACGCTTCATGAACAAGGACACGCACGCTTCATGAACAAGAACACGCACGCTTCATGAACAAGGACACGCACGCTTCATGAACAAGGACACGCACGCTTCATGAACAAGAACACGCACGCTTCATGAACAAGGACACGCACGCTTCATGAACAAGAACGCGCACGCTTCATGAACAAGAACACGCACGCTTCATGAACGAGAACACGCACGCTTCATGAACAAGAACACGCACGCTTCATGAACAAGAACGCGCACGCTTCATGAACAAGAACACGCACGCTTCATGAACGAAAACACGCACGCTTCATGAACAAGAACACGCACGCTTCATGAACAAGAACACGCACGCTTCATGAACAAGAACGCGCACGCTTCATGAACAAGAACACTCACGCTTCATGAACAAGAACACGCACGCTTCATGAACGAGAACACGCACGCTTCATGAACAAGAACACTCACGCTTCATGAACAAGAACGCGCATGCTTCATGAACAAGAACACTCACGCTTCATGAACAAGAACGCGCATGCTTCATGAACAAGAACACTCACGCTTCATGAACGAGAACACGCACGCTTCATGAACAAGAACACTCACGCTTCATGAACAAGAACGCGCACGCTTCATGAACAAGAACACGCACGCTTCATGAACAAGAACACGCACGCTTCATGAACGAGAACGCGCACGCTTCATGAACAAGAACACGCACGCTTCATGAACAAGAACGCGCACGCTTCATGAACAAGAACACGCACGCTTCATGAACGAGAACACGCACGCTTCATGAACGAGAACACGCACGCTTCATGAACAAGAACGCGCACGCTTCATGAACAAGAACACGCACGCTTCATGAACGAGAACGCGCACGCTTCATGAACAAGAACACGCACGCTTCATGAACAAGAACACGCACGCTTCATGAACAAGAACACGCACGCTTCATGAACGAGAACGCGCACGCTTCATGAACAAGAACACGCACGCTTCATGAACGAGAACGCGCACGCTTCATGAACGAGAACGCGCACGCTTCATGAACAAGAACGCGCACGCTTCATTAACAAGAACGCGCACGCTTCATTAACAAGAACACGCACGCTTCATTAACAAGAACACGCACGCTTCATGAACAAGAACGCGCACGCTTCATGAACAAGAACACGCACGCTTCATTAACAAGAACACGCACGCTTCATGAACAAGAACACGCACGCTTCATTAACAAGAACACGCACGCTTCATGAACAAGAACACGCACGCTTCATTAACAAGAACGCGCACGCTTCATTAACAAGAACGCGCACGCTTCATTAACAAGAACGCGCACGCTTCATGAACAAGAACACGCACGCTTCATGAACAAGAACACGCACGCTTCATGAACGAGAACACGCACGCTTCATGAACAAGAACACGCACGCTTCATTAACAAGAACGCGCACGCTTCATGAACAAGAACACGCACGCTTCATGAACAAGAACGCGCACGCTTCATTAACAAGAACGCGCACGCTTCATGAACAAGAACACGCACGCTTCATGAACGAGAACACGCACGCTTCATGAACAAGAACACGCACGCTTCATGAACAAGAACACGCACGCTTCATGAACGAGAACACGCACGCTTCATGAACAAGAACACGCACGCTTCATGAACAAGAACACGCACGCTTCATGAACAAGAACACGCACGCTTCATGAACAAGAACACGCACGCTTCATGAACGAGAACACGCACGCTTCATGAACGAGAACACGCACGCTTCATGAACAAGAACACGCACGCTTCATGAACAAGAACACGCACGCTTCATGAACGAGAACACGCACGCTTCATGAACAAGAACACGCACGCTTCATGAACAAGAACACGCACGCTTCATGAACAAGAACACGCACGCTTCATGAACGAGAACACGCACGCTTCATGAACGAGAACACGCACGCTTCATGAACAAGAACACGCACGCTTCATGAACAAGAACACGCACGCTTCATGAACGAGAACACGCACGCTTCATGAACGAGAACACGCACGCTTCATGAACGAGAACACGCACGCTTCATGAACAAGAACACGCACGCTTCATGAACAAGAACACGCACGCTTCATGAACGAGAACACGCACGCTTCATGAACGAGAACACGCACGCTTCATGAACGAGAACACGCACGCGCCAAATGTAATGGACGTTCGTCCAGCTGGAGGCGTGCACAGGAGCACGCTGTAGCCCGTGCGCTGTATGAACCCCGACCGTTGAGTAAATATTTCCCCGGTGAGAGCCTAGTGGGTTGCAGACCGTGATCGCCGTCGTCTCTGAGAAAGGACGCGGCTCACGGAGACAGCGAGAGAGATACGTAACTAGTAAAGCGGCAATCGAAGTCTGATCATACGCTGAATTGCGCGTGTTGAGCTGAAGCGAACACGTTTTGTTCTTTACGTAACATACATCGTTGTTTATGATGTATCAAGTCAATGAGTTTCTGCTCAAATGAGCATTCAAGCGGTGCTCAGCTCCTGTCGACAGCCCTGAGTCAGCGGTGCAAATTCTACATTCCTATGGCAGGGGCCGAGTCTATTCCATAGGACAGCCGCTGTTGACTTCCCCGCCAAAGCAGTACTCATTGTATCGACCCCGGAGCGAAGGATGATGGGGCGGGTCAACCGCCTGCAACTAAGATTTGAACTCGCGACTCCTAAACTCGAGCCGCTCGTTCTAATCGCTAAGCCACGTGACCGATCATACAATAATACAAAACATATGTTTTTGTCTTATAATATTAAGCGCGATGATTGATCATAATTGATCATTTTTAAAAAAATCATCGTTTGTTTACGTGTTTTTTTGTCGTTGTAAATAAATATAAATGCGGCGGTTAGCGCTCCGTGCTCTGAACCGGGCGACTTGAGTTTGATTCCAGGCCACGGACAAAATCCGTGGAAAGTTTTCTCTGACCGCATCGTGGCTTCCACCCCTTAAGCAACCCGCATGACTCACCCCGCCGTGGCGAGGTTTGGTCAAACACAAGGCCGTAGCCATGGAGTCAACATTGGGGGGGACCAAATCTTCCAGGGGGTCTGGGGGTCTCCCCCTAGAGAAAAAAAAATCTAAATTTGAAAACGAATTTCCTGCCATTTCCAGAGAAAAATATTAAAAAAATTCACTAACAAATATGATGGACTTTTAATTAATGTTTTACAATAATGTATAATAGTGTATTGTATTACATTGCTCTGTTTTTAATTGTTTTACCTTTTCTTGTTTCATTGTATGTAATGGCAGAGATTAGGGATTAATAAAGTACAACCATAACCACAATCATATAAACAGAAATCTATTTTATAGCAATATATTGGGGGGGGGACATTTTGAGCATATTTGAATATTGGGGGGGAGGGATGTGTCCCCCCCCCCCAATATATATTATAATTACGGCCTTGATCAAACAGCCCCCCCCCCCATGAACAAAAGAGGCTTGCAGAAGCCTTCATCCAGCAGCGGGTTGATAATCGTCTGTAATTGACTATTATTCGTATTATTCATTTTAATACTGTTACATTTACAAACATGCAAATTGGTTTTCGAGAAGCGTTGCCTGAAAACGTGTTTACACTTTTGGCGGACTTTTGTTGAAGAAAATAAAATAAAAACACCAAGATTTTAAACAAACGCGGCTATAATTGGGAAACAATTCTCACAAGAGCATTGTCGTGTTGAAAACAATATCATTATAGTAAAAATTAAACTCGGTTTATAATGCGCGCGCATACATTTCACGGATCGGACGCAGTGTTCGATCGAGAAGTCGGAGGCGTGGAGCCAGAGCTCAAAGTCCCCCGTACTGAGCCTGAACAGTTGAGCCTGAACAGCTGAGAGCCTGAACATACGATAACCTGAACACGTGAGAGCCAGAACCGTTGAGAGTATTTCGCTACTGCCACGGTTACTGTCGCCCTGAACTTTACTTATTGATTCCTCCACCCGTGTTGACGACTCGGTGCAGCAGACGCAGACTATTGCGTTTCGTCCATCACACCGTGTTCAACCACCACACTCTGCACGTCACAACACACTCACTCACCCAACCACTCACTCACTCACTCACCCACCCACTCACCCAACCACCCACTCACCCACTCACTCACCCACTCACCCAACCGCTCACCCACTCACTCACTCAACCAACCACTCACCCACTCACCCAACCACTCACCCACCCACTCACCCAACCACTCAACCACTCACCCACCCACCCACTCACCCAACCACTCACTCACCCAACCACTTACTCACCCACTCACTCACCCAACCACTCACCCACCCACTCACCCAACCACTCAACCACTCACCCACCAACCCACTCACCCAACCACTCACTCACCCAACCACTTACTCACCCACTCACCTACTTACGCACTCACATACTCAAAATTCACTCGCCACACTGCAGGTCACCTCCCCCTTCTCCCCGCTTCTTCGCTCGCATCGCTCCACGTTGGATTTCCCTCCTCCCATCATCACCATCATCATCATCGTCGCTTAGTTCCCCCGAACCTCTCACGATAACAACCCTCTCTCAATTCAAGAAGCGTGCTACACTCTGTATCTATGAACACCTTCCGTGCGCAGCTCTTTCATTGTTTGCTGGCCCGCTTAGCCCTTTTGTGCGTGCGCTACGTAAAACAAAAAAATGTGTTTTTGCAACTACAAAAAAACGTCTCGTTGGCAGGACGACCCTTGGTCAGCGGAGGCCGAGCAGAGCAATGAGAGCAGTCGTAGCGGCAGCGGCGGTGGTGGTGCCAGCCGGTACCCAGCGATGGTGGTGGTGGTGGTGGTGTTGGAGCGCGGTCGTGACTGCATCTCAGCTCGCCCAGGGCACGCCGGGCGCCGCGTGCAACACGGACTGCTCCTGCACTCGGGGTGGCATCGTCGCCTGCAATTACAAGCGACTGCGAGGGTTCCCCGCCGGCTTGCCCGAAAACACAATCAGTCTGGACCTGAGCAACAACCTCCTGGGCAGCAACATCGACGCCACGGGTCTCTCCTCCCTCCGGTTCCTGCAGAAGCTCTGGCTCAACAAAAACGTGGTGCACACGATCCCAAACGGAACCTTCAAGACCCTGGGACACCTCCAGATGTTGGATCTGCAGTTCAACGATATGACGCATGTCGACGTGGAGGCGTTTAAAGGGCTTTCGTCCCTGAAGTTCCTCTACCTGCAGAACAACCGCTTGGAGAGCCTGCCCGCCGGAACGTTGGACCACCTGCAGGGCTTGCGAGAGATCCACCTGTACAAGAACGAGTGGAACTGCGGCTGCGGGGAGATCCTCTATCTGAGCCAGTGGATCAAGGACCACGGCAAGTTGGTGATGAACCGCTTCATGGCCAACGACCCGAGGAACGTGACCTGCTTCAAGAGTTCCTGGCCCGTGATGGACATCGTCGCCGCTACTAATGTCACCGCCGATGGGTGCAGCGATGTTCGCGTGACGTCTCAAGAAACGACGACGACGAAGACGACGAAGAAGACGACGAAAACGACGACGAGCAGGAGGAGGGAGGAAGCAACAGCCACCCCCAGGAGGTCACCAGCGAGCAGTGGGAGCGGCTGCGAGACGCGCGGGGTGGTGGTGGTGGGGGTGGTGAGCGCGCTCGTCTCCCTGCGCCTCTATCTGATTTGAATGCACGGCACCCTCTCGTCGTCGTTGTTGCTGCCAGAATGAAGATGACAAACAGAGAAGAATGGGCTTCGTTGCACTTTCTGGAGGGTGTTAAGATGCTCGAACGCAAAATAGACACCGATTATCGCAAGGCATGACAACGTTGCCTTGCGATGTAAAACACGCATGCACACAAACGCGTTTTTGGATAATGTGCGCATTGTAAGCGGTGTCTATTTAGTGTTCGAATATCTTAACACCTCCGGTATTCATATTCTTGGTTCTGTCGGTAAAGTCACGTAGAAGGGAAATAATAAAATAATAAAAATATTAAACAATAAAAATTCTCACGACGTTTCGACTGCAACACAAGCAATCATCATCAGGTGTGAAAACCACAGCAAACAATTTGGAGAGAAAAAAAAACGCCACTTTTTTCAAATTTTCTTGCTGTGGTTTTCACACCTGATGTGATTTTGATGATTGCTTGTGTTGCAGTCGAAACGTCGTGAGAATTTTATTGTTTTATATTTTTATTATTTTAAATAGAATAAGGGAAATAATAAAATAATAAAATTTGAAAACAATACAAGTTATTTTATATTTTTATTGTTTTTTATTTTTTTTATTTTATATTCTTATTGTTTTTTTATTTGTATTTTTTTTTGTTTAATATATTTTTATTATTTTATTGTTTCCCTTCTACGTGATGACTTTACCGAAAGAACCAAGAATATGAATCCCTGCAGTCACGAAAGCTTTCAATCAAAACCTCCGGTATTACTGCCAGAAAGGGTAACGCCTCGCCACTTGTTGATGATTTCATTCCGTTCACCGGGGGCTCTGCAGCCCATCACCACCAGCAGCATCATCCTCATCAGCAGCCACGATCTATCCACTGCTAGACGAAGCCCCCCAACCCCCCTCGTCACAAGCCGCGTCGCCGTCTCTCTCGATCGATCTTGCAAAGCCACAATCCTTCCCGGCGCCGAACACGCGACGGGGCTGATCCCTCGCTCCATCTCCTTGATGCACGTCCCTCTAACACGTGGGGGCCATCCCAGGGCTGCAGCTGCTGCTGCTGCTGCTGCTTCGTCGGTAGTGAGAATCAGAATATTTATTTATACGCTGCAGGAATCCGATGAGCTATGAAGCTCTTCATCACACGTGTCCAGTAGGGGCGAGGGTAAGAATGTTACGACAACAAACGGCACCAAAATGCACGGCAGTGACTTCCCCGTCATCCCGTTCAGCCGCGACGCGTCCTGCCTCGCGCAAGACCCGCTCAGTTATCTCAGCAGCGAATGCGTCCCAACAGCAAAAATCGCACGGAGCAAATCAAGGAAATTGTGGAGAGACGCACGCGTGGAGTTAGACCGAGAGGCAGCAGAGAGGAACACACACGCGGGTGAGTGTCATCATCTCCCGCAGTGCTCATACGACAACAATAAACGATAATTTGTTTTTTTACCCTTCTATCTGGCAACAAAACTGACACCTTTTTTACCAAGGAGTCATGTTTGCATAAACCACAATACCTGCAGTCATAATGCAAACAAAAAACATAACTCTGATAATGTATGCACTGTCCTTGAAGTTGATTGGTCCACACCCGAGACAGCTTTCCTTAGAGCCTAGTCTCTAATGGGTTGGACCAGGTGACGCCTTTTGGCGTCATCTGGTCCAACCCATGTGTCAGTTTTGTTGCCAGATAGAAGGGTAAAAATCCAATTATCATATTTTTTACTGGCAAATGAGGTTCCAATGGAACAATAAACGAGTGAGACTTGGGCAGGGAGACGCGTCGTCACGGCCAGAAGAGACTCGGGTGGTCGAAAATAATAAACGGAGAGCGGCAGGCGAGGAATGCAGCGAGTTCGGGACGATGTCGGGACCACCGTGGAGGAGACGGAGCGACGAGGGGACGGAATCGTCGCTCCTCGCGTGCAGAGCGGTGACGGCGGATCGCGACGGCGACTTGGGAGGGATGGAAGCCTTCGTCCAGCAGTGGATCATCTATCACGGCTGGTGGAGCAAACAAGACGTCGAGTGGAGCTGTCGAGGTTTAGAGCTATCGACGCAGCAGCCCTTCGACTCGGTCAAGGTTCACCACCGCGAAAATGCGGCTCAAGCGTTTCCATTAATTACGTTTTTTTTTAATAGTTTAGTTATATATAGTATAAACACATATACTCTATATTCTTGGTTCTTTCGGTAAAGTCACGTAGAAGGGAAATAATAAAATAATATAAATATTAAAAATGTTGTTTTATATTTGTATTATTTTATATAAATATAAAAAAAAAATTTGATTTTTATTATTTTATTATTTCCCTTTACGTGCCTTTACCGAAAGAACCAAGAATATGAATTCCTGCAGTCACGAAAGCTTTAAATCACATATACTCCCTTTGTTCTTTCGGTAAAGTCACGTAGGCGTAAAATAAAATAAATCACGACGTTTCGGAGGCAACACACAAGCGTCCGTTTGTGTGTGCGCCCGAAACGTCGTGATTTATTTTATTTTCTACCCACGTGACTTTACCGAAAGAACCAAAAAGTATGGTGCATGGAGTCACGAAAGCTTCAAATCAAGATACTCACTTAATTCTAGATTTGAAGCTTTCGTGACTGCAAGGAATCATCTTCTTAGGTTTTTTCGGTAAAGTCACGTAGGTAAAACATCAAAATGAATGAAAATAAAATAAAAAATCACGACGTTTCGGAGGCAACACAAGTCTCCGTCATCAGGTGGGACCGTCACAGCCAGATTAGCTGCATCAAGTGACTTGATTAGCTGCATCAAGTGACTTGATGCAGCTAATCTGGCTGTGACGGTCCCACCTGATGACGGAGACTTGTGTTGCCTCCGAAACGTCGTGATTTTTGATTTTATTTTATTTTATTTTCATTCATTTTGATGTTTTACCTACGTGACTTTACCGAAAAAACCTAAGAAGAAGATACTCACTATTTTCTCGTGGCTTTGAACCTAAACGTTATCGTATTGCGTTTCATTTTAGCGTACAGTGCTTTTTGATACACCCTTGAGTGGACGTGCTATTGCGTTTAAAGTAAGTACGGTTTACGATTTATATGTTTTTGTATTTTTTTTATCCTTTAAAGGTAACGCACACGACGCTGTTGAACGTGCTGCGTTAAGTAGTTAATTGTGCACCACTGTTAACGGAGCAGTGTCATTAATGCTTTTAATTATATATATTTGAGAAAATTCCCGTGATGGTATTTCCACATCTCCCGGAGTTTGCACGCTTACTGTCCGTCGTCATAATCTCGGATGAATCAATGTCCACCCTTTAATTACCTGAGTTTATGATTACATTTTGTTTCAATGTAAAGCGCTTCGGTGCGATCTTACTTGTGAAAGACCGTGAGACTAACATTTTAAAAACAAAGTTTATAAAACAATAAAAACACATTCTAATACCTTAACAGCGTCATTTCTAAATTTCGCAACAACAACAACAAGTCACCTCGAGACATTTCGCGAGTTTCGAGTCTCGTGGCAATGAACGTGAAGATCGCCGTTCGCCAGGCGAGGCGACACGCTGCGTGTGCACGACCCGTGACGCCGACGCGACCGCGAGGTTTTGTATCGGCAAGAGGAAGAGGCCCCGTGACGCGGGCTGTTTCACATCGACCCGTTGCAGAATTAGCGCTCGCAATGAGCGCTTTGTCGCTGCTGGCAGGAGGAAGTCACGGGACAAACCCATGCGGCTCGGGGTTGACTGACTGAGATGACTGGCAGGATGCACCGCCTGCGTTCCCGACTGTGACGACTCGTATAGGCGCACGCGCGCGCACACGCGTAACACGAGCGAAACAGTGCGCGCGATATGCCGCCCTGAGAAACCGAATTACTCCTCCCCAAGGGTTGTCTCCCACACCCGTGTAGACCCTCTCCCCCGACACTCCTCTTTTCCGCCAACATTTAACTTTCTGGGGGGGTCTCCTCCGCCCCCCAACTCCAATTCCCCTGTCCCCTCTTTTCGCACCTTCCTCGCCAGCGCCCTTTTATTATAAAACACATTCCTGCTGCGAAGGGAGCTGGTAGGAACGTTGGGTTGCTCGGTCAATGGCCAGGGTCAACGGCGGCGTGGTGTATTCCGCAAATATGCCCGACTGTGAGGGCGGGCACAAGCCGGCGTGAGTAGGTGAAACGTTGAGTTTTATAAGGGCGCCACGGGGTGACCAGCCCCTCCCCACCCAGCCCCTCCCCACCCTCCCCACCCAGCCCGTCTCCACCCTCCCCACCCAGCCCCACCCTCCCCACCCAGACCCTCCCTCCCCACCTAGCCCCTCACTCCACGACGGACGGACGGACACAATAATCCCGTGGGCTGGTGTAACCAGGAGGTTCCTACCAGTAAAAAAACAATTATCTGGCCGTGCCACTGCGCGACCCCCACACTCAACCAGTGCCGGATGAAGCGAGTGCGGGGCCTGTAGCGTGATGTTATAAAGGGGCCCTAAATAAATAAATAAAACACGTAAATATTAAAAAACTCATTTTAAACTTGCACAGTAAAGTTATTGTATTTTTTCATTTGCTACACAGCCAGATAATACGACAAATCGCTAACCTTAAACACCCATTCGTTCTTAAAAGCTGAAGGCGGTATAGTACTATAGTAATAGGGCAAGTGCAGCATCACTGAACCGGAATTGAGAGCTTGAAAGCATTTAGCGCAGGGCCCTTGAAAGTGCGGGGCCCGTAGCTACTACACATGCAGCACCTACACGTGCAGCTACTACACGTGTAGCTACTACACGTGCAGCACCTACACGTGTAGTAGCTGCTACACGTGTTGTAGCTGCTACACGTGTTGTAGATACTACACGTGTAGCTACTACACGTGTAGCTACTACACGTGTAGCTACTACACGTGTAGCTACTACATGTGTAGCTACTACATGTGTAGCTACAACTGCTACGAGGATAATCCGGCACTGGACTCAACCCTTACCGCGCGCTCACACGATAATCTGCAGGTCCAGCGACCTTCGCGATCTGTCCTCGGCGAGGGACACAGCAAACGGAACGCAGGCGGCGCTGGGTGTCTCGTCCTGATGCTGCTGCTGCTCTACGTTTCTTCGATGGCTCCTCGGCAACATTTGATCATCTCCTCCTCCTAGTGTGTAACAATGTCCGTTCATCGCTCCTTCCAAGAAACGTGGGAGCCACGCCAAACGCGAGACCGCAAGCCACGCTGGTCCGCGGGTAGACGACACAGTCCACCCCACCCGGCCAAACCCCTCCACCCCCTGCCCCAACAATCCTTGCCGATCGATCGATAGCGCGGGCTGTGGTGGTGGTGGGTGAGTGGGCTGGTTAACGTGGGATTTTTTTTATTGGGAATCTCCTTTGGAACGAGGGCAGCCCAACCAGCGTCGAATTATCCTCGCAGCAGATAAAGTAGCTACACATGCTACGGGTCCCGCACTTTCAAGGGCTGTTTTACGTCATGATAAAACGGCAAGACAATGTATTGTGAGGGTTTTTATATTCTCTAGGATTTAAAAAAAAATTCAGGCAAAAGAATGACATGAATTGTAAAGTTAGAGCGATTTTAAATTAACCGAGTCGGTCAACTTGTATTCGCTACTCCCACCTCATCGGTGTTGCAATCTTATAATAACACTGGTCAACAAAAATAACAATTTTTTTCTGGCCTGGACTTTTGCAGATGTTTTAGACTAATTTCAATGTGCTGATTCCAAATCTGATCTCAGATTTGCTCTATCACATCTAATTTTCATGCTATCAGCATACCCCATTTTCATTGATTTTACCCGAAATTAACTCTGTCATTTATGATTGCAAGTTGTTGCGAGTCAGTGACTGCTTTAGTGTTAAAATATGGTGCTGTATTTTTAGGATAGTGTGTTTATAATATCATTTTATGTAGATATCCACATTTGTTTAATATGTTTCTTCTGCAGTTTTTATTGAAAATGCAATATTTGATATCTCAAAAACCTGATGTGATAGACAAAAACTGATGCCAGATTTGGAATCAGCACCCCAAAATTACCTGAAAACCGTTGGAATACCTTATGCCAGAAAAAGTGTGTTGACCAGTGTTATTATTATCAAAACGTCTTGTGAACTTCTTGTTCTGCCGTTTCCACTCAATGTTTAATTTGTTACGCGGAAAAAAAAGATCCCGTGCAGCCAGTGACGCCGACGCCGCCGACGACGACGCCGACGCCGACGATGACGTCGACGACGACGACGACGACGACGTCGACGACGACGACGACGACGACGACGACGACGACGATGACGATGATGATGAGCAGGCTACGACTTGGTGGCGGGGATCGTGGAATTTCCCTCGCTGGGCTCCATTCTCGGAACTGCACTTTCAGTCATCTTCTTGGTTCTTTCGGTAAAGTCACGTAGAAGGGAAATAATAAAATAATATAAATATAAAACAATAAAAATTCTCACGACGTTTCGACTGCAACACAAGCAATCATAATCAGGTGTGAAATCCACAGCAAAAAACATTTATTTCATCATCAGGTGTGAAATCTTTCTGTGGATTTCACACCTGATGATGATTGCTTGTGTTGCAGTCGAAACGTCGTCAGAATTTTTATTGTTTAAAATTAATTATTATTTTATTATTTCCCTTCTACGTGACTTTACCGAAAGAACCAAGAATATGAATCCGTGCAGTCACGAAAGCTTCAAATCAAGATTGCACTTTCAGTCGTCATCCCGACCGGGGTATTTATAGGTGGAGGTGTTCTCGGACGTAAACGCAATTTCTCCAACGTAACAATCCAAAACACAATGCAGAAAAAAATCCCATTTGTACGTTTTTATTCCACGCGGCAATGAAGATTACACGTTTGGCAGATCAAATCCGATGGCCAGTTTCAAACTGCAATTGCTATGGGGACTGAACGTAATCGTTGAAGTTGGTTAACCCCACGCAGTTACAAATATACGGGGGTTTTTTTCTTCTCAAAGGTCGACATGGATAAATCAAGCAATGTCATTACCCCTACACACACACACACGCAAACTGCTGGGGCGAGCACGGCACACGAGGGCGTGGGTGGCCAGCAACACGCTCGGCCACCTTTGTCTCCCCAGTGACGATGTTTGCACACTGTACCATATTACTCATTTAAGGCTGAATCGACCTAGGGGAGGCCCAGAACCGGTTCAGACATTCGTCAACGATGTTGGCTGCAGGCGGGCATCGAACTCGGGGCGTCGGGTTCGTAAGGCAGCGCGCTAAACACTGCTCCAACGCTCCTTACGACATATGCACACACAAAAGACAAAGATCCCCCGTATAGCCTTAACAGACTGTTGGGGCAAGTGCTGTTAGCGAGCACCTGTGAAGGCCGGCAACAGCACACGAGGGGGTGGGTGGCCAACAGCACGCCCGGCCGCCTTTGTCTCCCTAGTGACGATGTTTACACACCGCACCAGGTACTCAGTTGAGGCTGAGTCGACCTAGGGGAGGCCCAGGACCGATACAGATAATCGTCACTGGTGTTGGTGGCTGTGAGCAGAAATCGAACTCGGGTCACCGGGTTCGTAGCGCAGCGCGCTAACCGCTGCACCACCGCTCCCCACAATATGCACACACTCATACATACACATGCACACACTCAAAAGTTCGCGAACAAATGCGTAATTTCTTCCCCATGAAATGGCCTCAGGCCTTCACGAACTTGTGGGTGACTTCATAGATTCCGACCGATGCCTTGGCTTTCTCATCGTAATCGTTCCAGTCCTGCGAAGAACAAACACAGGGAGTGGTGAGCGCACACGCGGTTTACACACGCAACACAACACCCCCAGTAACAACACACCCACATTTCGATGTAAAGCTTTCGTGACTGCAGGGATTCATCTTCTTGGTTCTTTCGGTAAAGTCACGTACAAGGGAAGTAATAAAATAATAAAATAATAAATCATAATAAAACTATTCTTTTTTTTATGTTTTATTTTTTTATTATTTTAACACACCCACAGATCCCTCTCCCAGCATGGCCCACAGGCTGTTGGAACAGTGCTGTTAGCGAGCGCCTATTAAGGGCGGATTGGCGCACAAGGGGGTGGGTTGAGCCAGAGCCGCCTTGCCCGGCTGCCTTTGTCACCCCAGTGCTGTTTGTGTTTGTACACGCCACCCGGTACTCAAACAAGGCTGGGTTGGCCTACAGGAAGACCCTGGACTGGTTATCACTCCCCACTGATGTTAGCCACGAGTGCGTAACGCGGCGCTCCGACCAATGCGCCACCGCTCGCTCGCACGCAACACAAACGCACGCAAAGACGCACTCGCAAGCACAATCGCGCAAACACAGGCACGCACAGCAGACCTCACGCACACTCACTCACTCACACGAAGATCCCCCCTAAAGCCTTAACAGACTTTTGGGGCAAGTGCTGTTAGCGAGCAGCTACAAAGGTCAACGCGGCACACGAGGTCATGGGTAGCCGCCACCAAGCCCGGCCGCCTTTGTCTCCGGAGTGGCGATGTTTACACACCGCACCAGGTACTCATTTGAGACTGAGTCGACCTAGGGGAGGCCCAGGACCGGTCCAGATAATCGTCACTGGTTTTGGCCGTGAGTGGGAATCGAACTCGGGTGGGCCGGGTTCACAGCACAGCGCGCGAGCAGTTGTGTTGTCCTACCGCTCCCTACGCGCGCACACAAACACTACGTTACCCCCGCTGGAAAGGGAGCGCTTGTTCAGGCCGGCATGGCACACGAGAGGGTGGTGTGGCCAACACCACGACGCCCCCGCCAGCTTTGTCTCCCCAGTGCTGAACACGCCACGCATATGGGCGCTCCAGATAACCCCACCACGATTAGGCCCTTCGTGATGATAAACGTGCAAACCATGGCAATGAATTCGCAAAAAATTCGAATGCCGCTCGTGAACCACCTAAACGTAAGTCGCGGCAACGTGTTTTGAGCAATCGTTTGGAAATTGATCAATTTATGAACACGGCAACTGTGCTGTAAACACCTTCACGTGCGCCGTCGCTGCAATTTATCCCAAATTTTCCGTGGAAAAGTCCACAACAAGCTGAAGTCGCATCCAACGGAATCAGAGGAGCAAATGCAGCAAACGCGTTAAACCTCTGACCGACTTAAAATTGTAACTCTAAAGTTGGTTAACCACCTGCGGTGTTAGTTCGCCTGTGAATTGCTTTCCATAACTTAGTTTCGTCTTCCTTGCTGCGTTGTGTTTTGTGCACACGCATTTTATTTCATGCCGATTTGTGTTCGTGCAATTGGCTTAGAATTATCCCGTGACACCATTGTTTTTGGCTACGATTCCCATTTGCATCTACGATTTAATATTTCCTTTTATATTATCGCTTTTGGCCATTTTGACAACCCAGTTCGGTTACTATCGCAAATGAGACTCATTCTGGTCTCTTGAGTTCTCATCTGGTTAAACAAATTAAACTATAATGGCATCCATATTCTTGGTTCTTTTGGTAAAGTCACGTAGAAGTTAAATAATAAAATAATATTAATATTAAACAATAACAATTCTCACGACGTTTCGACTGCAATACAAGCAAAATAAAAATTTTTAATTTAAAATTTTCTTTCTGTGGATTTCACACCTGAAGACGATTTCTTGTGGTGCAGTCAAAACGTCGTGAGAATTGTTATTGTTTCATATTAATATTATTTTATTATTTCCCTTCTACGTGACTTTACCGAAAGAACCAAGAATATGAATCCCTGCAGTCACGAAAGCTTTAAATCAAAATATACTGCCATCCGTTGGGAGTTTGTACGTGCACACCTGAATCCGCTGCGACTTCTGCATCGCCCCGCTCGTACTCACCACGAAATACGACGTGCTTCACGCCAAAGATCCCGTCACATCGCTCAACGAGAAAATTCGGCCAAATTTGAACAAAAATTACCACCACCGCAAATGACTTCATTGCGATTTACCGAAGCGATCGTCGCCCCCTGCTGCCGACAACTGGCAGCACACTCCTGAGGTGAGGCTCAACCGAGGCTTTCAAGGGCACTCTCTTCTCGTCTTGTCGAACACAAAAGCACCTTCGTTGCCAGCCTAGCGCCGTGACAACTGCTCTCGTCGAGTTAAACGTGACGTGTGCACCACGTGACGTGCACAGCACGTGACGTGCGTACCACTTGACGTGGTGCACAGCACGTGTCGATACTCGCCGTTCGCATCGCGACCAACGCAACCGTGATTGGAACGAAGATCCGTACCGGACAACATCTTCATCTAGTGATAGGTTTTTACCCTTTCAACTGGCAGAAAAACTGACACCTTTATACAAGGCATCATGTTTGCAATAACCATAACACAAGCAGTCAAAATGCAAACAAAAAGAAACAACTCTGATGATGATAATGATGATCATTATCATCATCATTATCATCATTATCATAATGATGATCATTATCATCATCATCACAGTTGTTTCTTTTTGTTTGCATTTTGACTGCTTGTGTTGTGGTTATTGCAAACATGATGCCTTGTATAAAGGTGTCAGTTTTTGTACCAGTTGAAAGGGTAAAAACCTACTACTATATTTGCCACAGGTAAAGGAGATGTCTCATAGTGTAACCATCTTCATCGTCGCAGGATGCCCATCAAATAATAAGAGCCTCACAGCTCATGGGGCCCTTCCTGGCAAAATAAATAAAATCTCTTGATGATTATAAGCACGATAATTACCTTCTCTTGCAGGTTGATGTCTCCAAATTGTGTCCGCGTGTCGGCTCCCTCCGCCGTGAATCCGGCCTGAGCGAACAGAGTGGCTTTCTTGTAAGAAGCGTCATGGCCAACGACAAGACGCCCACAGAAACACGTGGCGGCGGTGACGACGACAACGACGAGAGCGGCGTGTCCCCGTGCTAGTCACCGCTACTGGCAGGCCCGTCGGAGCAAGTGTTGTTAGCGAGCACCCGTGAAGGTCGCCACAGCATCATACCCTGGGAGTGTCGTGCTACCAGCTGTGGCTGCAGGATTTGTCGTACGCGTTATGTTTATCGTTTATTGTTACATTTTAAATCACAGTTCCTATGATTACTGTTGTTACATTGTTTTTATAGCTTTATTTTGATGATTCGAAAACATATGGTTAATATAAATTGTCTTATGGTTGTTGTTGTTGTTGGCTTGTACCACATTTTGTGATTTTTGCACGCAGCGTTTTAATACGGATTGTTTTTGGCAATATTTGCTGGTTTATTCCAGGATGTTTCTGTTGCGCGTCGTCGCTTTAAGATGTTCTGTGTTCATATTTTGTTTGTTGCGGTTGCACCCGACTCAAGAGCCGCATGGCTCACAGGGCCATACCTAATCAATGAAACTTGAAACTTTAAACAGCAGCACGTCAAGGGGGTGGAGTGGCTAGCACCACGCCCGGGCCACCTTTGTCTCCCCAATTATGATGTTTGCGCACTGAAATAGGTACTCAATTAAGGCTGAGTCTACCTAAGGGGGAGGCCTGGGACCTGTTCAGATATTCATCACTGATGCTGACAGCGAACGGGACTCGAAAAAGTACACTCACGCACCCTCAAGCATGCACGCACACACACACACATTTATCTTATTTCACAGCGATTTACGTTTCCGCAGCGTTTTAATTTCTCCTGAAATTCGGTTTTTTTCGCTCCGATTTCTATTTGCTTCATTGCTGGACTTAGTCTTGATTTGAAGCTTTCGTGACTGCAGGAATCCATACACTTTGGTTCTTTCGGTAAAGTCACGTAGTTAGAACATAAAATAAAATAAATCACGACGTTTCGGGTGCAACACAAGCGTCCGTCATCAGGTGGGAAAGCTTTGTGTTGCGCCCGAAACGTCGTGATCTCCTTCATTTTATTTTATACCCACGTGACTTTACCGAAAGAACCAAAGAGCATGCTGGACTTAGTTTGAAGGTTATTGTTATTGCCCTTTTGGTGAGCCCAGATCAGTCACTCTTACAAATGAGACCCCTCAGTCCTGCCCCCTTGAATTCTCACCTGGCCAAAGAAAATCACCTCGAACCTCGGACCTCGGGCAGACGGTTTCGTAGGGCGGTGGGCACCCAAAACCGCCGCTCACGCGCTCTCTCACCTGCGGCTGGAAATCCACGGGCTGGAGCCCACGGCACTCAAAGACGACCACGGTCTTGAAGGTTTCACTGTCTTCAGCCTGCACACGGCACGGCACGACCACCGCCACCCACATCGCTCTCTGCCCTTGGCACAGCGGGAGCGACGAAGCGGCTTGCGGACAAAAGGGTCTCCGGATATGTATTGCGCCGTACCGTAAAAATACGCTCCAATATCCCACCCAGTGTAGGTGGGCTCTCATCCAGTGGTGGATTGACAAATTGGGGCTGCGAATGTTCATTGATCAAGTCGTATTATTTCTTGATATTAAATGGCCAAGTCTAAATTTAACTCGTGAATATTTCTTCGCGCACCAAACACACTCAATGCGGACGACGAAATGACACCACATTGGTACGAGACCCCGGAAACTCACACGGCAACGTCTCAGCGTCACAAGCCGACATCTGCAAAACTTTCAACCACAACGTGGAGTGCGCAGTGATACTGCACTGTGTAGAACGCGGCTCTCCGCGCAAGAGCGTCGAATAACGCTGCGAAATTACCCGTCTGCGTCTTCATACACTCACTAATGACATCTTCTCAGTCACGCTTTGGTCTTTGGTGGATAGTCGTAGTCATTGTCACGATGGATAATTTTAGTACACCAAGCCAAAAGCTGACTAAAGTAAAAAAAACTCCACTAAGGTGACAAATGTTTTCATCCTTGCTCTTGTTTACAGAGCTCTCACCGGAGATGCTGTGACATCGGGCCTAGCGTCCACGTGAGGTTTTAGCGTTAACGCCTCTTGGAGCACGTCCTGAACGGCGCAGCTGAAACCTGCTCACAGCCGGGGGTCCGTTTTTCAACTGGACCTCTCCCTGTGGCCAAACACTTTTTGTAACGAATTCTATAACTTGGTGAGTTGGTAATACGTTTTAGAATTAATTTAAGGAGCATAACCATGGTTGTTCCTTGCAGCAATATTTTAATTTTCCAAATGTTGCCAGTAGATGGTAGAAGCACCACATACATCATCACGTGTGTGTGTGTGTGTCAGTTTAGGGTATTTACCACTAATTGTTTACCTGTGAAAATGTTTAGTGGGTGAGAATTGAAATGTGTTAGACTCACATTGTAGGGCTTCATGGATTCCTTTAAGATGTCTAAATAAATGGTCACACACACACACAAAGACAAAGATTCTCCGGTACATCTATGACATAACTTTTGTGGCAAGTGCTGTTTGCGAGCGCAAGTCAGCCGCCCATAAAATTCACAACGCAACTCTGGTGAACTTGAAAAAACACAATCAGAAACCGTGACGGCAACTTGAGTAGAAACTCGGAATTTCAAGGCCCAAAATCCTGACGTTAAGCAAGTCAGACCAGCCTGTGAAGTGAGAATGGCCCAGCGAATTCACTCAGCAGGCCAGATAATTCACGGCCCAACTTGAGTTGTCAGAAGAAAATGCGGAAACGAGTCGCAACGAGAGAGTCAACTCGAGTCCGACATCGACTTCTGCGACCCATGGGGACACGGCATCAGCGGCTCGACGGATCCATCAAACGCACGGTATTGGGCACGGACGCTCACCTAGATTTGAAGCTTTCGTGACTGCAAGGATTCATAGTCTTAGGTTTTTTCGGTAAAGTCACGTAGGTAAAAAATTAAAATGAATAAAAGTCAAATAAAAATAAAATAAAAATCACGACGTTCCACCTGAAGACGGAAGCTTGTGTTGCCTCCGAAACGTCGTGATTTTAATTTTATTTTACTTTTATTAATTTTAATTTTTTACCTACGTGACTTTACCGAAAAAACCTAAGACTACGGACGCTCACCTATCGAGTTCTCGCGTGAGCACAGCTTACACTTCTGCACCATGCTGGCACTGCCACGGCCACCCTTCAGTGGGGCACTCTCCTAAGGACACAGAACACACGGCAGGGCGGCAACGCAGTGGTAATACTCTCGCCTTACAGCAACAAGCATCACCTGGGCTCGATTCACGACTTCGATGCCTTTCTGTGTGGAGTGTCGATTTAAAGCTTTCGTGACTGCAGGGATTCATCTTCTTGGTTCTGTCGGTAAAGTCACGTAGAATGTAAATAATAAAATAATAATAAACAATTATAAAATAATGTTATTATGTTTTATTTTAATTATTTTATTATTTCCATTCTACGTGAGTTTACCGAAAGAACCAAGAAGATTTCTGTGTGGAGTTTATAAAATTCTCTCCCTGTTTTTCATGGGTTTTCTCCGGGGTTCTCTGTTCCCCCCCCCCCCCATAGCTAACAAAACAATGTAACTGGTATTGCCAAAATACCCCGATGTGGCCAGGACCACGCCAAGCCCTAGTGCTGAATTTGACACACTCTACCAGTTACTCATTTGGGGGCCCAGTCAAGATAATGAAGGCACAAGATACGTTTGGGTACCCGTCACCACCGCCGTTATCCATCGCCCAGAGTTGACCCCAGATTGTCGAGTGAACGGTGCGGAGCGTGAACCGAAACAAAGATTCCCCATCGTGGCCGGTGGGTTCAGTGCTGTTAGCGGGCACCGATGAAGGTCGGCACGGCACTCCTATGAGCGGGCGGCGTGGCCAACACCACGCCTGGACGCCTTAGTGTCCACAGTGTTGTGCCGTTTACTCATGGAACTCAGCTAAAAATGTAAGGCTGTTCTGACCCAGATGAAGCCCATCAGCACCGGTTCAGACATTTGCCGCTGATTATGGCGCGAGCGGGCGGGAATCAAACTTCGTTGGTTCATCGTACAGCGCACCAACCACACACACACACACGTGTACAATAAGCAGCCGGACGGCACTTCACAGACCTGCAAGGAGATGTACTGCCACTTGTCAGAAACTTCCCCACAATTGGCGCATTTCAACTGCAAGTAGAAACACGCGGCATTAAAGTGCAGCTATGGCTAACACAAGCCTCTCAATCATTGCGATCATTGTGCCATATTCTTGGTTCTTTTGGTAAAGTCATGTAGAAGGGAAATAATAAAATAATAAAAATAAAACATAATCAAATACAATTCTCACGACGTTTCAGCCACAACGAAAGCAGCCGTCCTCAGGTGAAGAACAGGTCTGTCGGAAAGACAGCGTCTGACAGACCTGTTCTTCAGCTGAGGACGTTTCGACTGCAACACAAGCAATCATCATAAAATTTGAAATAAGTTTTATTTTTATTTTCTTGCTGTGATTTTGATGATTGCTTGTGTTGCAGTCGAAACGTCGTGATAATTTTTCCTGTTTAATATGTTTATTATTGTATTGTTTCCCTTCTACGTGACTTTACCGTTAGAACCAAGAATAAGATGGTACGATTGTCGCGGGCCAGGTAATTGTACGAATCGTTGTGAAGTTCACATCGATCGTGGCAACCGCCGCGGTCGTTACACGTGGTGCCCGTATTTTGCGAAGCATCGTGCGGTTTGAAGGCACAGGATCGGTGGATAGGAAAGTGACGAGCGCGTACACAGCGATGACAGAAAACAACACTGTAATCCCACCTTCAAGTACCAGCGGAAGTCTTCTCCACTTGGCCTCAGTCCCGTCAAGTTCTCCATGGTGGCCTGCAGCTGAAGACCGAATCTCTAAGAGTGGTCAAAAAAAAACTGGTGTTAGCGAGCAGTTATGAAGGCCGGCAAGGCACACGAGGACGTGAGTGGCCAGCACCACGCCCTGCCGCCTTTGTCTCCCCAGTGGCGATGTTTACACACAGCACCCGGTACTCATTTTTGGCTGAGTCGACCTAGGGGAGGCCCGGGACCGTTTCAGATAATCGTCACTGGTGTTGGCCGTGAGCAACGAATTGAACTCGGGTCACCGGGTTCGTAGCGCAGCGCGCTAACTGCTACACTACCGCTCCCCACACACACATATACACACACACATATACACACACACATATACACACACACATATACACACACACAAACATAGACACTATCACAAAAGCACCCAGAAACTCTTTTCCAGGAAGCTCCTGCTAAGTTTTTTCGCAATGGGGGAGGCGACGCTTCCTGTTTTTCCAAACAAACTGCGAGTAATCGTTCACATTTGACAAAATTTGTACCGTGAATGGTGACGTAACCCTTGCACGCCCTGACTGCTGACGCGTAGCACCGTGCAATGCATTACGCATTCACTTCTCGGCATTATTCCGCAAGTGCAGTGCTACACAACCCCCTCACTATTCCTGTTCCCTGTTATGATGGGGTGGGATTTCTCGTCATTTTGACAGGTCTGCGTTCACGCACCCGCGGTATTAACCGGGGCGGTTTTGCTGGGTTCCGAACCGCGAATGCGACGTTACCAAACGGGGAAACGTGGCACCCGCTCCGGCCTCGTCATCGCCACCGGCCGTGAATCACTTCCACCGCTGGCCAACAAAGTCCAGCCCGTGCCACCCCAGGATGAACTCCTTGAAGTGTCAATGCGCCGGCAGACTGCAGAGGGTTCGGATGACGGGTCACTGGGCGTAGCGTGTATTATACTAAACTGGTTGTTTCGGTAAAAAAAAGTCACGTAGATAGAAAAAAATAAAAGTTAATAAAAAACCTTCTTGGTTCTTTCGGTAAAGTCACGTAGCAGGGAAATAATAAAATAATAAAAATAAAACATAATAAAATAATTCTCACGACGTTTCGGCCACAACGCACGTTTCGGCCACAACGCAAGCCGTTGTGGCCGAAACGTCGTGAGAATTATTTTATTATGTTTTATTTTTATTATTTTATTATTTCCCTGCTACGTAACTTTACCGAAAGAACCAAGAAGATGAATCCATGCTGCAGTCACGAAAGCTTTAAATCGAAATTTAAATAAAAAACGACGTTTCGATCACTACGCAAGCGATCGTCACCAGGAAAAAAAAAGTTTAAAAAGTTTTAAGTAAAAAATTTTAAGTCGTAATATCAATCTTGATTTGAAGCTTTCGTGACTGCTGGAATCAACTCTTTGGTTCTTTCGGTAAAGTCACGTAGGTAGAAAAATAAAAACTAATTATTTCTCGATTTGAATTCACAAACAGCTCTCTTTGCCCACTACAGTAACTTTGTTCTCCTTGGTTCTTTCGGTAAAGTCACGTAGAAGGGAAATAATAAAATAATAATAAAAATAAAACATAATAAAATACAATTCTCACGACGTTTCGGCCACAACGCAAGCAGCCGTCCTCAGGTGAAGAACAGGTATGTCGGAAAGACAGCGTCTGAACCTGTTCTTCACCTGAGGACGGCTGCTTGCGTTGTGGCCAAAACGTCGTGAGAATTGTATTTTATTGTTTTATTTTTATTATTTTATTATTTCCCTTCTACGCGACTTTACCGAAAGACCCAATAGTATGAATTGCTGCATTCACGAAAGCTTTAAGTCAAGATTAAAGTCAAATTTTACACTAAACTTTTTTTTTATAATAAAAAATATATCACCAGTTAAGTCCCGCTGAGCTATCGAGGCTATGGTTGCAGCACCTGCCACTGTTGTGCGGTAGTTCTATGCCCCCCCCCCCCGCGCCTTTCCCCATTGAGACTTTTGCTTTTTAAACAGCGCTGTCTGTTGCTGGCTGCTGGAGGCTACGGCGGACGGAGAGGGGATTTATTCGCGTGATCTCGCTGGGTTAAGGGGCCGTCCATAAATGACGTCACACGATTTTGTACGATTTTTGACCCCCCCCCCCTTCGTCACAAAAAGTCAGACCCCCCCCCCCCTCAAATATGACGTCACAAAGATTTGCCCCCCCCCCTCCCCCAAAATGAAACATGCTTCAAATCGCTTTCAACTCTTGTCATTGTAGTGCGTATTTAATGTGCCGCTGCACTCTGATGTTGTAGGAGAAAACATTTATTAAGAAGTCTATTTAATTAAGCAGAACGTGTTGTCTATATTAATTTAAAGTTGCGCATTTTGATGTGACGTCACATTTCTCAAACCCCCTCCCCCCCTCGTCACACATCGTCACAAATGTCTGACCCCCCCCCCAGGTGCGTGACGTCATTTATGGCCGGCCCCTAAGTCACACTGACCACAGCGGTGAAGTATGGACAAATAAACCACGGCGCACGCGAAAGCTTCGCGGAGCGACATCGCTTACCACCATGCTGACGGTGGCAAAGAATCGATTCCGCGTTGGATCGTAGAAGGTAGAATCGACTCCCTTCCCCCCCCCCCGCTTGTTAGGCCAACGGTGTCGCGGCGTCGATACCACGACGTGACGCCAAATGCAATCGATTCTCGGTACGTTCACTATTGCGGAGGATCGATTCTTGGATCCGTTGTAGGTAAATGGCATCGATTCTCAATCTGGTGAGGCACAGCGTCAGTTAAGGGCCGTCCATGAATGACGTCACGCACCTGGGAGCGGGGTCAGACATTTGTGACGATGTGTGACGAGGGGGGGAGGGGGGGGTTGAGAAATGTGACGTCACATCAAAATGCGCAACTTTAAATAAATACAGACAACACGTTCTACTTAATTAAATAGACGTTTTAATAAATGTTTTCTCCTACAAAATCAGAGTGCAGCGCCACATTAAATACGCACCACAATGACAATAGTTTAAAGCGATTTTTTAAGCATGTTTTATTTTATTTGTGACGTCATATTTGAGGGTGGGTCTGACTTTTTGTGACGCCGTGTGACGACAGGGAGGGGGGGGTCAAAAATCGTCAAAAATCGCGTGACGTCATTTATGGACGGCCCCTAAAGTGTGGGTGCCGCCCTATGCTGGAGGTTGATTCCACGGACGAAGAATCCCCTCCGTAAAGCTCCCTCTTCCGCCAGCAGTGACAGAGGAGCGGGCAGTTGCAGGGCTGCGCCTTTAATCCATAGCGTGGTGGGGGGAGGGGCTTTCATACAGCAGTGGATAGACCATGGCTGATATGTTCTATTAATTTTCGGTACTTTTATTCGCTTCACGTGATACGGTTTTTTTTCATGGTTCTTTCGGTAAAGTCACGTAGAATGTAAATAATAAAATAATAAAAATAAATACATTCTACGTGACTTTACCGAAGGAACCAAGAAGATGAATCCCTGAAGTCACGAAAGCTTTAATCGAAAAGTGATACGGTTTTTTTTATTATTCCGACGGTCACGAGTAATTGAGATTATTTACGATGTGGGTAAATTTTAAACTTAAAGTTGTATCCACAATTTCACGTAACGCGCAAACTCTCGCGAGATTTGGGGAGAGTTCGCACGCAAACTCGCGAGATCTCGTGCTGTTGAATAACGAATCGATTACGTCGGCACTAAGCAACCCAACACGGAGGAATCGATGTCTTTATATCACGTATCACACAAGCCTCTCGGCGCATCTATTAAAACCCTTAAAATTAACAAATCTTATCTAGTCTATTGTTAATAGCTAGTGTTTTACAACAACAAAAACGGATTTGACAGCAATGAAATAACGCGGCAATGGATGAAATCGACGTTTAAGAATCGACATCGATTACCACCAGCCCGAATCGATTCCAGGATCTCAGCATGGCGGGTTCGGCTCTGCGAGTGTGTGGCAAGGTAGGAGGGCAAAGTTTCGCGTTTTTAAAATGACGGATCTCGTCAAATATAAACAACAATAACAACAACAACTCGTGTCTTTTAAAGATAAACCCCCGTGTTGTTCGAGGGCTGAGCTCACAGCTGATGGCGTAGCAGTGCGGTGGTCGTGTTGGCTGTTTCGCTCTGACATTGAGCTCAGTGAAAGGCGAAGGGGTCCGTCCATAAATGACGTCACGCACCTATGGGGGGGGGTCAGACATTTGTGAAGAGGGGGGGAAATGTGACGTCATGTAAAAATGCGTAATTTTAAATAAATATAGACAACACGTTCTACTTAATTAAATAGACTTTTTAATAAATGTTTTCTCCTACAACATCAGAGTGCAGCGCCACATTAAATACGCACTACAATGACAATAGTTTAAAGCGATTTGAAGCATGTTTTGTTTGGGGGGGGGGCAGAGCTTTGTGACGTCATATTTGAGGGGGGGGTCTGACTTTTTGTGACGCCGTGTGACGAAGGGGGGGGGGGGCAAAAATCGTCCAAAATCGCGTGACGTCATTTATGGACGGCCCCTAAGCAACTTTGGAGGAGGTTTGGGAATGGAGTTTGCGGTGCGATTGACGCGGACGATGAAGACGAAGCAGGATGGGTGGGTCACGTGGTGTGAAGGGGGGAGGAGGAGGTTGTGATGATGGGTGGGACGCGTGGTGTGCGGAAGGGGAGGAGGTTGTGATGATGGGTGGGTCACGTGGTGTGCAGAGGGGAGGAGGAGGTTGTGATGATGGGTGGGACACGTGGTGCGAAGGGGGGAGGAGGAGGTTGTGATGATGGGTGGCACGCGTGGTGGGGAGGGGGGGAGGAGGAGGAGGTTGTGATGATGGGTGGGTCACGTGGTGGGGAGGAGGAGGTTATGATGGGTGGGACATGTGGTGGGCAGGGGGGAGGAGGAGGAGGTTGTGATGATGGGTGGGTCACGTGGTGGTGGGGAGGAGGAGGTTGTGATGATGGGTGGGACACGTGGTGGGCAGTGCTATATAAACTGCTGGATAAAATCCAATAATAATGAAAGCTCACGACCCTCAGTTGCAATGCATTGAAAGTATTGGCTCAACGAGCGCTGGGGTTGTGCGACCAATGAATGTGCCGACCATCCCCTCCGTGCGTGTCCCAGCTCCTGCTGCGTCGCCCTCCGTCGCTCTCGGCGGCCGCACCGTTTGGGTCTCGTGGCTACAACGGGGAGGCCCCGGGGCACCCCGGGGAGAACGGAGACAGCACGCTCCCGCCGTGGGAGGAGCGCACGGGCGAGCCGCTGGACACGAAGCGAGCGCGCCTGCTGTACGAGAGCCGCAAGCGCGGCATGCTGGAGAACTGCATCCTGCTGAGGTGAGGGACTCGCTCGGCGCGTTAAGCCGCACCGTGCCGACGTGGTCTCACCACCAACACCACCATCGTCGTCGGCGTCTCCCCGATACTGTCGGGCCTTCTAGGCCGATGTTTTCCAGCCGCATTTGAGCGGGAAAACTCCCGACCGCTTTCGACTTCTGTTGATTCTCATGAGCAGCCTGGTTGTTAGAGGCAAGAGCACTCCAAATGTAATCCCGGATCAATGCCAAGATGACACTGGCTGATTTTCAAAATCCTCCATCCCACTATATTCCCCCATCCCACTATATTCCCCTTGATGCACTCTCCTACCTATTCTCTCACTCTACTCCCCTCCACTCATTCTCCAACCTCATCCCTCTCAACTCATTCTAATTCCCTCCACGTGCTCTCCTACCTCTCTCCTTGCCTCTCACTCCACACTCTCCACTCCAGCACTCAACACTCAAGCCTTTCTGTCAAAGCCCCCAGTCAGTGGGAGGTCGCTCATTCTCGTCTGCTGCCCCTATAGTCTAGAACGCCATTTCCCCAGTCACCCGTCCTGGAGAGTCCTTGCCCCTATTCACGTAGATATTTTCTTTGAACCTACCTACGTGACTTTACCAAAAGACCCAAAGAATATGAATTCCTGCAGTCACGAAAGCTTTAAGTCAAGGTTTAATCCTTGCCCCTGTTTCAAGTCCAAGCTCAAGATGTTCCTCTTCTCCTCTGCCTATGACCGTCTGCCTCGCTATAAGATAAATATGGCCACTTTCTGTTGAGCGTTGTGGGATGCAGTGACATATAGTCTGTTTATAGTCCACAGTGTAATTGTCACGGTGTGCTTTGTCCTTCCAGCTTCTTCGCTAAGGAGTACCTCAACACCATGAGTGAGAAGCAGCTGCGTTTGTACGACAAACTCATTAACCAGCCCAGCAATGACTGGGATATATACTACTGGGCAACAGGTCAGTCCGCAACACCATCAATTAACCTTCTCTACCCAGAAAGAACTACATTCGTGGTGAAATAATGCCGCAACGGAAAGAGTCACATTGTTAGAAGTGGCCGGGTGGCCCAGAGGTAAGAGCTTTTGAGTCCGTGTGCTTGCACGTGTGTGCAGGTCAGATGTGACTCCATTAAAACCTGTTCCTTTCATTGTCACACACACACGTGAGGTGGCTAAACGAGCTAGAGCTCAGACAGGCTAAGCCGGCACCACAAACATCTTGGGTTTGAATCTATGTTATCGCTTTCTGTGATGGAACCAGGTTTTGTAACGCACAATATCCCAGACATAAATCTTACAAGACATTCATCCTGTGGCAGACCTGTTTACTAATCATCAGGCGCACGCAGCATGCAATGACAAATCATATTTGAACAGAGACGGTTGGGTCGGTGTGCCACGCGAAGGCCACAGCTTTGGAGGTGCTCAGCAGGCAGCCTGTCGACAACCGGCAAATCAATCGGGAGAAATTCAAGGCGTCGGGTTTGGCGCGGTTGCCTTGTGTTTGTGTGGTGCGAGTGCAGGGGCTCGCCCGACGCCTAGCGAATTCGACACGGAGGTGATGCACCTCCTGCAGGAGTACGCCAAGAACCGAAACATGGAGCAGCGAATCCGCCAGCCAGACCTGGAGTACCTCTTCGAGAAAAAGGCCTGAGGGGCGAGGACGCCCGCCCACTGCCAAGCAATGTTCACCGTTTCACGGCCGGTCACGTCTACTCTTGGCAAACAGCGATGATGCCCTCCTCTTGTGGCCGGTCAAATTATTATGTCACGTGAGCGATTGTCGGCTTTTTTTTTTCGGGCCACACATACACGTGATGAAGTTCTGCTGCTGCCATCTAGTGGCAACATCTGGACAAAATATTGCACAACAAATAACCAGGGTCATGCCTCTTCCATGAATTCTGAAACGTGTTACCAATTGAAAAATATTATACAGAATTCGTTACAAAAAGTGTTTGGCCGCAGAGAGACGTGCAGTTAAAAAACAGACGCCCGGCTGTGAGCAGGGTTCAGCTGCGCCGTTCAGGACGTGCTCTGAGAGGCGTTAACGCTAAAACCTCACGTGGACGCTAGGCCCGATGTCACAGCGTCTCCAGTGAGAGATCTGTTAACAAGAGCAATGATGTAAACAATTGTCACCTTGGTGGAGTTTCTTCTATTCAAGTCAGCAATGGCTTAGTGCACTAAAATGATCATTCGTGACAATGACTACGACTACCCACCAAAGACCAAAGCGTGACTGACACGATGTCGTTAGCGAGTGTATGAAGATGCAGACAGATAATTTCGGAGCGTTATTCGACACTCTTGCGCGGAGAGCCGCGTTCTACACAGTGCAGTATCACTACGCACTCCACGTTGTGGTTGAAAGTTTTACAGATGTCGGCTTGTGACGCTGAGACGCTGCCGTGTCAGTTTCCAGGGTCTCGTGCCAATGTGGTGTCATTTCGTCGCCGCATTGAGTGTGTTTGGTGCGCGAAGAAATATTCACGAGTTAATTTTAGACTTGGCCATTTAATATCAAGAGATAATACGACCTCATCAATGAACTTTCGCAGCCCCAATTTGTCATTCCACTGCAGGATGGGAGCCTGTCCACGCTGTGTGGGATATTTGACCATACTTCACCACGCTGGTCATAGCGGGTGGGTGAAGGTGGGGGAGTAGGCGATGGAACGTTGTACAGTGCAATAGATTTTGGACACCCTCACAAACGAGATGTTCCACCTCAAGGAATTATCAACAAGTTCGTTATGAACAGATGCCAGGTACAATAATGTAAATAAAGATGTACATTATGACTAACAATATGTAAAAAAACAATCATAAAATGTACCAATTAGTACAATATATGGTCTGAGCCCATGGACGACATTTGCTGGTTGTGAGCTATCTATCACCATAGTGTACAATCAGTTGATTTTGGCAGTTGTTTTATAAGATTTTAGTTGGAAGCTGTAGTACTCTAATTTATTAAGACACTTGTAACAGTTTTGATTTACTGTGTCAGTATATTTTTTGACCGTATTCTCTGCATTATAAAACCCACTTTTTGCCTTCTATTTTCAAGCAAAGGTGAACGGTTGGTCTTATAATCCAGGAGGCATGTGTGACCAGATTAGTATAACCTTATGAAACTGGAAACAGGTGTGATGAGGGTGTCTTACTCTCTGAAAAAGATAGTAACACAATGTTATGGTTTTAAATATCCGAAAAAAGTCTGTACTAGTTATAAACCATTTGAAATCTATGAAAAAAATTGCGACATTCATTATGAATATAAACAAGCTCGGTTTTAGATGTAACTTGTAAAATGCTTTCTTGCTGGCGAGTATTGAAATAGTTTCATAGGTTAACGGTTCATTCATTACTCGAACTTTAACAATCATCGTAACTTGTTTTATCGGTTTCCAAGAGGAAAATAAACAGCAATATGAAATGTCTTCATGTTCTTAATGATTACACAGGTGCACAGTGGTGGTTTGAATGGGGCCATGGGGAAAAGCAGCAAAACAGGGCCCTCCCCTTCATAGCCTGACGCCAAGGCCCTGTGCAGATACACCGTCTGCACACTTGACAGACATCATTGTGATCTGCCAAATGCACGTTATCATTACAACGACCCAAGTTACTGCCAGAGTTATCGGGGAATATGGATTGCCCCATTTGTGAATCCACTGCCGCCTTTCTATGACGATTGCTCCTAACGTCATCAGCCATGAGTAGAGTAAGCCACCTGTATGGGTTCGAGCCGGACAGTCTGGGAATTTATGTGATCTGTTGTCGGGAGGCAGCAGAAATTATTGATTTGTACCGAGATCTGGTCCCAGTTATCGCTTTGTTGAATCTCTGTTGCAGTTTTGTACTGGAGAGCGTTGTTAGACCTCGCCCGACAGGTTTTGTTTGCAGTGGAAAAGCTGTCCACCCGAGCCACGATCTACCCACTCACTGATCATAAAAACCGTCGCTCTTCCTGGGTGGCTCCTGATAACCGTCACAATGTCCACGTGTGATTGCTCTTGTTATAATGAACTCGAATGTACAATATGTTCAAATACCTTGATTCACTTTACAGACAATTGGTTACCAAAATATGTTACTTATATTATAGTGATGGTCCCTGCACCAAAGCAATAGAAAAAATAGCAAAACAAGTTTATTGTTCAGTGAAAATTACACGTGGCATGAGTGATACGGTTACAATACTCAACTTTATACAATTTAAAGAGTTTAATTTAAAAGTGCAGATTTGCATGCGCACCACACATTCTGGCAGTAGGGCCTCCACTAGAGGGAGCTATTGAGAGCCCCTTTAGAGGGTATTTGGCCTACTCTTCCACGTTGGCCACAATTAGTTAACATTTACAGATTGTTTTTATATATAATTTTACGTAATTCAAAGACTAATCACATTGAACATTTACTATCATAAATACACACTGGCCAAAACATTGGCAGGTAAATATAAACCAACTTTAATTAACTGACCGGTTAGAAAGTACACCATTTAAACGGCTGTTTTTAATTGTTATAAAATCTTTTTTTCAACTACACATTGATCAGAACATAAAGCACAATCTAGCCACCAAAGTAAATAACGCCGTTTGTTTAAATATGAATATTACAAAATAAATGTGTTTAACTACACTTACTAATCAGAAAAAACCAGTACGATTTATCCACCACGATAACATAACTTTTTATTGGATACAATTAGTTTTAAAATTAAACAATTTCAACGTAACGCACAACAACAACAACAACCGCCATTCGACACTAAGTGGCGGTGACGTCACCACGACGCTTGTGCCAGGCCATGTGCACCCTGAGGCCACGTGAAGTGTCGAACGCCCGCTGGCAGGAGGTCATGGGGCAGACCCAGGTGCCACGGGTCGACTGACCGAGATGACCGAGATGACTGGCTGATGCACCACCTGTGCCCCCTACTGTGCCAACTTGCTGTGCTAACGCACACAGACACAGGCACATTGGGCGGAAGTGAAACCCACGGGTCGCGGGTCAAAGGTCAATCTGTTTACCCAGCAGCCCGCGCGCGCCATCTTGGTGGAGGAAGGGGCCTTGAATGCGGTTCGTGGCGTCGCGTCTCTCTCCTCCCTCTCCTTCCTTCGGTGGCCTCCGTCTCGTTCGCTTCGCTCGTCCACCACCACCACCGTCGTCGTCGTCTCGTTTCTCCTCATCGCTACTCCCCCCCTCACCTCATCGCCTCACATCGAGCTGGCTTCTTCCCCCCGCCAACCGCGAGCCGTTTACCGTGGTAACAAAGCACGGCTCGCCATCATCATCTTCTTCATCATCATCTTCATCATCAAACGTTCGGTTTCTTCTGTTGCTGATGTTGTCGCTGCCATTGCTGCTGCTGCTACGAGAGCTGCTACTGATGATGATACTGCTACTGATGCTGATACCGATACAACCGCTGCCGATACTACCGCTGCATTTGCTGCTACAAAAGCAATTGCCGCCATCGCGACTACCGATGATGCTGATACTGACTCTGATTGTCGGTGCTGCTGATACTACAACTGGCTGATGCTGCTGATGATTACTGATTGCTGCTTGTACTACTTGTCCTGTTGCCTGGGAGCTAGCGGCGAGAAGAACGGCTGTGGGTTTTCACGTCCCATGTACCCTGTGCGGGTGTATGGAGTGTTAGGAGACTTTGCGAGTTATTTGCTGGGGGTGGTGGGACTCTGTTGTTGTTTGTGTTCGAGTCTATGCTGTTGGGATCTGGATCTGAGTAGGAGCATGAGGCTTGGTAGGTAGCCTGCGTCCACGTTTGTGTTGGTTCGTATCCGGGCGGGGGAGGGGGGGACACACACAGAGTTAACATCCCGATCTGAGTTGGAGACTTCAGTATTCGATGTCTGGGGTTTATTTTGTATCGGGGAAGGTCCTGAGTCGGTGGGTCTCGGAGTCTGTGAGTTGGATGAGGGTTCGAGTCTGGTTTGGGTCTTGGGTTAGATACCTGGCGTGGGCATGGGTAGGCCCCAAACTCTGAAAGTTGTGGGATTTGGTGTTGCGCAAGGAATCGGTAGATGTGTTTACATTCGAGTTTATAGTGGACGTGACATTTATGTAACAGGAGCCTAAACAGGGGGGGCATTATAAATGCAGAGTGGAACTGGGAAGATGACACAACACTGGCGAGACACAACACTGAAGGTTTATTATGCTCGATAGCAACACGACGGAGTAATGAACACAGTAATGCGTGCGAAGCGAACACAACTTAACAGTACTCTTTGCTTCTTTCGGTAAAGTCGCGTATAAAGAGAAAATAACAAATTAAATAATAGCATACGACGTTTCGATTGCAACAACAAGCAATCATCATCAGGTATAAATGAAAGAAAACAAACCTAGTATATTTAGAAATATAATGCAATACAACACAGAGAGTCGGCTAACATAACAGTCAACACCCTACCTGGTTGATTACTTTCTTGCAGAGAATGCTAAATTTGAGAGAGAGAGATAAAACACAGAACCGTAGACATATAGACAGACATATAAGCAGAGAGAGATAACACAGAGACACACAGAGAGAGACGCACACAACTTCACAGGACACACACAGGGATTCATTCCAGCCGGGATCTGGGTCTGAACCCCGAAAAATGTGTTCGTACACGGTACACCACGGCCTGTATACAGCTCGTGTGTATGCCAGTCTACCAGCGAGCCGGAAAATATTCAGTGAGAAATTAAGCCCTGTGTACACACAATGCCGCAGCAGTTAAGCTTAGAGTGAACAACAACACGATTGCAGTGACCACAATTCATACCAACTTGATGCACTTAAACTTGAACAAAATGCATAGCCCATTGAAAAGGTCGGTTGTGGATTGATGCACGACTAAACAGAGACGCTTTTAACATCATTTTCTGGGACACAATGTCATAGAAGGCTGCTCGTATAATATACCCAAATGTTGTTTTATTTTTATATGGTGACACAGATGCTTGCATTTAATATTTATGAAAGTATTACGTTTGGAGACTAGACTGTGAAAAAAAACACACATTTGCATTCGATTTATTTTGAACCCTAATTCGTTCACATTGTGTAAAGTGAAATGCATAGAAATTAATTCACTCACAGTGGTTGACATTCTTTTTTAAACTCTGTCGGCTGTTTCTGTCGACGTTTGAGCTTTTCGTCTTGTGTCACTGGCGGTTCCAGACCGTGCTTCTCGTTTCACGAATAATTATCTTGCCAAAACACTTCCATCAATGTCCTTAAAACCCGCACCCTTTTACTTTGCCCCCCCCCCCCCCCGTGTGCCGGTGTGATTCTATCGGGATTGATGTTTATGTTGATAATAGACAGTTCAATCGTTCTGTTGCTTGTGGGAATTGACCACAGCAGTTTCGGTTTTATTTGTGATGGCGCAAAAAATATAGCAAGGGGGAAGACGTAAGAGCAGATTGTGGGATACTTTTAGGGCAGATGTTGGAGGTCGCATGTGTCTCCTGATCAGCGGCCACGGGATCTAGCAGAGGGTATTAATCCTTGGTGAGGTGTGGTGCGATAACATCTTTAGGAGGTATAATGCAAACGGTACCAATACTGGATCCATTTTCCATTCATGACGTTACACTCATGACCAATTCGTTTTGGTGACCCGTGTTACTCATTAAAACTAGACTCTTAATCCTGATCTCACCTGGATAAACAAAATCAACTTGGAACCACTGAAAGCTGATGTTAAAATAGTATTCTTTACGACAAATGCAAACTTAAGCAGGACTCTGTTTTGTTTGATTTATTTAATATAATTGAAATATTTCACCTGTATAAACTCTAGAGGTGGAACACCTAATTTGCGAGGGGTGTCCAGGGTGTCGATTGACACATACACAGCAACACCGTAATGATGCCAATACAGACATTGCATATATATTACGTATTACAGTTTGTGTTTATACAATAAATATCACGCTCGGCCAAATACGTATACGTTCATAATTGAATGTTGCACACTGCATGTCCATATAGAATTTAGGTTAGCTGTAAAAGTTGCAAATTAATGTCTGAGAGATTGGTCCAGTGCTGTTCCTGTGGGAGAGTGCGCACATTTGGTTTGACATTTGCCACTCATCTTGTCACTTAATCCGTCAGTATTGCAACCAAGAGGAAACTTGGGATCAACCATTACACCTATACATTTAAATTTAGAGAGGTGTAGTGTCAAGTACTGAGATTTTTATTCACCCACCCCACCGTGATCAATGGGATGTGTACAACAATAATTTTCTTGTACGTGAAGGAACCGATATGGAAAGAAGGGGCGTATTGCCTTGTTATTTATTTTGATTGACAATAATATTGGTCTGGACGGTGCATAGGTTGATGGACAAAAGCACATTTGCAATTACATAAGGACACTAACGAGTTTCGCTTATACCCTTAATGTGTGTATTGTTGCAACCGTGGTTTTGAGTGCAACGCTGCAATTGTAATGTTAAGGGGAGAGTGCATATGACGTTCATTGTTAAAATCGGAGTTACATGCACCTCTCTCGAGCATAAATCTAGCAGAATGCGTGTTTGTTAATGCCGCACACACATTACTTGCAACCTTTAAATTTCTCTATCGGTACCAGAGGCTCACAGCACCAGGATAAGGCAACACAATCTTAAGACTCATTGTCAGTGTGTGAAGATCATATTTTCTGCATCTGCAGTTTTTTTTTTATTATGCACAAGTGCACTGATTTTACGCAGTATTGTACAATTTGTATGTGTATAGCATCTACATGCGTCCATGTAGATGCTATACACATACCTCACTTGAAACAGTAAATTTAGCTGTGACGGTCCCACCTGATGACGGAGACTTGTGTTGCCTCCGAAACGTCGTGATTTATTATTTTATTTCTATTATAATTTTTATTTTACCTACGTGACTTTACCATGTATCGTGACGCCGTACAGAAGCAGTGGGTGTATTTATTTTATAGAGAGAAAAAGAGTCAGCCAGTCACTGGAAGAGCCTGGCCCTAATTGAACAGGGGCAGGTAGTTGAAAGCACGGATGGCTGGGGGAAGAGAGTTCCAGACTCTGTGGTGGCAGCAGAAGAGGAATGAGCAATACTCTTTGGTTCTTTCGGTAAAGTGACGTAGGTGAAAATAAAAATAATCATAAAATAAAAATAACTCAATTAAATCACGACGTTTCGGGCGTCCGTCATCAGGTGGGGACAACCACAGCAAAAAAACAATCGCCAACTTCAAATCTAGAAGGTGTGAGCAACCTCACACTGAGGGAAGGTCGACTTTGGGCTTCGACAGAAAACCTTGGTTGCTGAAGCAACGTTACGTCTTGCAAATGAGATGCTCTATCACGAGGGGCTTTTCCAGGTTCAATATTTTAACAAGTGAAAATAAACGTGTAAAATTGTGATGTACTTAGAGTGAGAGAGGTTATATGCCTGACAGCTCATTTAGAGCTGAAAATCTTGAATTGTAGGTCAACTCAGCCTTCCATCATCTTTGTCATCATCGTCGTCACTCTAATATTGATAACATTAGTATTGATATGTGTTACCTACCGTAGTCATTTTGAGAGATTTACCCCAGCTATAGGAATGTGGAATTTACACCAGCGATGCACGGCCACCAATGGAGAGAAGTGCTGTGGTGCCATTGCATTGCGCGGGGAGACATTCAGACAGGGATTTTTTCTGTGAATGTGTTTGGTGGTTCTGTTGATATTGACGAATATTTTTGATGGAACCCAAGCTGAAGAATGTGCAAAGAAGCATGGAGAGATACATGCTTGGAATTATTCTGAGATACAGGAAGAATAACATGTGGGTTTGAGAACATACAAAATATAAAACACAGTTTATAAAAGTGTATTATAATACAGGGAGACTACTGTAACAGATGTCAGCCAGTGCAGTCATATTTTGGTTTATATTATTCTTTGTAGTCTCTTGACACTTCAAATAAAATGTTTGCGTTTTAGGCAACTCTGTACTTTGCGGGAATAAATTATCCTAATCCTTTACAAAATGGAATAAATTCAACTTCTGGTGGTTCGTTGTGAATCTCCGCCAAGAATGCAAGCTCTGAGTTACTCTTTAGTTCAGTGACGTGGCCCAGCAGTCACGTGTTCACCACTTGCTGCAGGGTCCATGGTTCCATTACAGTGGCCACACGTAATATTACTGCGAGCATAATTACTTTATTCATCGTCGCCATCTGCTTGCCAGTGGACGTTAAAGATCTCCTGACATCATTTGCAAGAGTAGACCAATGTGTGCCGATGTCCGCATCCGGATTTTTTAAAACACATTCCTGCGGAGGGAGCTGGTAGAAACGTTGGGTTGCTCGGTCAATGGCCAGGGTCAACGGCGGCGTGGTGTATTCCGCAAATATGGCCGACTGTGAGGGTGGGCACAAGCCGGTGTGAGTAGGTTAAATGTTGAGTTTTATAAGGACACCACGGGGTGACCAGACCCTCCCCACCCAGCCCCACCCCTCCCACCCCCCACCCAGCCCCACCCCTCCCACCCCCCACCCAGCCCCACCCTCCCCACCCAGCCACCCCCCACCCAGCCCCACCCTTCCCACCCAGCCCCTCCCCACCCTCCCCACCCAGCCCCTCCCTGCACGACGGACGGACACAATAATCCCCTGTGGGCTGGTGGAACCAGTGGGTTCCTACCAGTATTACAATATTACCTGCAAATTACTCAATTGGGATTAAACATAGCAAACATCTCCCCCCACTGGCAGACTTTTGCAAGTGAGACTATCGTGGTCTCTTGAGTTCTCACCTGGTTAAACAGATAAACCTGAAACTTGAAACTTTTCATCGTCACACAAACACACACATGAGGGGTCGGGTGGCTCGGGGCTCAGCGATGCTGAGGTGGGTTTGACCTCCCTGTGATTAATTGGTAAAGACTGAGTCTTTACGCAATGACTGACGTAGAGACCCGCAGACTCGCAAACAACGACCATACATTTGCGTAAGCTAATTTGATTAAACCGGGTTCTCAAGTGTGACAAGCTGTTGAATTCAGCCTCGTCACAAATTACATCGTATCTCGTGATTTCACCTCTTGTGTTGTCATATTGTGTTATTGTCCTGTGTTGTCACGTGCCATCCTGTTGTGTCGTCCTGTCGTGTTGTCATGTTGTCTCTTGTGTTCTGTTTCGATTATCTTTTGTGGTTGTGTGTTGCGTTGTCATTTTGTGTATTTATGTTATCAAGCGTACCAAGTGACCGAATAACCCTCCCGCATCGGCTCTCCCCTTTGCATCACTGCTGAGTCCCACACGGAGTAGGCTTGTTCGTGCTGTCGAGTCGCGATGTCTTGTCACGTCACACCGTGTCAGCTAGTGTACTGACCGAATAACCGGCCCGCGTCTTCTCTCGTTGTATCACAGTTGAGTCCCGCACGGAGCAGGCATGTTTGGCGCTCCAAAGAAGCGGTTCGGGGAGGAGGGAGAGCCCGAGTTTGATGGAAACATGTACTTCAACCAGTCGAGTGTCTTCTCACACAGGCCTGACAAAGACGTGAGTGTCGGAGCGTGCCAGGGTGCTAGCAACAGTGTGGTGTACCGGAGTGTGCGAGTGAGAGAGAGGGGTGCCGTGGGAGTGGTGTGTGCGCGCAAGTGGGAGGTGGGTGTGCTAAAGGTGACGCGAGTTGGGACCTGTACTGACGCTGCCTCTGCTGTGCGACGTTTCCATCTCAGATGCTGGGCTCTCCGTCACCATCGGGTCAGCTGTCTCAGTTTGGCGCAAGCCTCTACGGCCCACAAAGTATGTCCTCATTTAATTGAATTAAACGTACATATATATGAACAGTGTTTATGCTTGTTTAACTAGGAAAGCCTCGCGAGTCTCACTAATGAATTGCCTGAAAACATCTAAAAATAAAAACCCAATGGGGGACCCTCCTGAAAATGAGTCTTATGACTCAGTGTAGCTCTCCTGGATAATTACATAATTACTTTCGGGAAGGTCCTACTAAGTTGTTCGCAGTACGGGGGCGATGCTGCTGCATCGTGTAATCCCAATTAAGTAATTTGCAGGTAATATTTTCAGTATTGGGATGTTCAACCAATACTGAGTACATTGTATGTTGTGTTTAGCTATGAGAGGAAACCCATGTCGAACTGGGAGAGAATATACACACTCCACACAGAAAGGCTGCCAGATCGGGAATTGAACCCAGAAACTTCTTGCCGTGAAACGCAAACGTTATCAATGTGCTACAACCCTGTCGCCATGAATGTTGTAATACTCCTCTCTGAAAATATTAAATGAGGAATTAAGCCAGGGTCCGAAGTGAGATCCCTCATGAAAACATATTCCTGCGGAGGGAGCTGGTAGGAACGTTGGGTTGCTCGGTCAATGACCAGGGTCAACGGCGGCGTGGTGTATTCCGCAAATATGCCCGACTGTGAGGGCGGGCACAAGCCGGCGTGAGTAGGTTAAACGTTGAGTTTTATAAGGGCACCACGGGGTGACCAGCCCCTCCCCACCCAGCCCCACCCCTCCCACCCCCCACCCAGCCCCTCCCCACCCAGCCCCTCCCCACCCAGCCCCTCCCTCCCCACCCAGCCCCTCCCTGCACGACGGACGGACACAACAATCCCCTGTAGGCTGGTGTAACCAGGAGGTGGCTACCAGTAAAAATTTTGAGATTCACTGAAGATTTCATGAATACAGATCAGACAATATGCGAATATTCACAGATCAGGGAATATCAGCAAGTTAGAGGTGTGATTTGCCTAACTTACATTTTCAGCTTTAAGTGAAAACAGATTTTTTTTTTTTAACTAGATAAAAGAATGGTATATTATTCTAACTGTACTGCGTGTGTGCTTGTGTTCACCCGCTCTAGACCCACTGGGTCTTCAGATGCGTGGAATGGGGGGCACAGCCCCGCAGCTCAATCGGAGTTTATCGCAGGGTGCCCCCTTGCCAGGACACGTGACCCCTACAAGTGTGGGGCCCCCTATGCCGCCACCACACGCGCCGTCATCACCCAGCCGGTACGTCCCCCCACCCCCCGTTCACTCTATCATAGTGGAACTGCCGCAGTGGTTTAATGGTTCAGCAGCACACTGGACTTGCTATCCAGAGGTCGCCGGTTCTATTAAATCTCCCGATGCGGAAGGTGGAACAACAATGCTAGTTCCTGAAACTCCCGTCCCCCCGCCTCTGTCCACCCAGCAGTATAAATGGGTGCACCACGGTTGGTAGATCGGCAGAGCTTGTGTGGTGCGGTAAAGTGTGGGTACTGCCACCTCCTTCGAATACGTTGGTCAACTTGGAAGAGTAGACCAAACACCCTTAATATTTCACTCTAGTGGAGGCTGTTCTGCCATCGGTGGCGTGAGAAAGCACTTGCGGGACCGCACCTTCACCTTTTTTGGCGCTTTAATATTTAATGTTTCTCATACTTGGAGCAATTTCATGTCTGCACTGCGTTTAGAAAACCATTCCATCCCTGTCGGATCTCTGGTCACCTCTTTCGGTGACTGAATTTTCACACACTTGGTTTCACTAAATAATGGACATGGCATGAAATTGAGGACAATATTTTCCCAGTCGTATCATAAGCAGCAATTTGACCCGAGCGGGCAACAGCATCAGGGACATCTGTAACATCCGGCAATGACGACGGCAACTGCAAAACAGCAAGGCTGTTGAAGGCAGAGGCGGTGCTGCTAGAACTCGCAGGCATGTGACCGTATGAGGCTCAATACTCAATTGGGGCGGTGATGTGGCCCAAGCGGTAGCACGTTTTGCCGCTTATTACAGAGGCTCGCGGTCCGAATCCGACAAGCCGCCCTGGTTATCGCTGCGGGTGTGTTTACTAACCAATAAAATACTACGCACGCACTCTGCTTCTTCACAGTGGACTTTAAAGATCCGGTGACATAATTCGCAACAATAGGCCATCGTGTGCCGGTGTCATGGTCCACATTTTTTCGAAATGATCCGCAAATTACTCGATTGGAATGACACATACAGTAGCAAACATCGCCCCCCTACTATTAGAGTAACGCTCACTTTGTGCCGCACAGGGATAGCTGCCACTGGGAGTGCCCTTGGAATATGTCGATTAGACGCAACGTAAGACGCTTATTACGTGGAAAGTGCTGTCTAAGATGCCCCAGCGTAAACGAGTGTGCTGTGTCCAAAATAAAAAAAATGTAATATTATTGTTCTTCCTGCATTGTTTTCTGATCACTCCAGAGCAGTGGCCGGCTAACCGCCCCGTTCTGTTGATCGTTTGCGCGCCAAATCTTCTCCAGGGGCATCCTGGCGCTGAACCCACGGATGAACCACGTGCAGCCCATCGGCCTGTCAAACCGTGCCAATGCAGTGGGCTCCTCTGGCATGGGCAGCCCCAACCGCAGTTCACCAAACCTGCTGTCCATGCAGAAGCAGCCGCCACCGCCGCCGCCACCGCAGCAGCAGCAGCCGTCCCGCAGCACCTACGGCTTAGGAGGGTGAGTTTAACTTCGGGTGTGGCCACGTAATGATCCGGTCAAATTTGTGCCGTGTTGATCTTCCACCCGGCATGGCCAAACAAATGAAATTGTCACGTGGTGTAAAGGCGCTTTAACAACACGCTCATCGTTATTGTTTCAGCTCGTTGACTGTTGAGTTGGACAATTCTCGCAAGCAGATTTAGCGATTAGGTACGCGGCATTTAGCTGGAAACTACTTCAAACATTTTTGACAGAATCCAGGAAGTCAGAATATCATGTAAGAAGCTGGGTCAGGTGACATGGTTATTCTGACTTCTTGGATTATTGTCGTCGGGATGCGTTACGAATGATGCTCAATAAATGCTGCGGAATGAATGAAATGTTAGGAATGACATTGAATGAATAATAATAATAATAAGGCAATTTATAACGCGCGCAAATTTGCGGACGTAACGGCCGCAACTCAGAGGCGCGGAGCCAAGCTCAGAGTCGCTCGAAAGCGTGGTTATAGAGGTGAGTTTTTAAGTCTCTCTTGAAGGAGGCGATTGAGGTGATACTGCGAATGTGCAGAGGGATAGCGTTCCAGACTATTATGAATGAAGTGGAATGTTTAACCCCTGCTTGTGCTGTGCGGCTGTGATGTGTTTGGCCATCAGGATGTCAGGATTTGGCCTTGGCAGGAGCCAGGGTTACAGTCTGAGCAACGCGATCACCAACAACAGCTACAACAGCACGGGTAAGTGGGTTGAAAGCGCTCACCCTGATTATTCGGGTGCCCTATCAGAAACAATTTACTATTATTTTGTGGGTAAAGGTGATGTAAACAGAAAGAGGAACAATTGGATTCTAGAACATACTCTGGTCAATGACATCATCCAATCTGTTTGTAATAAGAGTTACCGGGCTCGAGCACGACACGCCCCCAGCGAGAAGGGATAATGGCCGATGGTCAACAATGAGTGGCAGTCAAAGAATGGAATGAACCCGAGAGGACGTCCACCGTGGAGATGGAGTGATGAGATTAGTTGGTGTCCAGGTGCTGGTTAGATGGTTGCATCGCAGGAGCATATAGAGGTGGTGCCAGTTTGGGGAGACCTTAATCCACCTCTGTATCGACCATGGCTGATGATGATGATGGTGAACGGTGGGTGATGGTGGTTGTATCTGCGTGAGGAGCGGCGGTGTAGTGGGTAGCACGCTACGTTACGAACCCGGCGACCCGGGTTCGATTCCCGCTCACGGCCAACACCAGGGACGATTATCTGAACCAATCCTGGGCCTCCCCGAGGTCGACTCAGCCTCAAAACGAGTACCTGGTGCGATGTGTAAACATCGCCGCTAGGGAGACAAAGGCGACCGGGCGTGGTGCTGGCCACCCACCTCCTTCGTGTGCCGTGCCGGCCTTTATAGGTGCTCGCTAACAGCACTAGCCCCTACAGTCTGTTACAGACTTTACGGGGGATCTTTGTCTTTGCGTGAACAGGAGGCAGCGATACGGTGGCCGGGTTGGATCTGTCTGACTTTCCGGCGCTCGCAGAACGGAACAGGAGAGAAAGCAACGGCAACCCAGCGCCCCTCCCCAACCCCATGGCTGGCAGGACGCCATATGGTACGCGGGTTAGGGTTATAGCAGAACGCATATGGTCCGCACGCACATTGAATGGAGCTATGGGGGTAGGGTCTCCGCAAGACGTATACACACATAGTACAATGTAGTGTGAAATTAATCTGTGGGCCATAGGAAAGGATTTCAGCAGGACATATGCTATGAATCTGTCGACTGTATGCTATGAATCTACAGGCCATATGGGGTCACGGGCCACGTTTGGCCCGTGGGCCCGGATCCCCCCTGCCTTGCTCTAGCAGGCCGTGTGTGCTTGCCGTGTGTGCTTGCCGTGTGTGATTGCCTTGTGTGCTTACAGCGTGTGCTTGCCGTGTGTGCTTGCCTGGTGTGCTTGCCGTGTGTGCTTGCCGTGTGTGATTGCCTTGTGTGCTTGCCGTGTGTGATTGCCTTGTGTGCTTGCCGTGTGTGATTGCCGTGTGTGCTTGCCGTGTGTGATTGCCGTGTGTGCTTGCCGTGTGTGATTGCCTTGTGTGCTTGCCGTGTGTGCTTGCCGTGTGTGCTTGCCGTGTCCCACAGTGGGAATGGTGACAAAGCCCGCGAGCGAGCAGCCCCAGGACTTCTCAATCCACAACGAGGACTTCCCGGCACTGCCTGGCGTCAACCTCAACAAGGAGCCCACGGCCGCACCCGACGACAATAAGACGGTGGGTGAGGGGTTCAGAAAGTCCGAGATGATGAGCCGGCGCTATTGAGAACCTGGTTTCAACTTCGGCTTTCTGCCACGCATCCGAGATTTAACTGGGTTCTGCAAGGTGATCATCTCGGATGGGGGGGAGTGTTTCATTTGGGGCACAGAAACCGACGGGCCACTTGCTGTCGATTTGTATCGGGCAAGTCCCGATGAGCACCATCACTGAATATCAAAGTTTTGTTCATGTTGTGTCATGTTCGCAAGAGTCAACCCCCCCCCCCCCCACCCCATGATGGACAGATGGACGGAGTTAATTTGTACAATATTTCGACCATCGTGGGCATGGCGACGAAGGTAATTGTTGTCGTGCGCGTTTGTTGCTGAACTTGCCGTATTTTGTTTTTGTGAATGCAGCTGACCAATCAGAGCGGGCAGACCACGGGGTCGGTGACGGAGGGACCCAAGTTCCCTGGAGACAAGGGCAGCAACACCAATGCGAACCAGCAAAAGAAGGGCATCCAGATCCTTCAAGACGGTAACCCCTGCTTAGCACCCACAGCAATGGGCTCTCTGCTTCTCTGACCACTGAGCAGAGGTCGCAAACGGGTTTTGATTCCGTACCCGTACCTGGCCGCACCAGGGTCGCAAACGGGTACCCGTACCCACCCGTACCCTACCCGTACCCGGCCGGGTACGGGTAGGGTACGGGTATCGGGTACCTGATTGCGACCTCTGGGATGAAGCCATGTTGCAGGCGTGGGTGGGTTGATTCTAGGAACTTGAATTGTGAGAAGAGACAAGACGTTGGGAAATGAGTGACAAACGGTTACTCACCAGTGACTCACGGCCTACCCGTACCCGGCCGCACCAGGGTCGCAAACGGGTACCCGTACCCGGCCGGGTATGGGTAGCCGGGTATCGGGTAGGGTACGGGTATCGGGTACCCGGTTGCGACCTCTGCCACTGAGCCACCTGGCCTCGGAGTGGAACCCACTCGTCTCTAACCAATGAGCCACTGTTTTAAAGGACGTGTCTGGTTTTTTTTTGGTGGTGGTGGTGACGGTGGTGCTGGTATGAACAGGCCGCGTGACGAACATCCCGAGCGGGATGGTGACGGATCAGTTCGGCATGATCGGCCTCCTCACCTTCATCCGGGCGGCCGAGACGGAACCGTCTCTCGTGCACCTGGCCCTCGGCAGCGACCTCACCACACTCGGCCTCAACCTCAACTCCCCCGAGTACGCGCGCATGTGCACGCTGAAATGAGTACCCGGTACGGCGTGTAAACATCAGCGCCGGAGAGACAAAGTTCAGCCGGGCATGGTGCTAACTACATGACCCCCTCGTGTGCCGTGCTTGTCTTATTAGATGCTCACTAATTGGTGCTCATGTGTTAGCGTGTGCGTGGTGTATTGGTGTGTGTAGTGTGTGCGCGTTTATGTGTGTGTGCAACCGGGCATGGTGCTGGCTACTCCACCCGCCATGTGCGCCATGCCTGCCTTCATAGGCGCTCACTAACAGCACTCAAAAAAGATCTCTTGAGCGTGTCCCACATGACGTAGAAATGACAATTCATATTAAGATACAGAATTTTGTGTGCGCACGCACGATCTCTCAATTTAACGTAAAGCAGCGGGGACCCATTGGCAAATCGTCGCACGCATGCAGCGGGTAATGGCTCGATCTGTATTTGAACGGGAAAGATTGCTAACCGCAGCGGGACACAACGGATGGGGATTTTTGGAAACTCTTATTTAACCTTGGAACCGTTGTCCACCGTTGGCACGGACCGGGAGGAGGGCAGCCGTCCCCGTTTTAACGCTGTCTGGTCGTTTGTCCCTTTACCGTTTGCTGGTTTTTTTCTTGCCAAAAAGAAGGTGTGCTTTGCTTTTCAGGAACCTCTACCCCAAGTTCGCGTCGCCATGGGCAGAAGCGCCGTGCAGACCTCAGGATATCGGTAACGTGCCACCTCCGATCACACCGGTTCCGGCGCGCGTGCACGCTGTCCGCACCTGTGCCACCGCCTTTCGGGGTAGCCGCGTGACTTAATCCGCCGCCGAGCGCGTTTAATGTTGTACACGCATTGTGAAATAAATATATAATTGCCTAGATTTTTCCACTGGCACAACCGAGCCGTGCCAGGGCCATGCCAAACCAGCCCAGCACGGCCCAGGAGGCGCCAGGTCGTTTTTCCACTGCGGGGGAGGCCTTGCTGTGCTGCTGACGTTGCACGCAACGAATGAGTTGAGATCCGTGTAGATAACGCCGGGGCGTCGTGTTCTCGCTGTCCACTGGCTGTGAGGGAGTATTGAGATGAGGGGAGAAGTAGGAGAGTGCGTGGAGGGGAGTCGAGTGAGATGAGAGGGGAGAGGTAGGAGAGCACGTGTAGGGGAGTAGAGTGAGATGAGAGGGGATAGGTAGGAGAGTGCGTGGAGGGGATTGGAGTGAGATGAGAGGGGAGAGGTAGGAGAGCACGTGTAGGGGAGTAGAGTGAGATGAGAGGGGAGAGGCAGGAGAGTGCGTGGAGGGGAGTAGAGTGAGATGAGAGGGAGAGGTAGGAGAGTGCGTGGAGGGGAGTAGAGTGAGATGAGAGGGAGAGGTAGGGGAGTGATTGTAGTGGAGTAGAGTGAGATGAGAGGGGAGAGGTAGGAGAGTGCGTGGAGGGGAGTAGAGTGAGATGCGAGGGAGAGGTAGGGGAGTGATTGTAGTGGAGTAGAGTGAGATGAGAGGGGAGAGGTAGGAGAGTGCGTGGAGGGGAGTAGAGTGAGATGAGAGTGGAGAGGCAGGAGAGTGCGTGGAGGGGAGTAGAGTGAGATGCGAGGGAGAGGTAGGGGAGTGATTGTAGTGGAGTAGAGTGAGATGAGAGGGGAGAGGTAGGAGAGTGCGTGGAGGGGAGTAGAGTGAGATGAGAGGGGAGAGGTAGGAGAGTGCGTGGAGGGGAGTGGAGTGAGGTGAGTGGTGAGCAGTGCTGGGTCCGTGGAGGATCTTGCCAATGAAACCAAGTTGCGTGTTCTCAGGGTCCTCCTGCGAGAGCGATGCTTTACACACATCCATAGCAAAGCTGGATCAGCGCGCCCATTTCAGTTTCATTTCAGTTTCATTTATTTGGTATAGCCCTGTGAGCCATTCGACTCTTGAATCGGGTGAAACCGCAACAAACAAAAGACAAAAACATGAACAAGAAAACATCTTAAAGTCACTATGTGACTATGTGCAAACAGAAAATCCAGGAAAAACCAGCAAAATATTCCAGAAAAAGCACCGTACAGCAATGCTGTGTGCAAAAATCCCAGTGGGATGCAAGTCAAACAACAACCACAAGACAACTTAGATTAAGGCCATCAGTCTAGCTCCGTACTACAACAAACAAACATGGCCAAAACCAAAAAAACTTTTCGAAATCACCAAAATAAAGCCATAAAAGCAATGTAACAGTGATCATTAAGTGGCCTTACGCGCAAATGTGTTTTAATGGCTTTTAATGTGACTCTCCGCAGATTTTCACGTTCCTTCAGAATACCTGACGAACATTCACATCAGGGATAAGGTGAGAACATGTTTGCTTCATTGGAGCACTTGCCCCAACTGTCTGTCTAGGCTACATGAAGGACCATTGTATATACAGTGAAACCTTGCATTGCGAGTAACTTGGTCTGCGAGTGTTTTGCAAGACGAGCAAAAAATTTAAATAAATATTAATTTGATAAACGAGCGAGGTCTTGCAATACGAGCAGTGCGTACAGTGTACGCTTTGTCTGCCGAGCGTCACGTGATCACAACTGGGCCGATGGTTCTTCTCTCTCTGTGGGATTGTGGGTAATCGTCTCCAATGCTCGGTCTCAGTCGGCGTGCCTCACTCGTATAGTCAACATCCGTGCGAGCGTATACTGTTTACTATAGTGTTGTGACCACGTGTGTGTGTGCGTAAAGCATTTTTTTTATTTTGTGTCCAAGTGTAGTGACTGTTCTTTAGTAACTGTACCGCAAGTGAAAGTCGTCCTACACAATAACCCTCTCCTCTCTCGTCTCCCTCACACCAGCCACAATTAAATGTAATTAATACATTTGATTGCTTTATACTAAATTTAAATAAAAATATAAAAAGGTACAGTATTTTGTATTAATCATTTTTATATGAATATTTTTGGGTTGTGGAACGAATCATCTGAGTTTCCATTATTTCTTATGGGGAAATTCGCTTTGATATACGAGTGCTTTGGATTACGAGCACGTTTCCGGAACGAATTATGCTCGCAATCCAAGGTTTCACTGTACTTGTTTGTGTGTCTATGTAGTGCTGGCATTCATAGGTGCTACTCGCTAACAGCACTTGCCCCAACAGTCTGTTAAGGCTATACGATGGATATTTGTGTGCCTGTGCGTGTCTGTGTGGTTATGCGTGTGCCTGTGCCTGTGTGTGCCTACAGCTTGCTCCCATCAAGCTGAGTCGGTACGGGGAGGATCTGCTCTTCTACATGTACTACACCAACGGGGGCGACATCCTGCAACTTGCCGCGGCGGTAGAACTGTGAGCCCCCTACACTGACACCGGCATGCACGCTTGAGTCGCTCGCTCGGCCACAGTCGGTCGTACGGAAAGAGAACCAACCATCGTGGAGATGGAGCGATCGATGAGGTCGACTCGCGCGCAGGAGCGGCCTGGATTGTTGTTTCATGGGACGGTGAGGAAGGCAATGATATAGGGAGTCCAGCAGTGGATAGACCACGGCTCCATGATCCCCATGACTGTACAGTGGTACCTCGGTATACGTCCTTAATTCGTTCCAGAAGGTAGGAGGGCTTATATCGAAAATGACGTAGACACCAAACGAATTTTTCCCATAAGAAATAAAGGGAAAGGAAATAATCCGTTCCAGAGTATAAGAAATGATATTTTATATGGCATATTATACATTAATGGGGTTGTATAAAATCATTTAGACACTACTTATTACTAAAATGCATACATAAATTAAAATAAATGCATAAATAAATTAAAATAAATTGAAATAAAAGTAAAATTTAACATCACTTTACCTTGCTGAGAGGAGTTAAAATGACAAAAAAGACGTGAAAATTCAGAGTTCTAGCAAGGGTTGTGCACTGAACGAGATCTACAAGCAGACTGAGGAGCGGCGCTTTGTGTCAGTCGTGAACGGGGTACACGCGGGTACGCGGTGACTCATCCCGACCCATACAAGTTCTAGCAAGCGCGTCGTATCCCAAGCAAGACGTCGTATCCCAAGACATTTTTTTTCTCGTCAAAACACGACGTATGCCAAATTCGACGTATTCCAAAGCGGTCGTATACCGAAGCGGTCGTATACCGAGGTGTATGACCGTATTTCTTTTTTCTCTGTCGAGGGCGAACTTGGTTGAAGAATGATTAAGACAGACCCAAACATTACGAAACAATCCATTGCAACGTGTTACTGTCAACAGATATCAGAAAACACCGTTGCATTGCAGTTCCACGTCTTGACCACCACATGTCAGCCTTTCTCAATCTTGAGCCTTCATCGCTGAAGCCGGGGCAACCGACGGCTGCCACCACTTGTCCACGTTGATGCCACCGCCACCGCTGTGGCCTTCACCGCGACCTCGGCTGTCTCCGCAGGTACAACCGCGACTGGCGGTACCACAAGGACGAGCGGGTGTGGATCACGCGGGCGCCCGGCATGGAGCCTCAGATGAAGACGAACACGTACGAACGCGGCACCTACCTCTTCTTCGACTGCCACAACTGGAGGAAGGTCGCTAAGGTGCGTGCCGTGTGCGCGTGCTATGTGCGTTCTGTGTGCTCTGTGTGTGCGTGTGTGTGTTTATGAATGGGGAGCAGCGGTGGTGCAGCGGTTATCGTGCCGTGCAACGAACCCGGCGACGTATAACTGAACTGGTGGTAGGCTTCCCCCTAGGTCGGCTCAGCCTTAAATGAGTACCGGATGCAATGCGAAAACATCACCACTGAGGGGGGGACATAGACAGCCGGGAGTGGTGCTGTGCTGGGCAATCCACTCACGTGCATGCCGTGCCGCCCTTAATAGCTGGTCACTCACAGCACTTGCCCAAACAGTGTTGAAGTCTACGTGGGGGATCTTTGTATTTGATCTTTTTTGTGTTAGTGTGTGTCTTAGTATCCGTCAGTGAGCCTATGGCACTTCACATGACCTCACGTTGCATCTAGCCTGACCCAAGCGTTGTAGTGGCATCACACCGTCACTTGGATGGCTGTCGTTGTTGTTTCTGTATTTCTCTTAGTGTGTCAGTGGACTACTTTCTGATACCATTCGTACCTTGGTATGTGTTTTGGTGCGTGCGTGCGTACGTCCGTGCCAATGAATGTGCTATCGTCCGTATGGTTCCACGCGCGTACCGTACCACGGCTGCCGTTGGCATTTGTGCGCGCGCGCATTCTCGTCCGCGTCCGTGTTCTCCCTCTCACGCCGCCGCTCGGTGCTCTGCGCCCCGCGCAGGAGTTCCACCTGGAGTACGACAAGCTGGAGGAGAGGCCCCACCTTCCCACGTCGCTCAACTACAACCCGGCCCAGCAGGCTTTCTGATCCCAGAAGCATCTGCTGGGGGCCCCCCGGCCCACACCACACTGCGACTCGCGCCGGCCCAAAACTTTTGGTGACGGCAGCGGGGAATCCCTTTAACAAAAAAAACCACACAAACAAACAAAAAAAATTGACGTCCCTGTTTCTCCCCCCTCCCCCCGCGCCCCCCCCCCCCTCATCTCGCGTCGCTGCCCGTAACAATGCGAGCTTTGACGGAAACTGCGCACATTCCCCGAGATTCAGGGCAGCCGAGGAACTCTATTTTTTCAGACTCCAAAAAAAACCACAAGAGCGATCGTAGACGTAGGCGGTTTTCAGATTCAGAGATTTCAAGGCCCCCCACCCACCCACCCACCTCCTCCGCTCTGCCACACTGCGCAAGTCCATGCCTAATTTCTCTTGGGTGCACCTCCCCTGACTCCACCCTCCTCCACCCCCCAAACAATTCTCATCATAACCCTCTGCCTCCCCAACTCTGCCCCCCCCCCCTCAGCACACACGATGGCGGTTTCATCATTACAATTTGGAGCATCAAGCGGGTGAGAAAATAACAGCACGGAACGGAACGGCGCGAAAAGGGATGATCTGGCAAACGTGTAATGCATTCAGTCGCTGCTGGCGATGACGGTGGTGGCAGTGGCGGTGGCTCTTTAAGGACAAACAGCTGACGAGCCTCGTCTCCCGCGTGTCTGCATTGTGTGATTTGTAGCAAAGGCCATTGGGGTTTTGCCTGAGATTGTGAGGATGAAGTGTGGAGGGTTTTGGTTCGGGGCGGAGGTCTGTTTAGGAGGGTCGGTGAGTCTTGAGTGCGAGTGAACGAGTGGATTGTAACACTTTGACTAAATAACTTATGTTCCCGGCAAATGCACACGAATGCATGACAGACACCCAGGCTTACACAGATACGGGTCTACGGAGCAACGTACACACAGACACGTGGACAAAGATGGACACACAGGCGTACACAAACACATGGACATTTGGACACAGGCTTCTCTGGGCACAAGCTCACAGATACAAGTATGGGCACACAAACTTAACGCACAATCACACAGGCTCCTATTGAACAGACAAACACACCGACTGTCACGCCTATGCACAAACACTGACACTTGGATGCACACGGACACACATAGCAAGGTACACACACATGGACACGGGTAGACGCACGGGACGCATAAATACAGTACTGCAAATGCAAACACTGAGACAGAAAATGCAATGGGGGTCCTCTCTTTCCAACTCGTTCACAACAAAGCTTCATTCTAGAATCAGTCTTCAGTCAAATCTCAGCTTAGGCTCCTTTCAACTTGGGTGTCATTAGCGACTGCCCTCCGTATTCACGAGATGCCGTCGACGGTCTTTCATCAGTTGGGTTTTCATCCATCGCTGTACCCCCATTGCTTAGGATCTTTAAAACAATGTTTCATCGTAAGTGGCCGAGCGAGCGCTTGCAGCAATCTGATGGTGCCGCCGCCGCTGCTGCTGCTGCTGGAGCGAGTTTTACGGGTTTCTCTGCCGTGCTGTGGTTTGTGTGAGCGCCACTCAAAAGTTAATTCCGTGTACATTCCTAATTTCGAGAGTGTGGTGGCCCTCAGTCGGAGAGGAGAGGCAGCAGTGGGTGGGTTTAAGCACGTGAGATAGTACACCAGCATGGGAGTGGGTGGTGGTGTGGCCGTGGATAGGTTTGCACACCACAGCGCGATGGATGGATGGTTGTGATTGTCAAGCCCGTGTTTTTAGTCACGGCTCGGCTCGTGCTTAGTTCCCTGCTCATTGTGAGCCAGCTAAAAGGCATGCTTCACTTGAGCCGGCTCTGAGCAATCATCCCAATCATGCTCAGGATTTCCATGAGCCGAGACCGAGCTAAGCCATGGCCGAGTTGCCCACGCGACATTGAAAGCAGCTCAAGTGTGAGCGGAGTCGCTGCCAAACCAGAGCCGAGCCATGACATAGAATACGGCCCTAAGCATTCAAAGGTCAACTTGGGATTGCGATGGCATGGACGCGTGTGCGACATTCGGTGGCAACCCCCTGCACTTTGCGTGGCTAGGCAGCACACTTATGCCCACACACAATCCAGAAGCAGATTTTTTTTTAAATTAATTTCATTGGGAGTTATTTTTTTGTTTTGTGTTCCTCCTGAACGTGTTAAGTTATGCATTGCACCTGTTACAATGGGAACTCCGCAATTCAGAGCATCTGGGTTCGTGAGTAATCCAAGGCGTGACTTTGTACCTGCCGCAGAAATTCACGTGTTGGGGGGAGCATAGGCATGGCAGGTAGGTGGGGTGGATATTTGCAGCTAGCTTTTCGAAGTCTTGATGTGAACGTGCGTGTGTATGTGTGCGCACGCGTGGGGGAGTAGTGGCACAGTGGTCGGTGCGCTACGAACTCGGCGACCCGATTTCGATATGTGCTCATGGCCAATATCAGTGGTGAAATTGGCACAATTCCTAGGCCACTCTAGGTTGACTCGGCCTTAAATGAGTAGCTGGTACAGTGTGTAAACACTAGTACTGGGAATACAAAGGCGGCCGGGTGTGGTACTGGCCACACCACCCCCTCATGTGCCGTGCGGACCTTAATAGGTGCTCGCTAACTAAATTTGCCCATCAGCCTGTGTTGGCTACACGGGAGATCTTTTTCTTGTAGATGTGCTTATGGATGGGTGTTGCAGAGTTTTGAAGGCTGACCAAATAATCCAGCAAACCCCAGCATCCCTACCTGGCCCACTGCCCATCACGACTCATGGCAGCTGGCATCTGGAATCTTAATTTAATCCTCTCCCCTAGGTCTACTCAGCCAAGAATGAGTTCCTGTTGCGTTGGTATGGTCATCAACACCAGCAGTGGGTGGACAAATGCAGCTGTGTGTGTGGAGCTGGCCCTACTACCACCTTGTGTGCTGCTTCGGCCTTAATAGGTGCTCGCTCACAAAACTCGCCCCGCCGCTCTCGTTCCAAGCAAATCAAAACGCATTTCGCAAGCGAATGTTGTGATGTCAAACAAACTGCAGGAGTGTGTGCTATCCTTTGTGGACCATAGACTCTTGAGAGTGAATCGCCATGATCACGGCAATCATGATTGTCATGCATACCATCAACAACGGCATCAACAGCAATTCATTTCTCCTGGTGTAAATCGCCCTTCCTGTATTTACAATTCCTCCCTGGGGGGCTCTGTCCAGTTGGATATGGGATATTTTTTTTTGTCAAACGGACGAGGGCCCCCCGCCATCCGTGCCAATGCCACATCGTTTCATTTGCAGATCCATTCATGGCAGTGTCACGTTTGAAAAGCATTCCCCACTCGCCAGACCAACATATCCGTTATTTAGTTGATGAGAGAAATTTCATACTGGTCGCAGAACTGTTTTGAAACAGAGGAACTTTATATATATTTTGTGTCTGAAAACCCGCAGTGAAATAGAATTGCATCTTTATTGGTTCTGTAGCTGTCATGGAAAAGTCTGACCTAGTGACAGAGAGACGTGCATTGTGTTAGCCTCGAAAACCAAACACGAGGAACAAAAAGTTGACAGAGACGTAATTTAGCGAACTGCCCCACATTTTTGCCTAAACGATTTGGGCCACTTAATTTCGATGATTTTGCTCAAGCGCGGTGGAAGGAAATGCGTGGCGAGCAATTTCCTGGGATGACTTCACCTGTTGAGATGTTGGCTGTGTGGCGTGATGGACACCACGTGTGCGAAGGCATTGGCATCTTTGAAAACCCAAGCAGTAACGACGACCCTCCTGATCCGTATTTGTTTTTTTTTTGGGTTCGGCCACGTAATCGTTTAATGCCAGAAAGTATGTGTGCTACCTTTGTGGACCAAGTACTTTAACAACATAATTTTGGCATTCATGATGAAGCCTAACCTCAAAAACAAATGCGAATCATTGTATTGACTGCGATAACTTGTGTATTTGGTTAACAAAATTTTCAATGTAATCGAGGTAAAAAAAAAACAACTCTAGCAATCCGAGCTGGAAACATGTTCAAACTGCCTCTCAAGCTCGCTTGGTCTTAAGAGGGTGGCCGAGTCCCATATTACAGGCACACGCCGCTCAACCCCAGTATATCGCATCATTTCTCGCCCAGTCCTCACTCCAATTGCCATCATGCACAGCCCTCTCAGTCCTGACTCTGCCCCACAACCCCTCTGTGTTCGTTCATACTGTACAGCATTTTTTTGACTGTGCCTGTAAAAACACACACGTACATACACGCGCACGTGTGCATACCATTCGGACCATATCGCAGCGAAATTGGCAGCGACTATTTACGAGTGAGCGGTGATCGTGAAATGCATGAGCGTAGTTTCGTTAGTTCCGCCAGCCCAGCTGGTCGTGAAGGCCCTTCTCAACAGCTCCTCCAATTCCAGGTTGTGTACCCTGTGTTGATCAGCTAGATGTCTGCCGTTACGTTTCACATGCTCGGAGCTTCTTGGGAAACTCATTTCAGTTGCAACTGAATTCAAGTGCTCGGAGCTTCTTCTGGAACTAAACTTAATTCAGTTACAACTGAATTTAGTTCAGTTTAGCTCCTAAAGCAAAAGTTAAGTTCCTGAAGAAGCTCCCCAGCATGTGGAGGAGTTCGAACTGAATTTAGTTCCTGAAGAAACTCCCAACGCGTTGAGCGAAACGTTGGGACATCATTCTGAGCAGAATGCGATGTAACCTGGAAACACATGTATCGAAGAGCTGTCCAGCACAACCGTAAAATCCTCCGCAGTAGAACCCCCCCCCCTTCAACCCTTTGCTACGTCCATTGTGTTTTTAATGTGCATGTGTATCCCGTTTGGCCCCTACGCCGCCCTGTCTCCCGGACCTCCCATTGCTGCTCCATTTCCGCTCATCCCATCTCGCCGGCAAATAAAACTCTAATGAAGCTACGCTTGCGAAAATCACGGTCACCCGTGTGCCCCCCCCCCCCCCCATTTCCTCCTTCCCCGTACACATGTGTGGCGTCGGTGAAATGTTTTACAAGCGACGCTGACACTCGATTCATTTCACCTGCGCGCATTTTTTTATTGTTATTACGAATACCAGCAATAAAAAAAGTGAACGGAAAATAAAAACTTTTTTTAAAACACCAATCGGTTCGTTGCGACGCGATTCAACCGCAGCGGTGGTTTGCGCTCGGGTGTTTGTGGGGTTAAAGTCACGAAGGTAAAAATAAATAATAATAATAATAATAAATTAAAATAATAGAAATAAGAGATGCCGCGATAACAAGGTAATACCCATCGCTTTCAAAGCCCCTCCCCCCTTGTATTTAAGAACTCGTCTCTTGGAATTGTGCCTCACTGGTTACAGTAAATTTAGCTGTGACGGTCCCACCTGATGACGGAGACTTGTGTTGCCTCCGAAACGTCGTGATTTATAATTTTTATTATTATTTATATTTTTAATATTTCTTTTTTCCTACGTGACTTTACCGAAAAACCTATGTATGAATCCTTGCAGTCACGAAGGCTTCAAATCTAGAATTGAAATATTTCGTGAGATTGTCTCTGTCCAGCTGAAGCAGTGGCGTGGAGAGGTCGGTCGTCAATTGGAGTTAAAGGTGACTTACGGGTCAAGAGGTCAGAGTGCTGAGCTGGAACTCCAGAGACCCTGGGTTCAAGTCTTGGTTTCATAGACCGACTATAATTTATATTCTTGGTTCTTTCGGTAAAGTCACGTAGAAGGGAAATAATATTAATATAAAACATTCTCACGACGTTTCAACTGCAACACAAGCAATCATCATCAGGCGTGAAATCCACAACAAGAAAAAAAACCTTTTTTTTTCAAATTTTCTTGCTGTGGATTTCACGCCTGATGATGATTGCTTGTGTTGCAGTCAAAACGTGAGAATTTTTTATTGTTTTATATTTATATTATTTTATTATTTCCCTTCTACGTGACTTTACCGAAGAACCAAGAATATGAATCCCCGCAGTCACAAAAGCTTTAAATCAAAATTCGACTATCATTTACTTTGCTTTCTTGTACGTTCTTATGTGGTACAGCAACCAGGCGTGATGGTGGCTATGCACTCTTGTGATTCGTTGAGCATTGGAGGGGAGGTGCGTCCAGTAGATATTTGTGAAACTCCTGAACTCCTCACACATGCCCCTTCCTCCGTCATTATCGAGTGTCGCAAGGTCCATATTGCGGTTCGGATGGGGGGGGGGCGCTGTTTCAGAGGTTTCCCTCTGGCCACGCTGCTAACCAGGGATGGAGGGGAATTACGCTGGTGTGGCACTCATGCCTGGCGCACCTTGTTACCTCTGAACTCGAAAACTGCCTGCCCGATTCTATCCCATACTCGCACGTGCAGACACATCGTCGGCAGTCCTTAGGGGTACGAGGATGATGTCGAGGTTTACTGGTGGCTCTTGAAGTGACTGAGGAGTTCAATTCTGGTAAAGTCACGTAGGTAAAAAAAAATAGAAATAAAATTATAAATCACGACGTTTCGGAGGCAACACAAGTCTCCGTCATCAGGTGGGACCGTCACAGCTAGACCATGATGCCAGCACACAATTTACGACTTGTCTCGAGTGACCACAGCAGTATCGATATTTCATGGACTCCAAAACGTCTCGTTGCACTCAGACACCCGCGTGTGTGCGATTTCTTCCCCATCGCCGAGCCGTGAACCGTGTGTCAATGTTGAGAGGTGGTACGTGGACTGCAGGAGCACGTCAGAAGCACGCTGACAACGAAACATAAACCCACGCGCACCCCTTTTCCACTTGCACATTCGAGTCGTGCCGTGGCCCTGCCGAGCCCTCCGCCAGCAGCGGTGCGAGCAAGCCGTTGCAAGGCTGCACCTTTATCTAATTCCGTATCTATAATCAATACCCGTACCACGCTGACGCGCGCACGCACGCGGCCACGTGTCATTTATCTCAGGCATTGCCTGTCCCCGATATCGTCTCAGATGCGTATCGGGTGTTTGTATTCGGCGTTGCAACAGCCCTTGTCACCCATCAGGTGTCCTCCATACGTGAGCGCAGACCGTAACGATGAGCGGCCGTTACTACACGGCTCTGTGCCTCCTCCAAACCTGCCACGTGCTCTTCCACCTCGTCCAACTCCCCGACGCTCTACCGCCTCCTCTGCCTCCTCCTCCTCCTGCCCTTCATCGCCACCAGCCAGAACGCGTCGCCAACAGCCTCGTGCCGGAGTCGAACCCGGCGCGCGCGGCTCCGCGGCTCGAGCGAGACGACCCGCCCCCCGCCTACCGGGCGATGTTGCGGGCGTGGGAGGAATGGAGGGCGATGGCGATGATGGAGAGCGCGGAGGAGAGAGGGGAAGAGAGGCGGGAGGGGGAAAAGATTCGCGGGAAGTCGGCGCGATGCCCCGTGCCGCCCCGCGAGCAGCAGCTGTGCGCGTTGCGTCACTTGGCCGAGGACAGCGGCACCGAGCTCTTGGACGCCGAGTCGCCGTTACCATGGCCGGGAGCTCTGCCTGTCCGCTCGCTCGCTCGCTCGCTGGAGGCGGAGGGCAGGAGGTGGAAGAGGTGCGCCGTGGTGGCGAACTCCGCCTCGCTCCTCGCCGCTGAGATGGGAGCCGAGATCGGTGAGTGATCAGCCTCCACATCACGGAGGACGGGGGAAAGGTCGAGCAGACGCAGAGCGGACAGCGACAAATGGCACGATTGACGTTGTGAATTAATAAGAGTTCGTATATTTACTGGAATGAGCGAGGTTGTGTGTGTGGGGGGGAACTTGGGAAGAGAATCGATGTCGAGGGAATTTTAAAGCGCGGCAGTGCGAGAGAAGAAGCAGACACACGTGTTGGCAGTGTGGTGAGTGAGTGGTTGGGGTGAGTGGATGGGTAAGTGGGTGGGTGGGTGGGTGGATGGGTGAGTGGTTGGGTGAGTGGGTGGGTAAGTGAGTGAGTGGGTGGATGTGTGAGTGGTTGGGTGAGTGGTTGGGTGGGTGAGTGGGTGGATGTGTGAGTGGTTGGGTGAGTGAGTGAATGGTTAGATGAGTGGGTGGGTGAGTGAGTGGGTGAGTGAGTGAATGGGTGTGAGGCTGGGTGAGTGGTTGGGTGAGTGAGTGGGTGAATGAGTGAATGGTTGGATGAGTGAGTGGGTGAATGAGTGAATGGTTGGATGAGTGAGTGGGTGGGCGCCGCTCCCTGTGATCATGAGCCTATTGGTCCGTGATGTTTATTTATCGTCATTATCGATCTTTGTATTTGTGTGTCGACCACGTGCAGATTCCCACGACGCCGTCCTGCGGTTCAACACGGCTCCCACCACGGGATACGAGCGTCACGTGGGCAGCAAGACGACAGTTCGCCTCATCAACTCAATGGTGACGTCATCCCCCGTGCACTGTGATTATGATGATGATGGATGATAATACTTTTATACTGGTAGGAACCCACTGGTTCCACCAGCCCACAGGGGATTATTGTGTCCGTCCGTCCGTCGTGCAGGGAGGGGCTGGGTGTGGAGGGAGGGGCTGGGTGGGGAGGGAAGGATCGGGAGGGGCTGGGAGGAGTGGGGCTGGGTGGGGAGGGGCTGGTCACCCCGTGATGCCCTTATAAAACTCAACGTTTAACCTACTCACGCCGGCTTGTGCCCGCCCTCACAGTCGGGCATATTTGCGGAATACACCACGCCGCCGTTGACCCTGGCCATTGACCGAGCAACCCAACGTTCCTACAAGCTCCCTCCTTAGGAATGTGTTTTTACGAAGCGTCGTTCACGCATCTCAAAACGCCGCTTGATTGAACCACGGTCAAGCGGGAAGGCATCCAACACCGGCACCAACAATTGGCAAGGCTTTGTGGTCCTATACTCGGGATGTTTGACCAATTCTATAACGAGTGTTTCTACAGGGTGCTTCAAAAATAAAATATCGACACTTCTGAGAATTTGCAGCAACGCCACGAGAAGTTAACCGCCTCTGGAGACCACCTGGAGAAGATCCCAGGCACGCGTTGACAATAAAGGCGAACAAGTGGAGACGCATATTCTTGGTTCTTTCGGTAAAGTAACGTAGAAGGGAAATCATAAAATAATAAAAATAATAAACAATAAAAAATTCTCACGACGTTTCGACTGCAACACAAGCAAATCGTCATCAGGTGTGAAATCCACAGCAAGAAATTTGTAAAACATTTGATTTTTTAAAATTTGTAACAAAATAATTTTGATTTGTGTTCAAATTTTCACAAAAAATTGAAAAAATCAAAATCTAATTTTTTAAAATTTTCTTGCTGTGAATTTCACACCTGATGATGATTGTTTGTGTTGCAGTCGAAACGTCGTGATCATTTTTATCGTTTTATATTTTTATTATTTTATTATTTCCCTTCTAGGTGAATATGAATCCCTGCAGTCACGAAAGCTTTCAATCAAAATTTAAGTGGAGACGCTTTGACTTTTTGAAGCTATTAACATCACATTTGTTATCACGTAACAGCGTATTATCCGCTCTTTTTCCATTAAAACCGACAGTCTCGTGTAAGCGTTCAAACATTGTATTTGAAGCACCCTGTCTAGGTGGGAGTAAAACGAAGCATCTGCACGAAACCCACGAGTGAGAGGGGGTGGGTGGGGGGGAAGGGTAACACGCAGTCCGCCTACACATGGATGCAGAACCGGCCCTAGACCTTTGGGGGCCCTAAGCAAAATTTGGTTGGAAGCCCCTTTGATGTATGATTTGTTTGACCCACTAGCTAGCAGTGACTCTAGGGGGCCCTCTGCTGGCCACGGGGCCCTTTGCAATTGCAAGGGTCGCTTAGTGGCTGGGCCGGCTCTGCATGGATGCTAACCCACTCGCTGGAAGCGCCATACCCCCTGGCACGCCGGAGATGGTGATGTCGTCGTCCCACGTGTCGGGGAGTTTCACACCTCCACCGTGCTGGGTTACAGGCCACGTCCGGTTGAGCCACGTGACCCTCGAGACGGGCTTCCTTGATCATCTTCAGCGAAGGTGCACGATGTTGTGCATCTTCTTGTGCTGTTTCATTCAGACTCTGTCGCCTCGACGGACCTGGTTTTCACCTGAGGACGGCTGCTTGCGTTGTGGCCGAAACGTCGTGAGAATTATTTTATTGTGTTTTATTTTTATTATTTTATTACTTCCCTTCTACGTGACTTTACCGAAAGAACCAAGAAGATGAATCCCTGCAGTCACGAAAGCTTTAAATCGAGATGTTGTGCATTTTCCCAATTGTGTAATTTACGAGTAATGGAAGTTGTTGTTTTTTTTAAGCAGGACCCTGACGCCTGCCACAGATGGGATATTTGTTGTCGAATGACGTCACGAGGATGTTTAACATCCACCCTAAAGCATATTCTTAGGTTTTTTTTCGGTAAAGTCACGTAGGTAAAAAATTTAAATTAATAAAAGTTAAATAAAAATAGAATAAAAATCACGACGTTTCGAAGGCAACACAAGCTTCCGTCTTCAGGTGGAACCGTCACAGCACGATAGCTGTATCAAGTGAGAGCTATTTTACTTTGATTAATTTTAATTTTTTACCTACGTGACTTTACCGAAAAAACCTAAGAATATGAATCCTTGCAGTCACGAAAGCTTCAAATCTAGAATTAACACCCTAAAGCAGACGACGTGCGCAAGTATTATTATTATCATGGTTGATACTCCCGCAGTATTAACCAGGGCAGCCGCTGGGTTCTAACCACGAATCCTCCGCGCCAAGCGCTCAACGCCCCGGAACCCTCTCCGTGATTCCATTGCTAACAGACGCTCAGTCAATCCACTGCTGGCTGATGACATCATTGCTGTACGCACTTCTCATCTAAATCCATCTCTGGATTTCTTGTCTTTCTATCTTTCTTGTCTGTCATCTCGCTAGGGGTTCATATATTGAAAGAGCCTCCCCCCCCCCAATGAAAATATATTCCTGCTTTTGCAACTCCCCTCTCCCCGCCTCCTCTAATGGACCATTAGCCCCCCCCCCCCCCGCCCCCATCTCGTACGTGGTGACCCTTGCAATGATCGAACAGGTGGTGACGCGGAAAAAGTTTAACTTCCACACGGACCCGCTCTACAAAGACGTCATTCTGGTTCTGTGGGACACTCCTCCTCCCAACTGCGACGTGTCCTTGGTACCGACTCACACGCGCGCAACAACACACACACACACTGCCCCGTGTAGCCTTAGCAGACTTTCGGGGCGTTGTGCTGTTTGCGCGAGTAGCATCACTTATGAAGGCCGGCACGGCACACAAGAAGGTGGGTGGCCAGCACCACGCTCGGCCGCCTTTGTCTCCCCAGTGGCGACGTTTACACATCGCATAAGGTACTCGTTTGAGGCTGAATCGACCTAGGGGAGGACCAGGACCGATTAAAATCATCGTCACTGGTGTTGGCTGCGAACAAGAATCGAACTCGGTTCGCCAGGTTCATAGCGCAACGCGCTGACCGCTACACGACCGCTCCCCACAACACACAACACACGCACGGCTTAACATTTGGTTCTGCACTTAATTTGGCTAAATTCCACGTCTCTAAATGTTAATTGTTACTGTGACTATCACGCGACGACCATTGCTCTCACGAGGCACGAGAGGGTGGAGAATGCGACGTCCTCCGCTGTGCGTGGACTGGAGGCCCCCCCTTGAAGAAGGGATTTCAGACGTAGGTCTGTGACATCCGCTTCCGCGAGCAGTTCGGTAGACTTACGACTGGATTCATATTCTTAGGTTTTTTCGGTAAAGTCACGTAGGTAAAAAAAATTAATAAAAGTAAAATAAAAATTACGACGTTTCGGAAGCAACACAAGCTTCCGTCTTCAGGTGGAACCGAAACGTCGTGATTTTTATTTTTATTTTACTTTTATTAATTTTAATTTTTTACCTACGTGACTTTACCGAAAAAACTTAAGAATATGAATCCTTGCAGTCACAAAAGCTTCAAATCTAGACTTACGACTGGATCAAGCGTCTTGCGACGTTCAACCGAGAGCACGATCGGCGTGACGTCACGCAGATTGCACGATCCGATAACAAATTGTAGGTGTTTGTCTTGAGCCAACTTTTTGTTACCGGAAATTGGTGCTGATATTGATTTGTGTTTGTGCACTGGTTTCTGCTGAAATGCATTTCCTTTCTTAATGATCTGTGTTTGATTTCGATTTAAAGCTTTCGTGACTGCAGGGATTCATCTTCTTGGTTCTTTCGGTAAAATCACGTAATAATAGTCACAAATAATAAAATAAAATAACTTAAACATAATAATTATGTTTTATTTTTATTATTTTATTATTTCCCTTATACGTGACTTTAACGAAAGAACCAAGAAGATGATCTGTGTTTGGTTAATTTCAGTTTGGTTTGTGCCATGGTTTATCTTTGCTTCGTTGCTGTGCTTTGCGTTTCTGTGGTTTGTTTGTGGAGTCTCAGGTCCGTCACCTTTTCAACTTGGACTCTCCTGGTATCTCGAGCTATATCACCTTGTTAAACAAATCCACTTGGAGGTGTGACTTGTCGGCCCAGGGATTCATCAAGAAGAAGATGAATCCCTGCAGTCACGAAAGCTTTAAATCGAAATTTAATTCCTACAGTCACGAAAGCTCCAAATTAAGTTTGCCCTCTCTTCCACCACCGCCGCCGCCCCGTTCCACAGTGGTACCGCAACAGGAACGCGCCGTTCTTCGACGCCTACGTGGCCCATCGGCGCCAGCGTCCTGGCCAGCACTTCTACCTGTTGCACCCTCGCTTCGTGCGCGGCGCGTGGGGCCTCGTGCAGGAGAACCTGGGCCTGTGCCACGCCCGTCAGACCCCCACGTCCTCGGGGTTCCTGGGTACGAGGACGCAGGGATACGACAACAAACACCGACAAATAAAACGGTGGCCACCGCAGGCCAGAGGTCGCAAACGGGTTTTGATTCCTTACCCGTACCCGGCTGCACCAGGGTCGCAAACGGGTACCCGTACCCGGCCGTACCCGTACCCGGCCGGGTATCGGGTACCTGATTGCGACCTCTGGGATGAAGCCATGTTGCAGGCGCGGGTGGGTTGATTCTAGGAACTTGAATTGTAAGAAGAGACAAGACGTTGGGAAATGAGTGACAAACAGTTACTCACCAGTGACTGACGGCCTACCCGTACCCGTACCCGGCCGCACCAGGGTCGCAAACGGGTACCCGTACCCGACCAGATGTGTAAAAACTAAAAAACTAAAAAAATATATTTTGTTACGTGGAGAGACATATATGGAAAGTAGTTGTGTTGCCTGCCGATTAACTTTGTCCCCATATTTACTTGCATTCGTGTGGAGACAAGCGTGGGCTGGCATTACACCTGCTTGCTCTTAGGTTTTTTCGGTGAAGTCACGTAGGTAAAAATAAAAATAAAGAATAAAAATAATGGAAATAATAATAGAAATAAAATAATTATTTTATTATTTAATTTAATTTTATTTCTATTATTTTTTATTTTTACCTACGTGACTTTACCGGAAAAACCTAAGAGCATGAATCCTTGCAGTCACGAAAGCTTCAAATCTAGAATTCCACCTGCTTCTCAGCCAAACCACGTTTTTTAACCCCCCTTTCGCGCCCGGTCAAGCCTCGTCTTCCTCAACTGCCCCCGCAGGCGTGATGCTGATGATGTCGTTGTGCGAGGAGGTGGACGTCTACGATTACATCCCTCCGCAAGGACGCGCCTCCCGCCGTTGTCACTACTTCGAGCCGGGCGATGATCCGGCGTGTTCCATGGGGGGCCGTCACCCCATCACCAGCGAGAAGCTGTTCGCGCTGCGCCTTTCCGCATATGCGGCCGAGCGAGCCTTCAGCAGTGGCCGCCTTCACCTGCCCGGCCTCAACAAGCTCACCTGTCCACACTGACCGGCCTCACCTGGTCCACACTTCGCTCCGTGAACTCACCAACCGGTTAAATCTCAGCAGTTAATCCAGACTCTCCAGCCTTACATCTACTCTCAGCTGGTTCCATCAACCAACCAATCAACCCCACCTGCCCTTTGGAACCTCGGCCTGCCCACACTTAGCTCTGTGACACAATAAAGCAACCATTTGGCGGCAGGGTGATGGCACAGAGGTAACGCTCGTGCCTCACAGCAAGAGGGGCCTAGGTTTGATTCCTGACTCGGGTGCCTTTCTCTGTATAATCTGTATGTTCTCCCCTGTTCTGGATGATTGTCCTCCCACGCTCTTTAGTTTCATCTCAGAGCTATCGAAAACATCATTGGTGTTAGCCAAGATACACCTCGATGCTTATAACTTACCTGCTAAAGTACACAATTGGGATTGCATATAACAGCATCACCCGCTACTGCAAAGAACTTGGCAGGACCCTCCACAGAAAGAGTTTTGATCTCAGTGAGGCTCTCCTGGTAAGCGATCATAACTAACCTCATCTGCCCAGAATTCTGCAATCCAACCAACCAGCATCATGGTGGACACTATTAATGGTGGACACCACACGTGGTTGTGCACTGCCCCATGCGCCCTTGGCTCACGAAGTAAATGGGCACCGGAACAAAAGCAGAGGTGCTCGGTATGGCTCTTTAGACTCAGCTCGGTAGAGCTCGGAGAGGTGAGATCAGCGCATTAAAACACATTCCTCCTGCGGAGGGAGCTGGTAGGTACGTTGGATTGCTCGGTCAATGGCCAGGGTCAATGGCGGCGTGGTGTATTCCGCAAATATGGCCGACTGTGAGGGCGGGCACAAGCCGGCGTGAGTAGGTTAAACGTTGAGTTTTATAAGGGCACCACGGGGTGACCAGCCCCTCCCCACCCAGCCCCACCCCACCCTCCCCACCCAGCCCCTCACCCTCCCCACCCAGCCCCTCCCCACCCTCCCCACCCAGCCCCTCCCCACCCTCCCCTTTCCACCCAGCCCCACCCCTCCCATTTTTGGATGCACGACGGACGGACGCTCACAATAATCCCCTGTGGGCTGGTGTAACCAGGAGGTTCCTACCAGTAAGATCTGCGCTGTGGGATGTTCCAAACCGGAGATGCAATTCACAACTCCCGTGACGTCTCCCATTGACGCCAATGCAATGTGTAACCTCAGAACCGTACGACCTAAAAACGAGTGCCATGCAACCAGTGGGACGGTCTTCGACGAACGAAATGCAACGGTGTAAGGAAAACTCCTGGTGTGCGGTGAAAATAAAATAAGCTCCGTGGCCGATTTTCACTGTAACTCTTTATTAATTTCACGGATTGTCGAGCAAAAAAAACGCCGCGGTGAGGAACCACGTTGGCCTATAGCACTGGTCAACACACTTTTTCTGGCATAAGGTATTCCAACGGTTTTAAGGTAATTTTGGGGAGCTGATTCCAAATCTGGCATCAGTTTTTGTCTATCACATCACGTTTTTGAGATATCAAATATTGCATTTTCAATAAAAACTGCAAAAGAAAAATATTAAATGAATGTGGATATCTACATTAAATGATATTATAAAGACACTATCCTAAAAATACAGCACCATATTTTAACACTGAAGCAGTCACTGACTCGCAACAACTTGCAATCATAAGTGACAGAGTTAATTTCGGGTAAAATCAATGAAAATGGGGTATGCCGATAGCATAAAAACGAGATGTGATAGAGCAATTCTGAGATCAGATTTGGAATCAGCACCCTGAAATTAGTCTAAAACAGCTGCAAAAGTCCAGGCCAGAATTTTTTTTGTTGACCAGTGTAATGAATGTCCCACCATTGAAGGTTGCGGTGAGAATCCGCGCGGCAACAGTGCAGCCCACCGCGTTTCCGAACGGTGCGTTTCAAATCGGCAAAAACTAAAAAAAAGCCACAGCCCGCATCCACTTCAATACACACTGTCGTGCCGGATCCACAAGGCACACATGCAAGTGCTACGTGCAGTTCGGCTGAGTTTCAAAGACGCAGAGCACGATCCATGTACGATTTGTACCTCCCGAGAAACCGTGTGTGCATGTATTTGTTGTTCGCCCATTCAACCCTATGTGGAACATTTTACGGCTAATGATGGGTCTTTGTTCGGGCTTTTCTAGACGGATGTCGACCCCTTCAATCGAGGAGTTACATGATCCCAGGCGCCTCTACACAATCCCTGTGAAAAAAGCGCTTCATAGCTCATGGCATTCCTCCACTCTAAGTACAGACGCTGGTTCTGTATACAGACGGGAAGGAAAGAGACGTAAAACTAATTAACGCTATCTGACCCAAAAACCTTTATTATGATTAATGTTGGTCGCGAAAGCCTACGTGTTAAACAAACTAAATTGATGTATTTGCCTGCATACTAAGGGTGGGGTCGCAGTGAGCGAGGGCCGTGTCTCAAAACTCACACTCGTCATCATCAGCAGCAGCCATGTTCAATCTACCGATGGATGAAGGTCTCTAAAAAGCCGTTGCTATCTCTCGAGACCATTCTGCACTGCAAAACAATTACGCCGAAGCATGTGCACGCGAGCTGATGTTGTAGCAGAAAACATTTATCAAAAAGTCTATTTAATTAAGTAGAACGTGTTGTCTATATTTATTTAAAGTTGCGCATGTGACGTCACATTTCTCAAACACCCCCCCCCCTTGTCACACATCGTCACAAATGTCTGACCCCCCCCCCACTCCCTAGGTGCGTGACGTCATTTATCGACGGCCCCATACTCCAAGAGCCCAGGTTGTAAATGCAAAACAAGACGCGACCTTTTGGGTGCTGGGAATCCTTTGAGGAGGCCCACGACCTTGGACTGCAGATTCGTGTGCCCTGCATTTAGGGCTGCCTCGTCCTATTGCCCAAGAGTGGTGCGTACGTGAGGCTTTGTACGAACGGTCGTCGTGTTTTCTGCTGGGGTGGGGAGGTCAATTGGATACACCGTGAGCGGTGGTGTTCACGTGTCCACGTCAGCATTTGGTGGCACGTACTACATGCAAGCCGCGTACACTCCACGCGGTTCAAGAACACGATGCATATTTAAACAAGGACTGTGGGACTTGGCACTGGCAAACATTCATCACGCTATGCAAACTAGATTGCACAATTAAACAGGTGACTAAATATAGCTCGTGATATCGACTGAGACCATGGGAACGGGCTGTCTTTATTTTAATAACACGTGAACGCTTGGTCAACGCAGCGTGGCATGGCACACACACACACACGCTTAACCCGAGGGGGAGAGGTGTGGGAGGAAGGTTGATGGTACACGAAGAGATCACGTGTGATAGACACAGCCCCCTGCAGGTATAAGGATTCACGTGTGACACACCCAGCCTTGCAGGTGTAGTGACTGACTTGGAGACACTGAGAGTAGGAGACACCCTGTTTATTAACGCGGCCTTCACAGTTCACACTTTAGCAACTACCGTTGCCAGTCAGGGCAGCTTGCAGACTGCCTGACTGGCGACGTCGAGATGGCGAAGACGGCGACGAAGACTCCAGCAGCAGCACGACAAGGGGATCCCACTCCACACGACAGCCCTGAGCTCTCGCTCGGGGCCTCCTTTTATGCTCCCAGCTCCGCCCCGGCCACGCCCTCTCTCTAGAACCTACTAGCGGGTTCTCGGGCTTCCCCCACGTGCCCCTTCTGTAACCTTTACCCGACATCCCTCTCTCTCTCGTCTATCACGTGACCTGCTGTCAGTCAGGGCTGCTGTAACTGCAGATCCCCTTCCTTGCCAGCAACAAGCGCTATGCTGCTAAGTGACCAATTATATGTCACTACAACAGTTATAAGTGTTCACGTGTGATACACCAAGCCTGTAAGGGTTCATGTGTCAATCTCTTCGAGGTATGAAGGGGGCGAGTCGATTACCGACCTCGCCAAGACAGAGCCCACGGGGCTCGCTCACAGTGGACGGTTCACTGCTGGGCACAGATGAGGGTTGCCAACTCGGACTGCAGCTATTCTGGCATATTTTTTGGCTATCATGAATAATGCGTTTTCTTAAAATATCCCATTTTTTTAAATCTCCCAGAATGCATTCAATAGAGGAGCCGCGGTGGAAAGTTCAATAACCACCCCGCCTGGTAAACAGGAGGTCATGGGTTCGATCCCTACACAAACGGCTGTATCTCTGTAGTTTCCAAGTTCTCCCCCTGGTCGCGTGGATTTTTTACCGGGCCCTCCAGTTTTTCCCTCCCACATTTAGAAACATGCGTTTCAGAGTGTTTGGCTGCTAAACATTTCCACGTGATAAGCCACTTCGTTGAGCGATCATTTGTGTCCAGGTCGCTTCTGAAAAAGATCGATATCGTTCCGTGGGTCTACCTGGTAAAATATAAATTAAAAGTTCAGTTTCATACAACTAAAAGTTAATTTTGTTTCAATCACTGGGGGGCCGATGCCAATTCGGTTAAAGACTCACGGCCTATCCGGGAGGGTTAGCAACCCCCAGCGCAGACGTGCCAGTCACAAAACCCCAACGGGGACTGCGAGAGTAGGCCCCCACCAAGGGCAGGACCAGTTGTGATATATTCTTTGGTTCTTTCGGTAAAGTCACGTATGAAGAAAAAATAATTAATTAAATTAAATACTAGCATACGACGTTTCGATTGCAACACAAGCAATCATCATCAGGTATATATTAAATACAAACACAAATCGAGTATACTTAGAAATGTAATGTAATACAACAGAGAGTCGGATAACATAACAGTCAACACCCTATCTGGTTGATTATTATTTTATCTTTATACGTGACTTTACCGAAAGAACTAAAGAATAATTCCTGCAGTCACGAAAGCTCCAAATTAAGTTGTGATATAATTTGCCCCCGATGTTATCCGTGGCCGGGAATCCAACTCGGATGGGCCGGTTCAGGTCGCTGCACTGTAAAATCACTTGCGCCGCCGTTCTGCATTGAAGGTTAAACATTGGCGCCGTAAACAAGACGCCATTCTCATTTACAACCTTGTGAAAGAGAATGGGATGAACGCAGCCAATTGTGGCCTATTTGCATATTTATCAGGGTTTTTTTTTATTTTGCAATAACTTCAACACAACGTGAAGTCGATAAAGAACCAGATGCAGACAAAATCGTCGCGTCCAATAACCGCATCACTATCACAGGTGGACACGTCACAAACACCCAAAATAATGTCGAGGCCAACGATTGGACAATAAAAGCTAGAAAAGACTGGAAGATAACTGGGGGGGGGGGGGGGGAGTTACGTGCTGATGAAAGAAAGACAATAGCGGCAACCGTAAGGAAACGAAACGTAAGATAAGAATTGTTTGTTGCAGGACGCAATAGTGCACATTGCAACAGTGTAAGTATGCAGAGTTGGCGGGCGGTTGTTACCAAGCAGCATTCAAACTCGACCGCCACAGCGGATGATACGTGGAGCATTAAACCTCGGCAGGTAAGGTCAGTCAGGCAATAAACGCAAGAACACAAAGCTGAATGGGAGGAGGGTTGTTCACGGGCGAAACAGACATCGTCCACCAATCGAAATGCTGTCGCTCGCGGGCGTGATTTTCTTGTTTGAAAGATTACTTATTAACCCATCTGTTGATGCAAGGTTAACCCTATTAAATAGTACACACACACACACACCTGTGTGCAAAGAGGAAGTTCGTAAAAGTTCATCGTGGCCAAAGCTGTTGGTTGTTACCACCTCCGCACCCCATTGCCGATGTCCCCCAGCCTTCGTCTGTCCCTGCAGCTGCTGCACAATTAAGACGCGTCACCTCCAAGATCTCCTCCCGGCTGTCTCAACCCCACCATCTGCTCCCGAGTTACTTTCTCTCTCTTCTTCTTCCACGCGTGTGTCCCGCCCACGTGGAGGTGTTCGCTGTCCTTGCCAACCTTCTCCACCCTAACCCTGTCCTGCGCCATCTCTCTGTCCGCTCCTCGGCCCACCGTGTCCAATCGCACCCGCCAACTCCAACATCTTCTGCCTTTCTCTCGATCTCTTTCTATCCACTTGCACCACTTGCAGCTTCTGATCCACACCACTCTAACCCTGTCTTGCGCCATCTCTCTGTCCGCTCCTCGGGCCACCGTGTCCAATCGCCCCCGCCCACCCCACCCCAACATATTCTGCCTTCCTCTCGATCTCTTTCCATCCACTTGCACCACTTGCAGCTTCTGACCCACATCATTTGTCCTGTTGTCTCTCCACGTGACCGAACCACACACGCCTGTTTTCTCTCTCTCTCTCTCATCTTCTCTGCGATTTCCACCACCTTGAGTCTTCCTCTCGCTTCTTCCTTTCTCACCCTTGTCCTTCCTTGTTAAACCCCAACATCCATCGCAACATTCTCACCTCTGCGACTGCTGGAGACGACCAATCCAGTGTCCATCTCGGCAAACGAGCCCTGCGCCCCCCTTCACACGCGTTCCACCGAGCGTAACCCAGGAATTCCCTTTCCCAAACGGTATCTCATCTTGCCTGCCATGGTGCCTTCCGTAATTCTGCACTGCTTATTACCCCGTCTTGCCACAACATCCGTCTCAGAAATCCTGAGCTCAAATGCCAGCAATTTTCTTTCGAGCCGCTTCAGGGTCTGCCTCCTCTTCATCTACGCCAGTGCTAACGAAAGCACTCCTGGTCTTAAACACCGTTTACTTAACATTCGGACGTATCTCTCTCTTATCATCCACAGTGGTGTCTACAGCCCATAAAATACCTGCGTGCCTTATAAAGCAATTCCCGTTGTATACTTTATAACAGTCTCCTGCTTTATAAATATTACACAAAGTCCTTGTAAATCTTACACCACTTCAGTAGAAAAAGTGTGTACGTATACCGAAATACACGTCACCGGAGGAACAACACAAAGTCCTCTCACCCATCAACCTTGTGGCTTCCTGCCATGCCTTGTGATTCGACTGGCAGGAGCCCCGTTTCATCACGACGAAAATGTTTGACTAAGCAGTAGTACATTTTGATTTAAAGCTTTCTTGACTGCAGGGATTCATATTCTTGGTTTTTTCGGTAAAGTCACGTAGGAGGAAAACAATAAAACAATAAAAATATAAAACAATAAAATTCTCACGACTTTTCCCTTCTACGTGACTTTACCGAAAAAAACAAGAATATCGAGCAGTCGTAGTTATATAGGCTGTGAACAAGCGGTCCTATAAATGAGCCCTCAGGACCCCATGAGGACACGACATCATTAGCAGTCGCCGATTGCGACAAACATCCCTCCTTGTTGGACAAGCATGCCATTAGCCAACAGAGAGCAGTGGCTGAGAGGCCTACATGAGTCTCGACGATTTAGCAAAATACAACCAGCAACGGAATCAAAAGTAGCACTAAGATCCAGAAGAATCATGATGGGTAGTGCACCAAAAATCGGCAATCATGGATGATTTTCAAGCTTGCGTGCCGTGCCGCGTCGTCATCTTACTTGCAGCAGCATCACGTTGCCGTCCACTCATTGATATGCTAATTTTTTCTCTGCCCCCTCCATCTCTCCGCCCCCGCCCCCCTCTCTATATTTAAGGCCCCGTCACAGAAACGACCTCTCTCTTTGTGCCGATATGTGTCCTCTCTCTGTGTGTCCTTGTGATGTCTGTCTGCTTGTATGTCTGTCTATAGTTTTCTAGTTAGATTTTTGTTGCTATTTCTTTTATGCCTGATGATGATTGCTTGTGTTGCAATCGAAACGTCGTAATATGCTATTATTTAATTTATTATTTTATCTTTAGACGTGACTTTACCGAAAGAACCAAAGAATACATGGATACATGATTTACAACCTTAACCAAGTGCTGTTCTCCGTACGATGCCTTGCTCTAAAGCCAGAATGAAATGGCACAAACAACTTACATTCTGTATTATTAAATAAAATATATATTACAACTAAAATTCTTTACAGGGGAAACAAATACTAATTAATAACAATTGAATGATTACCAATCTATTATATAATTGCAATACCCTCCCCGCCTCAAATCACTGCACGTGATTGGGTTAAATGATGACGTCACCCTGCTGCTGCTCTATTTAAGACCGGGAGCAGGTGGATGGCTTCACCATTCTGGCAAATTGCCCGATGATGCTGGATGTAATACTGGTAGGAACCTCCTGGTGACACCAGCCCACAGGAGATTATTGTGTCCGTCCGTCCGTCGTGCATCCAAAAATGGGAGGGGTGGGGCTGGGTGGAGAGGGGAGGGTGGGGAGGGGCTGGGTGGGGAGGGGCTGGGTGGGGAGGGTGGGGAGGGGCTGGGTGGAGAGGGGAGGGTGGGGAGGGGCTGGGTGGGGAAGGGAGGGTGGGGAGGGTGGGGCTGGGTGGAGAGGGGAGGGTGGGGAGGGGCTGGGTGGGGAAGGGAGGATGGGGCGGGGCTGGGTGGGGAGGGTGGGGCTGGGTGGGGGGTGGGAGGGGTGGGGCTGGGTGGGGTGGGAGGGGTGGGGCTGGGTAGGGTGGGGTTGGGTGGGGAGAGTGAGGAGGGGCTGGGTGGGGAGGGGAGGGTGGGGAGGGGCTGGGTGAAGGTGGGTGGGGAGGGGCTGGGTGAAGGTGGGTGGGGAGGGGCTGGTCACCCCGTGGTGCCCTTATAAAACTCAACGTTTAACCTACTCACGCCGGCTTGTGCCCGCCCTCACAGTTGGCCATATTTGCGGAATACACCACGCCGCCGTTGACCCTGGCCATTGACCGAGCAACCCAACGTTCCTCCCAGCTCCCTCCGCAGGAATGTGTTTACCAGCGAAACGTCGTACTCAAAATTGTAAAAAATGTTGTTGATTCACTCTTCAACACACCGGTGGGCGAAAGTAGTGAACTGTTTGTGTGTTTGTAAACGTGACACCTTTTTTTATTGTTTGGCCGTGTCGGGTGGTGGAGCATGTTTTTTGCATGTCCACCACAAGCATATGTGGGTAATGCAGACGTGATTCCTTGCAAAAGGTTTCAGTTTGGTGTTTTAACATCCTAACACAACTGCTTTATTGCCAGAACGGGTAAAACCTATTCTTACGTCCCTAAACACACACACACACACAGATGTTGCTTCCAGATCTGAAAAATAATCTCCAGACCTGTATCCCTCCATCTCGCGCAGATGGTCAGTATACCAATGAGATTGCCGATTGGAGGAGACACGACGTTCTTTAGGTGCCACTCGAAAGTCAAAAGTATTGTAAAGTGTTGAAGTATAAAGAACCTTGTCCTCTTCTTGATTATTTCGGTAAAGTCACGTAGAAGGGAAGTAATAAAATAATAAAAATAAAACATAATAAAATGTGAGAATTATTTCATTTTATTATGTTTTATTTTTATTATTTTATTACTTCCCTTCTACGTGACTTTACCGAAAGAACCAAGAAGATGAATCCCTGCAGTCACGAAAGCTTTAAATCGAAATTTAACCTTGTCCTCCAAAGAGAATAAAATGAAAGTTTGAGGGTAAGGGTGACGAAATTGACTTGGAAAACTTAATTGCATTTAAAGACTTTCTATATCTTCTTGGTTCTTTCGGTAAAGTCACGTAGAAGGGAAATAAGAAAATAATAAAATAAAACATAATAAAATAATTCTCACGACGTTTCGGCCACAACGCAAGCAGCCGTCCTCAGGTGAAGAACAGGTCTGTCGGAAAGACAGCGTCTAAATGAAACACCACCAGGCTCATTCAGACGCTGTCTTTCCGACAGACCTGTTCTTCACCTGAGGACGGCTGCTTGCGTTTTAGCCGAAACGTCGTGAGAATTATTGTATTATGTTTTATTTTATTATTTTATTATTTCCATTCTACGTGACTTTACCGAAAGAACCAAGAAGATGAATCCCTGCAGTCACGAAAGCTTTAAATCGAAATTTGTAATTATTGTAAAGCGCCTCGTACCAAGGCGCTACATTAATCTATATAAGATATAAGTGAGATATAAAAATGTTTTAAAAAATCGGAAAATGTAGTTGAAAATATGGCATTACATTCGAGGTTGTTAAGGCTGTATGGGGAATGTTTACTTTTATATAGGAGGTTTTTTTCACGCGTGTTCGTGTATATGTCTATATGTATATAATATTTGCATGTAGACATTATTACATCGCAACGACCTACAGCACTCGCAATCAAATGGGTTAATAAACGATGCGTTAAGTCAGCCAGCACCACGCAACGGCCGCACGCACACACACACACCTTGGAGAGCAAACTTTGGCTCCACTTAAATATTTATTATTATTGAGACGCCTACGCGATTAGGGATGCAACGGGCTCCAGCAAACCTATAAAAAGGGCACGCTCGCGTCGAGGTGGGGCAGGTTGAGCGACTGACTGCTTCAACCCAAGGCTGGTACAACAGCATTGTTTGATACAACAGACGCTACGAACATCGCTGGTGATGATGATGATGACGACGATGGCTGCCACGTCCCGCGCTGGTCGCCTGCTACTCACCTGCATGCTGGTGTCACGTGCCGTAACGACAGGTAACACCAATGAGGGATTGCGTGCGTGCACGTGCACGTGTGTGTGTGTGTGCGTGCGTCTCTACTTGCCAAGCAACCCGAGCGATTTGAAGACGTGATTCGTGTGCCGATTTGTATAGAGCGTGGTTCCGTGTAACGATTTTCAGGGCGAAAATTGCGTCAAAATATGCGGAGGCGGGAGGGAGGGAGGGGAGGGGTGTTCGTTTTTGTTGCGTCAAACAAAAGCGCGGCTTTAACAGTCAGCAAGCCTGCCACTTTAAGTCGACATATGCATAGTTTGCTGATGAGTCCTAATTCAGGTGAAACGCCACGTGCCCGTCTCCCATTCTGATGGCTGATGGACCACATTGATGATTATTGAAGCGTGCGTGTTTCCGACACGTTTCATTTGAACTTTGGCTAAAAGGGTTGTAGATTAAAGTCACTTCTGGTTGGGAGAGGACCCTCTAGAGACCCTTGGCACCAGGGAGCATAGCAGTAAAGCGCCAGGGCCGTGGCATCAAGGAGTGAGATAACGACGAAGGGTTAAAGGCGCAGCCTTGCAATTGCTCACTGACGACACTGCTGGCAGATGGGCCCTACATTGGAGGAGATGGCATTTGGCCTACTCTTTCACGCTGCGGGTCAAGAGGTTGAAGAATCCACACCAGAATCCGACTCAACACGTTTCGTCGGATTTCTGTTCTTCGTCTCGAATCGGCACTGCTCCATGGAGAAGCTCCCTGTCAATCTACTGCTAGATGAAGGCCTTGCGACACCGTGTCACACCAAACCGCGCCGCATGCAATGCTGTTGTTGTGTTTTGTGTTGGGCGAACTGAGTGATTGGTTAGAGAGTGTACATCGGGACGTATGTTGAACTTCTTTCGCAACGTAGCCACCCGATTAACACGGTTGGCTCCGTACGGTGCGAAAGATGTGCAACATGCACACGACCGTGCTAAACGGAGGTGCGGGGGTGCTAATCGGTGGTATTCGTACGCCGAACATACATCTACTGTTAAAGCCCGGTGCTCCGTCTGTCCGTCAAATCAATTATAAGAGATTCATACTCTTAGGTTTTTTTCGGTAAAAGTCACGTTGGTAAAAAAAAAATGAAAATAACTCAATTAAATCACGACGTTTCGGAGGCAACACAAGTCTCCGTCTTCAGGTGGGACCGTCACAGCCACATTTACTGTATCAAATCTAGAATTATAAGAAAGCCTTTCAGAAGACACGAATTAAAAAAAGTTTTAGAAAGTGGAGCATACATACAATAGAGTCAGTAGTATCTACTACAGAGTCAGTGGTATCAACAGGAGCTCGATTAAGGCGGCCACAGGCCAGAGATATTCTACTTTTGTTGAACTTGCGGAGTTTCCCAAACTGCAGATCCTCGCGACTCGCCATCACGACCCAATCGTTTCCGCGCTTACAAATTCACCATTCCATACAAATCAACTCAACTCCACGCTGCAATGGACGTGTCCACACGCTCACGCAACGGGTATCTCGATCTTAAATCTGAATCGGCTCTAGCGCTGAAAGTGTTCATGGTTGTACGTGGCGAGCTCAGTTCAATACCGGGCCGTGATTAAATGATATCTGTACCGGTCATAAATCTGGCAGACATCGGGCACATTCCGAGTGATTTGGTCATCGACAGGATTGATGTTAACTCATATGTTTAATTACCTACAATAATAATAATATGATTCTGCAGACACCACTGATCACCGCGTGTATGTGTTTATTTCTTTCAAGTGTCATCATGGACAACAACAGCACAAGGATCCACTGCCCCAAGTAAGACATTTGAACGCATATGCTCAAGAAGACAACAAAACCACAATTAATTAATGCGATTATTTATCAAAGTAAACACCCCTTTATCAATTAACTGCTGGACGAAGGCCTTCCCAGGCCCTGTCGGTCATCAGGGTTGTTTGACCATACTTCACCACGCTCGTTATTTAGAGATGGTGAAGATCGGTTCAAACATCTATCACGTCGCCTTGGTCGGGGGCAGTCGAGCTCAGGTGTTCGGGGCTCATAGCACTTGAACTTCTTTCGCACCGCACGTAGCACTCATAGCACAGTTTCAATTAACATCTCACAAACGCAAAGCTCCAGTGGCTTCCTAACCACCGCGCCACCGTTCAGCCCCTTGACTCACAGACGGTGGCATTGTGACGTCGTTCGCACGCGCCATCATTTTGCACAACACGAGGTCGGCGTTGTCGTTGACTTTACACGTCGAATGGTGGCGACGAGAAAGCCAATCGTCGTCTTTCTCGAGGCCGCTAAAGGGGGGCAACCACGTCGTGTGACGTCACCAGTGGCCCAACTGGGAGTAGTGATAGGGGTAGTGATAGGGGTTGGGGTAGTGATAGGGGTAGTGATAGGAGTTGGGGTATTAATAGGAGCTGGAGTAGTGATAGAGGTAGTGATAGGGGTTGGGGTATTGATAGGGGCTGGGGTAGTGATAGGGGTAGTGATAGGAGTTGGGGTAGTGATAGGGGCTGGGGTAGTGATAGGGGTAGTGATAGGAGTTGGGGTAGTGATAGGAGTTGGGGTATTGATAGGGGCTGGAGTAGTGATAGGGGTAGTGATAGGGGTTGGGGTATTGATAGGGGTAGTGATAGGAGTTGGGGTAGTGATACGAGTTGGGGTAGTGATAGGGGTTGGGGTAGTGATAGGGGCTGGAGTAGTGATAGGGGTTGTGGTAGGCCTGGTCGAAGCTAGGAGGCGGGGGCAGGGAGTCGCAGGATCATGATGGGCTAGGGGGTGAAGAGATGGGAGTTTGTTTAAAGGCATGAACGGAAGCAGGTTAGTGAAGATGGTTGCTCTGCTGTGTGCTGCTGCAGTGGGACTTTGTTGCAGTGGAGGGGGAACAAGAATGGAGAATGAACGAGAGCGAGACTGGGCGCAAGAGGGCAAGGGAACAGAGATTGGGAGCGTAGAGGATGGGATGGGACAGAGTGAGGAATGAGAGAAGCGAGATGATAAGGTTGGGGCAAGACCATGGTGGGGGAGCGGGGGGCGGGTTATATAGACGAGACTGAGAAAGTTAAACGGACATCGAAAGTAGAGAGGGAGCCAGTGGAGTTGGGTAACTAAAGCAGATGTGTGTGGCAATTGTGGGGGAGGTTAAACAATGATCTGGGCTGAGGCATTTTGTATCTGTTGGAGAGAGGTAACCACAATATACCAATAGGTTTCACCCTGTCTGGCAAGGAAACAGGCTGTTTAGATGTTACAACATCAAACAGAATCATTTTGACATCTTAACACATGTTGTATTGCCAGAAAGGGTAAACGCGATTGTACTGGTAGGAACCGCCAGGTTACACCAGCCCACAGGGGATTATTGTATCCGTCCGTCCGTCGTGCAGGGAGGGGCTGGGTGGGGAGGGAGGGGCTGGATGGGGAGGGGACGGTGGAGAGGGGCTGGGTGGGGAGGGTGGGGCTGGGTGGGGGGTGGAAGGGGTGGGGCTGGGTGGGGAGGGGCTGGTCACCCCGTGGTGCCCTTATAAAACTCAACGTTTAACCTACTCACGCCGGCTTGTGACCGCCCTCACAGTCGGCCATATTTGCGGAATACACCACGCCGCCATTGACCCTGGCCATTGACCGAGCAACCCAACGTTCCTACCAGCTCCCTCCGCAGGAACGTGTTTATATTTAGATTCTGGCAAGAAAGGTCCCATATAGGAGTAACTGCGTCGGCAGGAAGGCAAAGAAGAAGAGATCGGTCATCGTCAAGCCTTGAGTGAAAGCAAGGGAGTGAAGCAGGAGTTTAGCGGCAGATGGTGAGGTGAAGGGACGGATTTTGCGAATATTGACTATGTGAAAGCGGCAAGTGCGGGTAGTGGCAGAGATGTCGTTGGAGTGGGAGGAGTTGACGATGACCTCGAGGTTTGCGAGCAGAAGAGGCAGGAGAGTGAGGGAGAAGGGAGGGAATGAGATGGTATGATAGGGTGCAGGTGAGCGGGAAGAAGGGAAAAAAAATATTAACATTTTAGAAGGATTGACGGTCCCTATGTTAGTGTAATGACAATAGAGCCTGCATGTGGTGTGAGGGGACTGGTGGCCACGGAAGGTAATGACAGGGGTATTAGTTGTGAGTGCGAACGGACTAGTGGCCATGGGAGGTAATGACAGGGGTATTAGTTGTGAGTGCGAAGAGACTGGTGGCCACGGGATGTAATGACAGGGGAGTCAGTTGTGAGTGTGAAGGGACCGGTGGCCACGGGAGGTAATGACAGGGGAGTCAGTTGTGAGTGCGATGGGACTAGTGGCCACGGGAGGTAATGACAGGGGAGTCAGCTGTGAGTGTGAAGGGATTGGTGGCTACGGGAATGTTCGAGAAGGGATCGTGGTCAGGTGACGGAAGAGGACGGTAGAGTCTGCCGGTAGAGCGAGCGTGCAGAGTCAGTGAGAATGATCGAGAAGGGGGGCGTGGACTCGTGTTGGTTTTAAAGGGAGATGCGTGGGAGACTCTGGGCTGTTGCAGGGGGGGGGGTCTCCGCCTGATGTCAAGTAAACGCGTCTTTATTAAACTGCCATCTCAAGAGAAGTGTGTCAAGTCGTCATTACATTAGCACCAAACAAACACATGACGGGAACGCTGCAAAACTATACGTGCCGCACTTTCTCTATCTACTGCTGGATGATGAGAGCCTCCCCGCGTGAGTCAATGCGGTTTGGTAAAAGTGTGGGCTCTCAGTACCGGGGTTCAGATATCACTAGCTACTGATGCGATCCGTGGATGGGAAATCGATATTAGAGCTGTAATAAAATTGCACGCAAGATTAAGAATTACGGCTCCGACTGTAGCTTCTACGCTGTTTCCTGCAACCGGGCTTTTGCGTGATCACGGCTTTACAATGTCTGCGTGTTTTTGTTTTTGTATTACAGCAAGCACAGAATCGCCACAGGTCACTCATGATGCTGGTACGTAACTCTCCTTCTTGCAAAACCTCGACACATTTCCATTTTGCAAAACGTAGACAGACTTGTACCATTCGTGTTCTTAATAACGCAACATTTTCATCGCCAATTTCACGTCAACAAGTGGTTTAACCCTACACACGCTACGTACAAAAGTAGACTCGTTGTTATGAAGATCAGTAAGCAGCAGCACCATTGCTGGCTTCGATCTTCTGCAAAGCTTCTGGGGCAACAACCCTTAACTGCATCCACTGCACAAACCATGGCAATGGCAGCAGATAATCATATTTATAATGTGCCAGATTTTGCAGACAAGTCAACAACTCAGAGGCGCGGAACCAAGCTCAGGGCTGCTCGAAAGCCCCGACCCAAACAGATAGAGGCCTTTAGATGTTTCAGAATGCATTTGATGTTGCGGATGTGCAAAGGGATAGAGAGTTCCACGGCGAGAGGGCAACAGCAGAGATCCGACGTGAGGCTGTAACAGTTCGAGACCTTTGGAGTCTGAACGGACGGCCCCTGAGGCTGCTTTTAATCATTCATTCAGTGATCACTTTCAAAGCTTCCTAACGATATGTTGAGGAGCTCGATGACAATGTTGAGGTCTGCTGCTGCTGCTGGTCACGACGTTTGAGAGAGTTCGTGTCGTTTTGCTATTCTTCCTCCTCATCCGTTGAAGGAGCGCAGACTACAATAGTTTACTATACGTCCATAGTTTGGGTTGTGTGGACCCTATAGTAAACCACCACCAGTACTCGCAAACACTCACCACAGTGGCTCACACTCACCAACACGACCACCACAAGGCCTCACCAACACTCACCACTCACCAGCACGGACTTGACCCCCTGCTCCGACCGCTTCGGCACTCCTACCATCTCACCCTCGTCGTCGTCGCCATCACCGAACCATCTCGATCGTGACGAATCATCATCACCACCATCTTTGTCTCTCGACGCACGCTCCACGACATCCCCCACCCAGGCTTACCGGTCAGACTGGTGCAGGGCGGCTCGTGCTCTGGCCGAGTGGAGATTCTCCACAACGGGCGGTGGGGCACGGTGTGCGACGACAACTGGGATATTCCAGACGGGAACGTGGTTTGCCGCCAGCTGGGCTGCGGTTACGCCGTGGAAGCTCCAGAGAAGGCCCGCTTTGGTAGGGGCTCCGGCCCCATCTTGATGGACGGGGTGCACTGCAGCGGCTCCGAGTCCTATCTGTCGCACTGCCTCTTTAATGGTTGGAACAGCCACGACTGCAGCCACGAAGAGGACGCATCCGTCATCTGCTCACATGGTCATTATAACTTTGATTTGAAGCTTTCGTGACTGCAGGAATCCATAGTCTAATGGTTGTTTCGGTAAAGTCACGTAGGTAGAAATAAAATAAAATAAAACAAATCACGACGTTTCGATCGCAACACAAGCGGTCGTCATCCGGCGACCGCTTGTGTTTTATTTTATTTCTAACTACGTGACTTTACCGAAAGAACCAAAGAGTATGTCAAGATAATTAATACGCTCGTCTCGTATACTTTTTGTTGTTCCGTGTGGGGTGGGGTGTGTTTTACGGACTTGTTGATGTAAATACTAACACGACGGTCGGGTGGAGTCAGAGGGTTACGTGGGGAAAATGGCCGTTTCTCCTCGTGCTGACAGAAGTAACGTCATCAGCCACGATCAGGTTGAGGTGCACATTGGCACCCTCCTCTAGGGGACCCCCCCCCCTCCCTCTGCTGCTGGTGTCAGCAGCTCTAACGAACCAAGACAAACATGGCCTTTTAGCCCACGTAGGCATCTTACCCCAGCCTACGATAGTAATGATGGTGGTGGAGGGGGGGGGTGGAACGGTTTTGCAACTGACTTAAAACAGTGATTTTATCCCAAAGAGTCAACTGTGTGTGTGATGAGCGCGGTGAATTCGTGACGGACTGGACTTATACGAGTGTGCAATAATGTTCGGACTTACAAAAAAAACTCCATTCGAAATGAGCTTCACGTTGTGTGCGTTACCATCGTAATCCCCGTGTTTTGTGTTTCTGTCTTTTTTCAAACCTCTTCCCAATTCTCTCACCCGGAGCAGATGCCAGTAGCTACGGTAAGGAGTTTCTATCACCGCGTGAAAAGCTTGACGTGATATTTTTTTTTTTACCCCAGAGGCGTTTTATTGTTACGTGTTCACTTTGTACCTTCGCGGTCGCATCGCGACGCTGTTCAGAGGCGTTTACACGTGTCAGTGTGAAGCTAATCGTAAACCGGGATCAATCAAGGCTCTTTGCTCATTAGCTGGGCGATGGTGGCTATGCCGTGGCCCGTAACAATCCAGCACTGTGGAGGGGAGGGTTGGTGGATTACTGCATAAATGTTGTGAAACTCCTTTTCCATGCGTGTCGGAGGTACCATTCCCCCCTGACTTTCCAGAAGCTAAAGTGTGGAATCCACCTGTTTCGTCCGTAAGGGATTTAGTGCTTCCCCCTCACATGCGTGGGTTTCTTCCTGGTGCTCTGGTCGATAACACCTTATTATGTAGAGGATCGCAGAGCTTTGGCAATTGTTGGCGCTGGCTCACCGCGTAGGCTGCTTCTCCACCTTGCCTGTCGTTCCTCCTCGCACCTCTTGGGTCCTTCGCTCTCGACAAGAGTAAGCAAATGCTACGCGGCGTGTTCCAAGCTGAAATGATTTACAGTATGATCATTAGGGCACGATTTGTGATCGTACTGGTGGTGTAATGTACAATGCATCTCTTAAGCTCGAACAAAACGTGCACCTTGATCGCGTGTGTGCCCACGCTCTCTGATCTTATTATTCGATTCGTATATTTTGCACGGAAAAGAGACCTCGCGGACCCCCTCTGCAGTCGACAGAGGCCGCTAACGCCCCCCGCAACGTTGAAAGGGACAACAATCGATCAGAATTGGGAGAGGGGAGCGGTGGGTGGTGGCAATCGTAAAATTGCAAAACACGAGATATTGGAAATCCGTATCGGCGGTGCGGCTGGTCTCACGGGTGCGTGTAAACGCCTACATAATTTATGGTGGCACGTCGCCATGCGAATGTTGAAATCCCACCACCAGTTCCAGGGCAGCATGGAGATGAATTCTTCTCGGTGGTCGTATAAGCACTTTGACATTGAATTGACTGGAAGACACCATAACGCGATGTATACATTTTTGACACGTTGTATGCATGTGCGTGTGTTTTTATATCATGCGTGCAATCCATCAGGGACCACCGTCGATGCCGGTAAGATGTTTAAACCTGTTTCTTGTGACGTAAGCTAAAAAAGTAGCCAAAGAAACAGTTCGTTTCTGTCCACAGTAAATGTGTTTTACCCGAGTCCCATCGGCCTATTTGCCTTGTGAAGTAACCGGAGTGCATCTATAAAGGGACCGTCCATAAATGACGTCACACACCTAGCGCCTTCGCTACAGAGCCGCTATCCGATCACCGTTGTCTCATTGCTGGCTTAGGACAAGCTGCTTCCGACGCAGCTGGGACGGGCACTGCCATTACCATCAGCAACTAAATAAAAATGAGGACAAATGCGTGTTTGGAAGTGTTCATAATCAACGCTTTTGGGTTTAGATCGCGTTATTTATAAATGTGTCGTAACCCTCAACCACCCGACACGGCCAATTAGTAAAACAAGTGTCACGTTGACAAAAGACAAATAGTTCACTGCTTTAGCCCACCGGTGTGTTGAAGCGTGAAACCACAACATTTACAATTTTTGAGTACGACGTTTCGCTGGTAATTGCATCCAGCATCATCGGGCAATTCGCCAGAATGGTGAGCCTCTGCTCTGTCTCCCGGTCTTAAATAGAGCAGCAGCAGGGTGACGTCATCATTAACTCATCAACTCATCAGGTGCAACGATTTGAGGCGGGGGGGGGGGGGGTTATTGTAATTATATACTAGATTAGTAATCAGGCAGTTGTTACGATGCGAGTTGTAGATTAATAATCAGTTGGAATGTGTTTTATTGTAATTATGCTACGTTGGAAGTGTTACAGATCCTATGCATGATGTGTCTTCCCTGTCTTTTTTACAGGACCCACAACTGGCTATTACGGTAAGATATGCTGTTACAGATCCACAGAGAGCTATCGGATTGACTCCGAAGAGACATAGGTCTCGATCAGTGTGTAATTATTTTGGTGGTTGTGGGACATGCTGCTGATGTAATCACGTGCACCAGGTGCTCATTCAGGCTAAGTTGACCTAGGGGTGGCCCCAAGAGTATGACCTTTGATGGTGCGTTCGGTGATATATCATCATTTACAAAATAATAATTTTCGCTGTCAGCATCATGTCACTCGTTTCCAGATGGGTCATACTCTAGGATGTTTAGCTAACGCTAAAAACAACGTCAATTATCCAGGAATACCTCACAAAGTTTCATGAATCGTTTTCAGAAGGGTACCTCGAGGTTCAGTGAAGCTCTGCTGCCAGGCAGAGGGCCTGGTCCACAAACCGTGGGTTGTGAGTTGTAATTCCGGTTGGGAAATGGCTTCTCTCGCCATCCATCCAGGTTACAAAAAATTAACCCGTAAAAACAAAGTTTTTCACTATAAATCCTTTATATGCGTGGCGGCTAGAGTCCTCTCGTCCTCTGGCTTGAGATGGCTGCCACCTATGGGTCAGATGATTGCCTGCCACCATTAAGCAATTGGTAATTAAATATAATTTATTTTTTCCTAAAAAGTGTAAAAATTTGGAAAAATATTTTCTCGAAAATAAATTGTCACGCACAACGAGTCTGTGTGCAAAATGTCAGCTCGATTGGATAACGGGAAGTGGGTTAAAAAACGACCGAAATATTTGCACGGTCGTAAGTGCGCAAGCAAGTGAACTTAATATAAAGGATTTAAAAAGGAGTGCCACCTTGTGGCACTACAGCAGTGGGAAGTGTTGTCCTATGGAGAGATTCGTCCCAATAATGGAATTTAGAATTCCCACGATTGACCCATGGACCGCCAACTAGAGCTGAACGGTTAATCGATTTCAAATCGAAATCGCTATTTGAAACAATGCGATTAAGAAATCGCAAAGGCTGCGATTTTTTGCGATTATTGGAATTGTTTTTTTTATTATAACTTTATTTATTTAACTTAACAATTGTTCTATGTTTGATTGTTCTATTTCAATTAAAATGTTTTAATAAATACATATTGGAAGCAATTCATATCTTTTAAGTTCTCATCCTTGCATTAGAATATATTGAGCAGTTCATATTTTGATGGTATCATGTGGTGGTAATGCTCCATCACCTGTTTTAAATCTATTACGCAGTGAATATTGAACTGAAACTTGACTTTAAAAAATTTAATCGCAAATCACATCGCAATATCGGTCAGAAAAATCGCAATTAGATATTTTCCCCAAATCGTTCAGCCATACCTCCAACAACATATATGAGCACAAGGCATCGAGATGAACGACGAGATTGTGTTTCTCTGCAGGGGCGTGCTACTCACACCCGTGTCAGAACGGTGGCAGCTGCGCGAACATGCCCTACTACCCCTACTACCGGTGCTACTGCCGCTCGTACTGGACTGGCACCAACTGCGAATACTACTACGGTGAGAGGGCAGAGTCTGTCCTGCATTGTCTGCTGCTCTTGTGTTACATGTCCTGGTGTCTATGTCAACATCAATCACACCGGCAGCCACGCATGAATTACAATACAACCATCAGCCATTATGTCTCCACTGCTGGATGAATTCCTCCCAAAGTCATTATCACTTTCCTGCTATGTAACAATTCACGAAGCTCCTACGCATGAGCCCATTTAATTGCTCCGTCTCCTTTGGCTGACAATCATTTAGTGTTCCCTCACTTGACTGACAATTTGTCATTAGTCTTGACTACCTCCAATCATTCCTTTCAGTGATGTGCCTAAACCCATTTACTTCTCTTAACAGTTGATATTATGTCTCTAACTTGCGTACGTTCCTTGATCCATGAGTTCCTTTTCCTATCTATTTAACAGCGTGCAGAAACTTGCCATACAGTGTGACATCGGTAATCACTGGCGAATGTGTTTTTCTTTCACATGCCCTCTCGGCCATCAGGAGCACATTCTACGAATGCACCTGGTAAGATCTCGCACACCGTGTTGGTGGTACGCCACACACAAGCCATCTCGATCACAGTAATCCAAAAGATTAATTGTTGTTTTTTGGAAATTAAACATTTTCAAGATAAGCTTGTAAGAGGCAAGGAGTTAGGTCTGTCTGTTTGTCTTAAACATTTAATTTTCTTAAGAGTCAATATGATGTCTGTCAGCTCGTGTATATCCCTTGATCCATGTGCTCCTTTTCCTGTCTCAGTATAATTGCAGCATGCAGATGGGTACCGTACAATACTGCATTGGTAATCTCTTCCACGTGTTTCTCTTCCACATGCCCTCTCTGCCATCAGAAACAGCTACTCGACCCGAAGCAGCGGATACGACCCACTCTAGTGAGTGACCTCTCTTCCAGGGCACACACACCGTGGGTGTCGTGGGGTTTTGCACACCCCACAATGTTTAGATGTGGGTAATAAACGGAGGGGAGTAAACCCCTAATGTGTGATTGTGGCTGTTTATCATTGAGAGTCTTCTTCTTGAGTTCTTCCTTAAATGCCCTGGTCCAAAAGGGCAACTTTAGGGCATTCGTTCTATTTCCCGTGGAAAATATTGATATTTATTATCACTCCCCACCCCCTCGGTACAAACATCTGAACACTTTTGATTCAAGCGGCGTCCTCGTGGGCAACAGGAGGCAGCAACTTCCAATCAGACAGAGGTCACGTGACTCCTGCAAAATGGCGGCTTACAAATCCGGCATGAGTGGGATCTAGAGTCTGTAGTCCAGACGGATGGAACTTAATTTAATGCATGCTTTTTCGATGAGTAATGTATTATCGTGTGTGAGCGATTGGCAAACTGACTTGTAATAATGTATTGTGCAAAAGAATGACTTTAATCTAACTCGTGACTAGGCTTAGGCCTACCCCAATCCCTCATGAAGTAGTGACGAGAACTCGGCTGACCCCATCCCTAATGAACTAGTAACTAGTACGAGGCCTACCTCCATCATAATCAACAAGTGACCAGTACTTCGCTTACTTCTTCCAAAATGATTAGTATTAGACCTACTATATCTCTAATTAACTTGTACTAGGTCTACTCCATCCCTAATCAACGAGTGACCACTATTAAGAAGCCCTGGCACGTGACGTGATGAGAGTGTGTTTCTCTGTAGGTGCTTGCCAGCGGAACCCATGCCAGCATGGCGGAACCTGTGTGGAATATTGGCGCTACCCCTACTACCAGTGCTACTGCCCCTATTACACGACGGGCACCAACTGCGAATACTACTATGGTGAGAGGGCAGAGTCTGTCCTGCATTGTCTGCTGCTCTTGTGGCACATGTCCTGGTGTACATGTAATCATCAATCACACCGATTTAAAGCTTTCGGGACTGCAGGGATTCATCTTCTTGGTTCTTTCGGTAAAGTCACGTAGAAGGGAAGTAATAAAAAAATAAAAATAAAACATAATAAAATAATTCTCACGACGTTTAGGCCACAACGCAAGTAGTCGTCACCTGAAGACGGCTACTTGCGTTGTGGCCGAAACGTCGTGAGATATCTTTTTCATTATATTTTATTTTTATTATTTGATTACTTCCCTTCTACGTGACTTTACCGAAAGAACCAAGAAGATCAATCACACCGGCAGCCACACATGAATTACAATATAACTATCAGCCATTATGTCTCCACTGCTGGATGAATTCCTCCCAAGGTCATTATCAATTTCCTGCTATGTAGCAATTCACGAAGCTCCTACGCATGAGCCCATTTAATTGCTTCGTTTCCTTTGCCTACCAATCATTTAGTGTTCCCTCATTTGACTGACAATTTGTCATTAGTCTTGACTACCTCCAATCATTCGTTTCAGTGATGTGCCTAAACCCATTTACTTCTCTTAACAGTTGATATTATGTCTCTAACTTGCGTAGGTTCCTTGATCCATGAGTTCCTCTTCCTATCTATTCGTGTAATTAACAGCGTGCAGAAACTTGCCGTACAGTGTGACATCAGTAATCACTGGCGCATGTGTTTTTCTTTCACATGCCCTCTTGGCCATCAGGAGCACATTCTACGAATGCACCTGGTAAGATCTCGCATGCTGTGTTGGTGGTACGCCACACACAACCCATCTCGATCACAATAATCCCAAAGATTCATTGTTGTTTTTTGGAAATTAAACGTTTTCAAGATAAGCTTGTAAGAGGCAATGAGTTAGGTATGTCTGTCTGTCCTAACCCATTTAATTTTTTTAAGAGTCAATATGATGTCTATCAGCTCGTGTATATCCATTTATCCATGTGCTCCTTTTCCTATCTCAGTATAATTGCACACATGCAGAAGGGTACCGTACAATACTGCATTGGTAATCTCTTCCACGCGTTTCTCTTTCACATGCCCTCTCTGCCATCAGAATCAGCTACTCGACCCGACGCAGCGGATACGACCCACTCTAGTGAGTGCCCTCTCTTCCAGGGCACAGACACCGTGGGTGTCGTGGGGTTTTCGCACACCCCACAATGTTTAGATGTGGATAATAAACGGAGGGGAGTATTCCCCTCATGTGTTATTGCGGCTGTTAATCATAGAGAGTCTTCTGCTTGAGTTCTTCCATAAATGCCCTGGTCCATAAGGGCAAGTTTGGGGCATTCATTCCATTTCCCGTTGAAAATCTTGATATTTATTATCACTCCCCACCCCCTCGGCACAAACATCTGAACACTTTTGATTCAAGCGGCGTCCTCGTGGGCAACAGGAGGCAGCAACTTTCGATCAGACGGAGGTCACGTGACTCCGGCAAAATGGCGGCTTACAAATCCAGCATGAGTGGGATTTAGAGTCTGTAGTCTAGAAGGATGGAACATAATTGAATGCATGCTTTTTCGATCAGTAATGTATTGTCGTGAGTGAGCGATTGGCTAACTGACTTGTAATAATGTATTGTGAAAAAGAATGACTTTAACCTAACTCGTGACTAGGCTTAGGCCTACCCCAATCCCGCATGAAGTAGTGATGAGTACTCGGCTGACCCCATCCCTAATGAACTAGTAACTAGTACGAGGCCTACCCCCATCATAATAAACAAGTGACCAGTACTTCGCCTACTTCTTCCCTAATGATTAGTATTAGACCTACTATATCCCTAATTAACTTGTACTAGGTCTACTCCATCCCTAATCAACGAGTGACCACTACTAGGAAGCCCTGGCACGTGAGGTGAGGAGAGTTTGTTTCTCTGCAGGTGCTTGCCAGCGGAACCCATGCCAGCATGGCGGAACCTGTGCAGAATATTGGTACTACCCCTACTACCAGTGCTACTGCCCCTCGTATTGGTGGGGTACCAACTGCGAATACTACGGTGAGAAGACAGAGCCTGCCATGCATCGTTTACTGCTCTTGTGGCACATGTCCTGGTGTCCATGTAAACATCAATCACACCGGCAGCCACGCATGAATTATAATACGACCAGCAGCCATTATGTCTCCACTGCTGGATGAATTCCTCCCAAAGTCATTATCACTTTCCTGCTATGTAACAATTCACGAAGCTCCTACGCATGAGCCCATTTAATTGCTCCGTCTCCTTTGGCTGACAATCATTTAGTGTTCCCTCACTTGACTGACAATTTGTCATTAGTCTTGACTACCTCCTAGAATTCCTTTCAGTGATGTGCCCCAACCCATTTACTTCCCTTAACAGTTGATATTATGTCTCTAACTTGTGTACGTCCCTTGATCCATGAGTTCCTCCTCATGTCTATTTGTGTAATTAACAGAGTACAGAAACTTGCCGTACAGTGTGACATCGGTAATCACTGGCGAATGTGTTTTTCTTTCACATGCCCTATCGGCCATCAGGAGCACATTCTACGAACGCACCTGGTAAGATCTCGCACACTGTGTTGGTGGTACGCCGCACACAACCCATCTCGATCACAGTAATCCCAAAGATACATTGTTGTTTTTTGGAAATGAAACGTTTTCAGAATAGCTTGTGAGAGGTAATGAGTTAGGTATGTGTGTCCTAACCCATTTACTTTTCTTAAGAGTCAATATGATATCTGTAAGCTCGTGTATATCCCTTGATCCATGTGCTCCTTTTCCTGTCTCAGTATAATTGCAGCATGCAGAAGGGTACCGTACAAACTGCATTGGTAATCTCATCCACGCGTTTCTCTTTCACATGCCCTCTCTGCCATCAGAATCAGCTTCTCTACCCGGAACAGAGGATACGACCCACTCTAGTGAGTGACCTTTCCTCCAGGGCACAGACACCGTGGGTGTCGTGGGGTTTCGCACACCCCACAATGTGTAGATGTGGGTAATAAACGGAGGGGAGTATACCCCTCATGCGTGATTGCGGCTGTTTATCATAGAGAGTTTGCTGCTTGAGTTCTTTCTTAAATGCCCTGGTCCATAAGGGCAATTTTAGGGCATTGATTACATTTCCCATTGAAAATATTGATATTTATTATCACTCCCCACCCCCTCGGCACAAACATCTGAAAACTTTTGATTCAAGCGGCGTCCTCGTGGGCAACAGGAGGCATCAACTTCCAATCAGACAGAGGTCACGTGACTCCTGCAAAATGGCGGCTTACAAATCCGGCATGAGTGGGATCTAGAGTCTGTAGTCCAGACGGATGGAACTTAGTTGAATGCATGCTTTTTCGATGAGTAATGTATTATCGTGAGTGAGCGATTGGCTAACTGACTTGTAATAATGTATTGTGCAAAAGAATGACTTTAACCTAAATCGTGACTAGGCTTAGGCCTACCCCAATCCCTCATGAAGTAGTGACGAGTACTCGGCTAACCCCATCCCTAATGAACTAGTAACTAGTACGAGGCCTACCCCATCATAATCAATAAGTGACCAGTACTTTGCCTACTTCCCTAATGATTAGTATTGGACCTACTCGATCCCTAATGAACAACTACTAGGTCTACTCTATCCCTAATCAACGAGTGACCACTATTAGGAAGCCCTGGCACATGACGTGATGAGAGTGTGTTTCTCTGTAGGTGCTTGCCAGCGGAACCCATGCCAGCATGGCGGAACCTGTGTAGAATATTGGTACTACCCCTACTACCAGTGCTACTGCCCCTATTACACGACGGGCACCAACTGCGAATACTACTACGGTGAGAGGGCAGAGTCTGTCCTGCATTGTCTGCTGCTCTTGTGGCATATGTCCTGGTATCCATGTAAACATCAATCACACCGGCAGCCACGCATGAATTACAATACAACCATCAGCCATAATGTCTCCACTGCTGGATGAATTCCTCCCAAAGTCATTATCACTTTCCTGCTATGTAACAATTCACGAAGCTCCTACGCATGAGCCCATTTAATTGCTCCGTCTCCTTTGGCTGACAATCATTTAGTGTTCCCTTACTTGACTGACAATTTGTCATTAGTCTTGACTACCTCCAATCATTCGTTTCAGTGATGTGCCTAAACCCATTTACTTCTCTTAACAGTTGATATTATGTATCTAACTTGTGTACGTTCCTAGATCCATGCGTTCCTTTTCCTATCCATTTGTGTAATTAATAGAGTGCAGAAACTTTCCGTACAGTGTGACATCGGTAATCACTGGCGCATGTGTTTTTCTTTCACATGCCCTCTCGGCCATTAGGAGCACATTCTACGAATGCACCTGGTAAGATCTCGCACGCTGTGTTGGCGGTACGTCACACACAACCCATCTCGATCACAGTAATCCCAAAGATACATTGTTGTTTTTTGGAAATTGAACGTTTTCAGACAAGCTTATGAGAGGTAATGAGTTAGATATGTGTGTCCTCACCCACTTACTTTTCTTAAGAGTCAATATGATATCTGTAAGCTCGTGTATATCCCTTGATCCATGTGCTCCTTTTCCTATCTCAGTATAATTGCAGCATGCAGAAGGGTACCGTACAATACCGCATTGGTAATCTCTTCCATGCGTTTCTCTTTCACATGCCCTCTCTGCCATCAGAATCAGCTACTCAACCCGGAACAGAGGATACGACCCACTCTAGTGAGTGACCTCTCTTCCAGGGCACAGACACCGTGGGTGTCGTGGGGTTTTCGCACACCCCACAATGTTTAGATGTGGATAGTAAACCCCTCATGTGTGATTGCGGCTGTTAATCATAGAGTGTTCTGCTTGAGTTCTTCCTTAAATGCCCTGGTCCATAAGGGCAAGTTTAGGGCATTCGTCCTATTTCCCGTGGAAAATATTGATATTTATTATCACTCCCCACCCCCTCGGCACAAACATCTGAACACTTTTGATTCAAGCGGCGTCCTCGTGGGCAACAGGAGGCAGCAACTTCCGATCAGACGGAGGTCACGTGACTCCTGCAAAATGGCGGCTTACAAATCCGGCATGAGTGGGATCTAGAGTCTGAAGTCTAGACAGATGGAACATAATTGAATGCATGCTTTTTCGATGAGTAATGTATTGTCGTGAGTGAGCGATTGGCTAACTGACTTGTAATAATGTATTGTGCAAAAGAATGACTTTAACCTAACCCGTGACTAGGCTTAGGCCTACCCCAATCCCTCATGAAGTAGTGACGAGTTCTCGGCTGACCCCATCCCTAATGAACTAGTAACTAGTACGAGGCCTACCCCCATCATAATCTACAAGTGACTAGTACTTCACCTACTTCTTCCCTAATGATTAGTATTAGACCTACTATATCCCTAATTAACTTGTACTAGGTCTACTCCATCCCTAATCAACGAGTGACCACTACTATGAAGCCCTGGCACGTGACGTGATGAGAGTTTGTTTCTCTGCAGGTGCTTGCCAACGGAACCCATGCCAGCATGGCGGAACCTGTGCAGAATATTGGTACTACCCCTACTACCAGTGCTACTGCCCCTCGTATTGGTGGGGTACCAACTGCGAATACTACGGTGAGAAGACAGAGCCTGCCATGCATCGTTTACTGCTCTTGTGGCACATGTCCTGGTGTCCATGTAAACATCAATCACACCGGCAGCCACGCATGAATTATAATACGACCAGCAGCCATTATGTCTCCACTGCTGGATGAATTCCTCCCAAAGTCATTATCACTTTCCTGCTATGTAACAATTCACGAAGCTCCTACGCATGAGCCCATTTAATTGCTCCGTCTCCTTTGGCTGACAATCATTTAGTGTTCCCTCACTTGACTGACAATTTGTCATTAGTCTTGACTACCTCCTAGAATTCCTTGCAGTGATGTGCCCAAACCCATTTACTTCCCTTAACAGTTGATATTATGTCTCTAACTTGTGTACGTTTCTTGATCCATGAGTTCCGCTTCCTATCTATTTAACAGCGTGCAGAAACTTACCGTACAGTGTGACATCGGTAATCACTGGCGAATGTGTTTTTCTTTCACATGCCCTCTTGACCATCAGGAGCACATTCTACGAACGCACCTGGTAAGATCTCGCACACTGTGTTGTTGGTACGCCACACACAACCCATCTCGATCACAGTAATCCCAAAGATACATTGCTTGGTTTTTGGAAATAAACGTTTTCAGAATAGCTTGTAAGAGGTAATGAGTTAGGTATGTGTGTTCTAACCCATTTACTTTTCTTAAGAGTCAATATATCTGTAAGCTCGTGTATATCCCTTGATCCATGTGCTCCTTTTCCTGTCTCAGTATAATTGCAGCATGCAGATGGGTACCGTACAAACTGCATTGGTAATCTCTTCCACGTGTTTCTCTTCCACATGCCCTCTCTACCATCAGAATCAGCTACTCGACCCGGAGCAGAGGATACAACCCACTCTAGTGAGTGACCTCTCTTCCAGGGCACACACACCGTGGGTATCGTGGGGTTTCGCACACCCCACAATGTGTAGATGTGGGTAATAAACGGAGGGGAGTATACCCCTCATGTGTGCTTGCGGCTGTTGATCATAGAGAGTCTTCTGCTCGAGTTCTTCCTTAAATGCCCTGGTCCAAAAGAGCAACTTTTGGGTATTCGTTCCATTTCCCGTTAAAAATATTGATATCTCCCACCCACCCCCTCGGCACAATCATCTGAACACTTTTGATTCAAGTGGCGTCCTCGTGGGCAACAGGAGGCAGCAACTTCCAATCAGACAGAGGTCACGTGACTCCTGCCTGATGTCATGCTTTTTTGTGCATCTGAATAAAAATGGCGGCTTACAAATCCGGCATGAGTTGGATCTAGAGTCTGTAGTCCAGACGGATGGAACATAATTGAATGCATGTTTTTCCGATGAGTCATGTATTGTCGTGAGTGAGCGATTGGCTAACTGACTTGTAATAATGTATTGTGAAAAAGAATGACTTTAACCTAACTCGTGACTAGGCTTAGGCCTACCCCAATCCCTTATGAAGTAGTGACAAGTACTCGGCTGACCCCATCATAATAAACAAGTGACCAGTACTTCGCCAACTTCTTCCCTAATGATTAGTATTAGACCTACTATATCCCTAATTAACTTGTACTAGGTCTACTCCATCCCTAATCAACGAGTGACCACTACTTAGAAGCCCTGGCACGTGAGGTGAGGAGAGTTTGTTTCTCTGCAGGTGCTTGCCAGCGGAACCCATGCCAGCATGGCGGAACCTGTGTGGAATATTGGTACTACCCCTACTACCAGTGCTACTGCTCCTCGTATTGGTGGGGTACCAACTGCGAAAACTACGGTGAGAGGACAGAGCCTGCCATGCATCGTTTACTGCTCTTGTGCCACATGTCCTGGTGTCCATGTAAACATCAATCACACCGGCAGCCACGCGTGAATTACAATACAACCAATTGCCATTATGTCTCCACTGCTGGATGAACTCCTCCCAAAGTCATTATCACTTTCCTGATATGTAGCAATTCACGAAGCTCCTACGCATGAGCCCATTTAATTGTCCCATCACCTTTGGCTGACAATCAATCAGTATTCTCTCACTTGACTGACAATTTGTCATTAGTCTTGACTACCTCCTAGAATTCATTTCAGTGATGTGCCCAAACCCTTTTACTTCACGTTAACAGTTGATATTATGTCTCTAACTTGTGTACGTTCCTTGATCCATGAGTTCCTCTTCCTATCTATTTGTGTAATACTGGTAGGAACCACCTGGTTCCACCAGCCCACATGGGATTATTGTTTCCGTCCGTCCATCCATCGTGCATCCAAAAATGGGAGGGGTCAGGCTGGGTGGAGAGGGAAGGGTGGGGAGGGGCTGGGTGGGGAGGGGCTGGGTGGGGGGTGGGAGCAGTGGGGCTGGGTGGGGAGGGGCTGGTCACTCCGTGGTGCCCTTTTAAAACTCAACGTTTAACCTACTCACGCCGGCTTGTGCCCGCCCTCACAGTCGGCCATATTTGCCGAATACACCACGCCGCCATTGACCCTCGCCATTGACCGAGCATGCCGGCTCATCACAGTGTACTGACCGATGTCACACACAATGAATGCGTCATTATCCCCACCCTTGGCTTTACTTAATTCCCTGAGTCAGATTTCAGATTTCTGATTAAGCCAATGTTTCACGTTTCTCTCTTGGCATGGCAAATAGCCAGTGGAAAACCATACCATGAGGACCCTGCACTGGCTTGGCTCGAATGTGCCAGTGGAACACCAATGAGTGTAACCGCAAGCTTAAACCTCTCAATGTTATTTTTAAAAAGTGGCAGAAAAAAGTACAAATATTACACACGAGAGTAACCACTGCCTTGTGTTTGTCTCTTCCCAATGGCGTGTCTCTGTGGCTAACAGGTACTACTTCTTCACCTGGTAAGATCGCGCAAAGAGCGGTGATGACACGTGGCACACCCAAGCCGTTTCGATCACAGCAACACCCCCCAGGATAATTGTTACATTGTTGTTCTTGGACATTTCACACTTAGCTTCAGTTTGAACTCCATGCGTTGCCTCCCAGCGCCCCCCCCCCCCCCCCCGTACCTCAGTACGTTGCCTGTTCGGTCCACAGCCTGCCCACACACTCACCATGCCCTCCCCTCCCTCCATCCCCCGCGACTACGTTGTCCCCACCTGAAGGACGCTTGTGTTGCACCCGAAACGTCGTGATTTAATTTAGTTGTTTTCATTTATTTTATTTTATTTTTTACCTACGTGACTTTACCGAAAAAAAACAAAGAGTATGAATCCTTGCAGTCACGAAAGCTTCAAATCTAGAATTTCACACTTTCTAGATAAGCTTGTGAGACGAGATGCATTGCCAATGTCTGCCCATCTGTCCAGTCAAACCATTTCCTTTTCTCAAGAGCCAATAGGGCATCTCTGTTATTCACTTGTGTTTGTTCGTTGATCCATACGTTCGGTTTCCTGTCTCTCATTGTATTTGCAAGCATGCAGAAAATTACGGTACAATATTGCATCAGTAATCACTGGCGCATGTATTTGTCTTTCATATGCCCTCTTTGCCATCAGAATGGAATTCTACTTCTCCACATGGTAAGATCTCACGCAATGCACAAGCTGTCTCGATCACAGCAACCTCCGGGTTAATTGGCAATACTGCATGTGGTTCTTGGCTTTATATTGTTTTCCAGGAAAGGTTAAAAGCTTGAATGCAATAGTGCTGTTCTATCTGGCTGTAACTGGGTGGGGCATCGTAACTGGTAAAGATCATTCAACAGGTGCCATGGTGGCTAGGAGATGTTAACTACATCACCTGGTATGCAGGAGGTCATGGGTTCGATCCCAACCTGGACGCCTGTAGATTTGGAGTCTGCATGTCTCTCACGCTCCATTATTAGAAACATGCGTATTAGAGTATTATACATTTATACGCATTAATCCACTTTGTTGAGCTATCATTTGTGACCAGGTCACGTCTGAAAACGAGCTGTATAGCTCAGTGAGCCTTACCTGGCAAAATAAAAATAGTTTATAGTTTTTTTTTAGAGTTCACGGCATAAAATCGTGTTGCTATTATTTGGACTTCACCTATTGAAAATAAGCAAAACATTTCAAAGGGTTGGCCGCACCCTCCGCACCCTTCCCCACAGAGCCACTATCCAACCCAAGAAGTCTCATAACAGGCTGTAGATGCACTGCTTCCTGTGGTGCTTATATTTGTAGGTTGCCACAGCCTTGTGTTTTTGTGCAGTAATTGGTGATGACCAGGTTGAAACCATTAATTCGGTACACTGGAGAACCCAGTTTTATCACAACCAGGCTGCCTGAATTTGAACAAGGAGATCTCAGGGGGCCATCTTGTTTGTGTGTGTGTGTACATAGCAGACACAGCAGGGTTGAGCGCAACTCATCTCTGATGGGTATAGTGCTTTTTAGCAATAGTCAAGTCCCTTCCTGCCAGCCTTGACCCTGGCAGAACTTTCCTGGCCTGCCCAAAGCGCCACCGGCTCAGTGCTGTGGCCTCCGGGCCAACCAGCCGCTTTTGTGCCTTGTGTGTATCGCAATACGAGCCTGTACATTATCCGTATGTACAAGAATAAAAAAAACCAATCACCCGTCTGCAATGAACAGATGTCCCAGTCCGGCTGGTCGGGGGTGGTTCCTGCGAGGGCCGTGTGGAGGTCTACTACTCGGGCTCGTGGGGCACCGTGTGCGACGACATATGGGGCCTGCAGGACGCCGAGGTGGTGTGCCGTCAGCTGGGCTGCGGCTACGCCTTGTCCGCTCCGAACAACGCTCACTTTGGGATGGGCAGCGGCCAGATCTGGTTGGACGACGTCAATTGTTATGGCCACGAGTCTTCTCTCGCCCGGTGCAGCCACTCCGGGTGGGGACGTCACAACTGCGGTCACCATGAGGATGCCTCCGTCATCTGCTCGCGAGGTTAGTGTTCCTTCGATTCATGCACAAGGTCACTTTGGGGGTTTTATTTGCATACAGAGGACGTTTCTGCGGCATAACGGCCAGCGCATTGGGCTTTAAATCCAGACGTCGCAGTTAAAATTACCAAGTTTTTAAGTCCTTCTGCCTCTGTTCATCCAGCAGTACAAATGGGAATTAGTCAATCAGATAGCCGGACAACTGACCAGCATGGAAGAGTAGGTCAAATATCTTCTAAGAGGGGCTCTCCTTTTTGTGAAGGCCCTTCCGTCAGCAGTGATGTGATTACCCAGTTATTGCAGGGCTACACCTTGTCCTCTTTACAACAATACAGCCACTCACTTATGTTTTTAAAGTGGGCAGGGTCACAGGTATGTGCCAAAACAATGCAGATCTTACATTTTCATCATGGTGGAGCAGGATGTCCCTGCCTCTTGCTATCAACGCAGCGAACAAACATCATTCATCAATCTCCCGGTTTCCAGGGTAACAACAAAAGCCGTGACAACGGCTGTCTTTAAGTCCAAACAACACAGCAGACAGGCCCTGGGACAAGGATCCTCCAACGGAATATTGAGAGACTTTGTCGGGCGCAATGCGAGTATCTCGTGAATATACTGAAACCCCTTCACGTTGATGTCCTGACGCTCCAAGAAGCCCATGTCTTGGATGCCATACATGCCAGTCGCGACCACATCCAAGGATACAACCACCACAATCCTCCCAGATTTCCCCAAAAGTCAACATAGGCACATCATCACCCACATATGCATTGAAATCTCCATGATTCTGTCAAAACGATTACCAAGAGGTAATGAGGCTATAGAAAGGTTGATGAGTCGAATTCACCTTTGTGTTGGCCTCCTTAGTTTTAGCTGCCAAGAAGAGCATCCCCCGAGGCTTCTGGAAATAATTTACTCTCTGCTGGACAAAATAGACCCAGGGCCTGCTCCCACAATACAACCAGTCGGGCAGCCTAGAGGTTACAAAGGGCCCTGCGATAGTCTTTAGACTCAACCAGACATCAGCGGTGGATTGAGTGTGCTGAAGTGCTGGAATTCGCACGCTCCAGTCGCCATGCTTGGGCCCTACTATGATGTTTTGGTACTTCTAATCCTTCAGAATACCGAACCACAAGTGTTCTGTCCAAATGTATAGCCTCTAAACTAATGAAGAACACAAAGGACCGCTCGACAAATTAGCAAAAAGTGAGAGATTCATCGCCAATTACACCAAACAATGGCCTCAATTTCTTCACAAGACCCCACCGCCAACAGTACAGAGGAAGTGAGGGAGGGTCTGGCTGCAATGAAGAAAGGCAAGCCTGCCAGCAGAGATGGTATCCCCCCCATAATTCCTCCATTACTTAGGCCCTAGGAGACTCCAATGGATTGCAAACCTGTACACCAAAACCATGAAAACCAGATGCATCCCTAAAGCATGGCAGGAGGCAATGGTGATTGCAATACCCAAACTGAGCAAGCCAACTGACAACCCAGGAAACAGTAGGCCAATATCACTCCTGTGCATGACGTATAAACTCCTGGAACGCATCAGCCTCCAGAGAATCAGCCCCCTCGTCGAGTCGGTGATCCCTGAAGAACAACCCGGATTCTGGCCTGGCCGCAGCTGCTGCGACCAAATTTTGGCCCTTGCGACACAGATATCAGGAGAAATCTTAAACCGGCACAGCCTTTGTGGACTTGTCATCAACATATGGCACAGTCTGGATTAAGGGCTTGATGGTGAAGCTTGCAAGGACCATTCCCTGCCTCAAAACGATACACCTGATATGGACAATGCTGAGCAAAATATGGGCGATAATGCCAGCTCACTTCAGTTCCTCAACAATGGATTGCCACAAAGTTCAAGACTTATACCAATGCTCTTCAATGTCTCTACGAGCAACACACCGCCAACCGGGTCACGCAAATTTGCAGATGACCTTTTCCTAACAATGCAAGCAGCCACTTTCAATGGCACCGAATCCACTCTGAACCAAGACCTCGATACCACGGGGGGTTACTTCCGGAAATGGAGGCTGTGGCCAAATCCCCGCAAATCAACAGTCACTGCGTTTCATCTTGGTTTACAGGAGTGTCGAGCACACTCTGAAAGGGACCTTCTGCGGCGAACACCGTGCGACACGACCCCACTCCAACCTATCTCGGAGTGAAGCTGGACTGAATGCTGATCTTCCACGACCGCCTGAAAAAGTTAGCCGCCAAGACCAAAACAAAGGGTCAACCTGGTCCAGAAACTGGCAAGCACAAGCTGGGAAGCAACAGTGCTACGGACATCAGTGATGGCCATCGTGTACTCCGTAGAACTGTGCACGGGTATGAACCAGAAGTACTCGCACGTGACTTGTTGAAGTCCCGATGAACACTGAAATACGGTGTATCACTGTAACACTCAATTCGGCCCCAGCACTCGTTGCCCGTGCTGTCACGCATCTCCCCCGTCAATCTGCCGCAACTTTCCGGGAAGTCTGCGAATAGAGGAAAAGGGGGTCACCTTCCCATTCATCAGGACCTCAATAATGTCCCTCGTTATCACTTGAAGTCATGCAAGCCCTTTTGGATTCATGCCCCTAACCTGCAACAACACTAACTCGACCCTAATGAAGCTTGGAAAGCTGAATGGAGTTTATAAAAGAACTCACAAACTCCTTGTGAAAGACCCAACACAGAAGATCCCTGATTTTGACCTTCCGCAAATCTCATGGTCCACCATGAACCACATCCGCACAAACAACGGCAGGTGCAGATACCTGATGCGTCAATGGGAACTTGAAAACTCTCCAGTGTGCAGCTGCAGTCATCCAGAACAGACCGTACAACATCTAATGGTGCAATGCCTGATCCACAAATACGAAGGAAACATTGCAGCAATACACTCCGCCGCTCCTGATGCAGTTGTTTGGCTTGAGCACCTGAATTGTGACATTGTAGTGATAAATGTGCATCTACATCAGCCATCAGAGAGAAGAAGGCAGGCAGGGCCATGGCTGAATTCGTGTCCAATATTGCAATTCACAATTGATGTTTGGGTCAGATCACGGAAGTAAAATGTGTGTCGTTCACTCTCCTCCACCCGACACAGCCTATGAATAAAGTTGCTACGCGATGAACAAACATGGCCAACTCATTACTGCTTCAGCAGCACCGCTGGTGTGTCGCTTTAAAGCATTCTGACAACGTTTAACAAGTGGGTGGGGACGTGTTACTGGTAGTTACAACCAGCATCATCAGGCAGTTATCCGCAATGTGAAATGTCCTCCAGTCTTGGACTTTAAATAGGTGGTGTGATATTCTTAGGTTTTTTCGGTAAAGTCACATACGTACACAAATTTAAATTAATAAAAGTAAAATTAAAATAAAATAAAGATCACGACGTTTCGGAGGCAACACAAGCTTCCGTCTTCAGGTGGAACCGTCACAGCACGATTGCTGTATCAAGTAAGAGAAATTCCAAGAAAACAGTCCTTGTATATGTACTGGTTGAGGGTGGGAGGAGCCAAGGTAGGCCCTGAATATTATTTTTGTGAGGTTCGGTGCGGCTGAAGCACGCTGTTAGGAATAAGCCTTTGTTGTGTAGACTAGGTGCGGATGATGTAACGGTGCGTGCAAATGGGACTGAGCCTTTTGTTATGTAGAAGTGATGTGGCTGAAATCGCTGCCAGCAAATTAGTCTTTGTTGTGTAGAATGGTTGACTGAGCCTTTGTTATGTAGAGGTGGTGCAGCTGAAATCACTGCCAGGTGTGATGGCATTGATGTGTGCCGACAAGGGAGGCGAACCATCTTTATGAATAGGCTGTGTTGGGTAGAGGAGGGTGTATGACACACATTTTACTTCTGCTATCTAACTCTAAATTAAACGAGTCTAATTTATAGTTTGTGGTGACTGTGCTCACTGCTGAATGAGGCAGTGCAATGTCTCATATTGGTAATGAGGGCTGTTTGACCCGACTTCAGCATGTGGGTCTGTACGGTTTGGTGAAACGGGAAGGTCAGGAACAGTTCAGATATCACTGCGAATCACTGTAAATAATAAAGATAATACTGATTTATAGTGTAACGCTGTATGCACTAGAAGTTGAAACCTCAATGATGGCTTTTGTCTGTTTTTCAAATGTCTTCATCATCAAACGGAGCAGCTTCCAATGGTACTGCTACAAACGGTAAGATGCATATCAAATCATCACAATAACATTTGATATTTGGGCCATCTCATAAAAGTGAGGCTGTCACGCAAGAAGATACTGTGATACATAGCCTGCAGTACTTTTGCATTATGGGGGGGGGGGAGCAATGTTGCTGTATGGTCTATTTTTAACCGTAACACGAACCCACGTGGCCTAACTTTTTTTCAAGTTACGGGATCTCCAATGTCTGCTTGTGAATAAAATCGAACACGAGTTCAGAGACTGTTACTCACAAACTTAGTTGCAAACATGAGAACCACAAACTGGCTGTAATAATGTGGACACAGAACATCGTTTTGCTACAAAATATCTTTCCAATGCCCTCTCTGGAGCAGCTTATACACCTGTAGTGGGTTCAACGGAGTCGCACACTTAGACTCGAAAGGCAGCGCATTTATTACTCAACACAACGGGGTAACTTCACCCCTTAACAAGACAACGATCTAGGGTGGGTGGTCACCACCCTGGCTAACTACACAGGTTACAAGGTAACTATCCACTCAGACCGGGACCAACAGAATACTGCCCGGGTGCACCTGCTGAAGACTTGCAGATCGAAGATCGTAGGCGAAAGGTTTCTTTTTTTTCGATTTAAAGCTATCGTGACTGCAGAGATTCATCTTCTTGGTTCTTTCGGTAAAGTCACGTAGAAGGGAAATAATAAAATAATAAAAATAAAACATTATCAAATAATATATTATGAAAATAATAAATATAAAACATTCTAAAATAATATATTTTATTATGTTTTATTTTTATTACTTTATTATTTCCCTTCTACGTTACTTTACCGAAAGAACCAAGAAGAAACGTTTCTTCCTCGGGGTGGACAGCCACGATCCCTCTCGTGGTTCGGCTTGCATCCACACTGGTGTGGCCGACTCCACCCCCCCGACCGCCAGGCCCCCCCTTTCCAGAACCTTCACGAAGAATCTCGGTTCCCATCACGTGACCCCCCGCAGTCCCCCTCTTGGGGCCCCTCCCTCATTCTAACCAGTCACGTGTCCTCCCGGGTCAACTAGGCTGTCATGGCCTTACCTGACCTTTCTTTCAGGTGTCACTACACACCTACACCTGATAACACCTGATGCACGATGGTGATACGCCACACACAAGCCATTTCAATCACAATAACCCCAACTATACATTGATATTTTTGGAATATCAAACGCTTTGTAGATAAGCTTGTAAGAGGTTATACATTAGTTCTAACTGTACATATGGCTGTCCTAACCCGTTGACTTTAATTAAGAGTCAATATGATGTCTGTAAGCTCGTGTATATCCCTTGATCCATGTGTTCCTCTTCCCGTCTCAATGTAATTGCAGCATGCAGAAGGGTACCGTACAATATTGCATTGGTAATCTCTTCCACGTGTTTCTCTTTCACATGCCCTCTCTGCCATCAGAATCAACTGCTACGCCCGGTAAGATCTCACGCGTTCTCGGTCGCAACAACTCCCAGGCTTTCCTGTTACTTTGTTCTTGTCATTTTAACGAGCTCTGTCCGTCTCTCTCATGATGGGGGCAGCGCAAAATAAAATAAAAAAATTGTCGTGCAGATGATTCAATATGAAGAAAAGTTGAGTAGAAGTCGAGTTGCAATTCTTGATGTACCCAAGAGACACGTGGCAAAATCGATCTCGCGTTTTAAAAACACTCGGGGAGACAAAACCCAGCTCTGAGAGGATTCAGTAAGACCCCCATGGATAAATAATGGAATAATCCTTGCTGCATCCACGCAATCTCTGCTGCACCTAGAGAGTATGTAAAGGACGTACGTTAGATGTGGGGGAGTGGGGACAGAGGGGATTTTTTTTACTCGGTTGTTAAATCAATAAGCTCATTGAATACTTCATGAGCAAATTCCAGATTGGAAAACGTTACGGAATCCATGGATTTCCATTCGCAAGAGGAGACCATTGTGTGTTAAAGTTTACATTTGCCAAAATCGATAATGGCCAGCGTATTAATCGATTTGTACTACACATCGCAATCATTGTTCGCTACTGGCAGACTAACACCCCACGGCACTCACATGGTTAAATAAAGTGAGAACAAATGCATGTTGGGAAGTGTTACGGAATCTATTCTTAATTTTACTCTGTGTCTTTTTTTATAGACCCCACAACTGGCTACTACGGTAAGATGTGCTGTCACTCGCTTCCCTCTCGCTTCCCACTCGCTTCCCGCATTTCTCATTCATTCGTACCTGATGACGGTTGCTTGTGTTGCAATCGAAACGTCGTATTCCATTATTTAGTTAGTTTTGTTTTTTCTACGTGACTTTACCGAAAGAACCAAAGAGCACGACGAGATTGTGTTTCTCTGCAGGGGTGTGCTACTTAAACCCGTGTCAGAACGGTGGCAGCTGCACGAACCTGCCCTACTACCCCTACTACCGGTGCTACTGCCACTCGTACTGGACGGGCACCAGCTGCGAATACTACGGTGAGAGGGCAGAGCCTGCCCTGCATTGTCTGCTGCCCTTGCTTCACACGCCGAGGTGTGAATGCAAGCGCCGCTCACACGAGCAGGCTTGCAATGCGGTACAATCATCATCATCATCATCCGTGATTTATCAGATGCTGGGGAATACCTCAAGCCGGCACGCATCTCATGTTCCTGCGGTGCAATTTAGTTCCATCTCTACGATCGAAAGCCTCTTGTGCATTGTCCTCATTGGCTGCCACTCTGTACGTAGCATCGACAACTCGCCATCATCCCTTCGATGTGTCTTACTCTTATTGACAGTTAATACAATGTCTCTAACTTGTGAATGTTTGTTGATTCACGTATTCCCCTTCTTGTCACTCGTAACTCATTTGCACGGTTGGAGGGGTCATGCAGAGCCTACCTGGTGGGGCATAAGAGGCACCAGAGGTTGCTTTTTTCCACTGCAGAATCTGAGCCCTGATGTCACATGCAACGAACGAGCTGAGGCTTATGTAGACGACATGGAGATGCCGGCTCCTCGCAGTGTACTGAGCGATGTCACGCACAATGAATGCGTCATTAGCCCCGAGCCAGATTTCAGATTTGTGATGAAGCCAGTGTGTCATGGTTCTCTCTTGGCATGGCAAATAGCCAGTGGAAAACCATCCCATGAGGACCCTGCACTGGCTTGGCTCGAATGTGCCAGTGGAAAACCAATAAGTGTAACCGCAAGCTTAAACCTCTCAATATTATTTTTAAAAAGTGGCAGAAAAGAGTACAAATATTACACACGAGAGTAACCACTGCCTTGTGTTTGTCTCTTCCCAACGGCGTCTCTCTGTGGCTAACAGGTTCTACTCCTTCGCCCGGTAAGATCTCGCACATGGCAGTTGTGACACGTGCCACACCCAAGCGGTCGAGATAACAGCAACCCCCGTAGTTATCGTTGTTTCTTTGATTTTTCACTCATTCTAGATAAGCGTCTAAGACGAGATGCAATGGCACTGTCTGTCGATCTGTCCAGTGAAACCCATCTTAAGAGTCAATATGGCAATCTCTCTCTACCCTGGTGTATGTCGCTTGATCCATGTGTTACTTTTTACTCTTTCTCAGTGTAAAATGCCGGCTCGCAGAAAACTGCGATGCAATGTTACGTCGATAATTACTGGCGCGCGTTTGTCTTTCACATGCCGTCTCTGCCATCAGCATCGCCTTCTATTCCTGGTAAGACCTTACACCACATGCAAAAGTCGTCTCGATCACAGAAACGCCCAAGTTAATTGGCTTTATATTGCTTTCCAAGAAAGGTTAAACGCTTGAACGCATTAGTACTGCTATTTAATTCGGCTGTGACTTCGTGGGGCATCATAACCCTGGTAAAGATCCGATTTGAAAGCAAGTTTAGAAGAGAATCTTCGTAACAATTCAAAATAGCCTTGAGTGCAGGTTGGAAAGTGTGTTGCCGTTATTTGACTGAATTTATTGAAAGCGATCCAAATCACGCTAAGAGTTGCCCGTGCCCCTCCCCAACAGAGCCGCTTTCCAAGCTGTGCTGTCTCTACGCAGGCTCTGGATGTACCGATTTAAGTGCTTAATATTTTAGATATCCTTAGCCCTGTGTTGTTGCCAGTAATTGGTGGTGACCAGGTTGTAACCATTAACTCGGTATACTTGAGAACCCAGTTTCGTCACAAGCAGGCTTGCCTGAATTTGAACACAAATATCTCAGGGGTGATCTCTCATGTGTCCATGTGTACACGGCAGCCACAGCACGGTTGGGGTTACAACCCAACTACTCACCTCTGGTGGGATTAATTTTCATAGGACATATCCATGCCCTTTTGTGCCACGGTCGAGGCTGTCAGGATTTTAGTTGCATGTCCGAAGCGCCATCAGCTCAGTGCTTTGACCTCCGATGCAGGCGGCCACCTGACCACCACTCTTGCCACCTTGTGCGACTTCGCGACACGAGCCTCTACGACTCAGGGGTGGGGGACGTCCGGCCGTACAAGGCCCGTGAAATCATTGGGTCTGGCCCTGCCAAGGCAACCGCAGGCGGGACTCGAAATTCAATAAATCTAGGAGCAAACCTGGAAAAGCAGTTGCGAGTAGCAACATCGTCAATACCGGCTAACATCACACGCCTCGACAAAGAGAAGCGGTTCCAGCCCATCACATTAGGAGCGAGTTAATTAAATGTTTGACCAAATATAACAGACTAATTGTTAAGTTGATAATTTTGTATGGCCCGCGAATGATGCTACAAATATCCAAATGGCCCTTGACAGAAAAACAAGGTTCCCCACCCCTGCTCTACGTTAACCAATCGCCCTGCCTGCGATGAACAGACGTCCCGGTCCGGCTGGTCGGGGGAGGCCGGTGCCAGGGCCGCGTGGAGGTGTACTACGCGGGCTCGTGGGGCACCGTGTGCCACGACAGATGGGGCCTGCGGGACGCCGAGGTGGTGTGCAACCAAGTGGGCTGCGGCTATGCCTTGTCCGCTCCGGGCGGCGCTCTCTTTGGGAACGGCAGCGGCCAGATCTGGTTGGACGAAGTCAATTGTTATGGCCACGAGTCTTCTCTCTCCCGATGCAACCACTCTGGGTGGGGTCGTCACGACTGCAATCACTATAAGGATGCCTCCGTCATCTGCTCACGAGGTTAGTGTTCGTTCGATTCAATTAATTCGACGAGTCACTTTGAAAGTTGTTACTGGTAGGAACCTCCTGGTTACAACAGCCCACAGGGGATTATTGTGTCCGTCCGTCCGTCGTGCAGGGAGGGGCTGGGTGGGGAGGGAGGGGCTGGGTGGGAAGGGTAGGGAGGGGCTGGGTGGGGAGGGGAGGGGAGGGTTGGGACGGGCTGGGTGGGGAGGGTGGGGCTGGGTGGGGAGGGGAGGGTGGGGAGGGGTAGGGTGGGGAGGGGCTGGTCACCCCGTGGTGCCCTTATAAAACTCAACGTTTAACCTACTCACGCCGGCTTGTGCCCACCCTCACAGTCGGCCATATTTGCGGAATACACCACGCCGCCGTTGACCCTGGCCATTGACCGAGCAACCCAACGTTCCTACCAGCTCCCTCCGCAGGAATGTGTTTTGGGGATGAGGGGGGGGTTAACATGTGGGGATGCATCTGCGGTGTAAGGGTCAGCACAGTGGACTTTGATTCGGTCTCCCGCTGTGGCCGTTGAAATGGCCAAGTTTATTGAGTCCTCCTGCGTCTGTTCACCCAGCAGTATAAATGTGTAATAGCACTTAGTTAATTGCATGGCCAGGCCTCTTGTGCAGCATGGAAGAGTTGGTCAAATATCCTCTCAAAGGGGCTCTTGGAGAGCTGCTAGTGAAGGCCTTTCCACCTGCAGCGGTGAGTGCCCAATTATTGCAGGGCTGCACCTTTACCTATTTACAAGATAAAAAAAACACCGTCCTTCGCTGACATTCGGGCACACCAGTAACGACAGAGAGGCCAGGTTCACGGGTATGTACTGCGACGCTGCACTTCTTACACTTTATCACGTCGGAGCAGGATGCCCTTGCCTCTTGTCGAACCTGCTCACAGGCTCATGGCTCAATTCGTGACCAATATTACGATTTATAATTGATGTTTGGGAAGATCGCAGAAGTAAAATGTGTGTCGTACACCCTCTGCCACCCGACACAGCCAATGAATAAAGTTGTCACGTAATGAACAAACATGGATAAGTTTAATACGTAGGCTTACGCGATCAATATCATCCATAACACAGGGGTTTTTTTTGTTAGATCGCGTTATGGACGGCCCCTAATGATGCGGACACACAGAAAATAGTTATGCTAAATATTCGTTTGGCACCACTTGTCCGAAAACACAATGTCAACATTATGTTCTGCAACCGACACCATAATATCCGCTGTACTTCTACCCGTGTCGCACTGGTCTCCGTGTAAATGTTGCGAATTTCAAAATGGGTGGAGCGCATTTGTTTAATCCAGAGAGCACGGTATGACGACGACTGTCATTTCTCCTTGTCGGTTACTCACACTTTTTCTTATCTTCCACAGGCAACACCACATCGCCCACCAGTGCTCCCAGTAAGACCTGTTGCATCACTCACGAGAGCACAGTTCAGCTTTTCAATGACAGTTATTCCCATAATTAGGTGTTTACACGCTTTGTTTTAACTCGCTCTCTCTGTTGTTGTCGTTGTCGTATCCTCAAATATCGTAACTCAATTTTAAGCCACTTCCCAATGTGGTATCGACTGCAAACTTGGTATACCTATGTCATACCGATGACAATACCATATTATATCATAAAAATTTTAAACTATCTTTTAACACACTTTCTATGAACTCTGTTGTTGTTGTATCCTCAAATCTTGTAACTCAATTTTAACCCACTTCCCAATGTGGTATCGACTGCAAACTTGGTATACCTATGTCATACCGATGACAATACCATATTATATCATAAAAATTTTAAACTATCTTTTAACACACTTTCTATGAACTCTGTTGTTGTTGTATCCTCCAATATCGTAACTCAATTTTAACCCACTTCCCAATGTGGTATCGACTGCAAACTTGGTATACATATGTCATACTGATGACAATACTATATTCTATCATAAAAATGTGTTTTAATCTTTTTAAACAATCTTTTCTATATGTTATGTTTCGGCTTGGGTCTAATTGTCCACGCTCAACTGGCGTTGGCTGTAATTGGCCACGGTCCCTTACGTTGTGGCAAGCTTCGGGGCCACTTCCTGGAGTCGTGGAGTTATCCCATTACTAGTAGGGTACATTTCATTCAAGTGTGTTTTTAAAAAAGTTGTTTTTTATATTACTTATTTTTGGGTAAGTTCGCATAACTAAAAATGTATCGTTAAAACCACCACCACCCGACACAGCCAATTAGTAAGGTTTGTCACGTAAACAGAACGTGCCAATTCGTTACTCGTGTAAAGACGACTTCGACGCACTTGTCTTGAGATGGTTTCTTTATTAAGGAGCCACGTGCTCGCACTCGAACAGGCGAAGACCCCCACTGCAACAGCCTCGAGTCTCCCACGCATCTCCCTTTTATACGGTCCTAGGCCACGCCCCATTCCCGAACCTTCTCGCTGGTTCTAGACCGCTCGCTCTACCAGCAGACTCCACTGTCCTCTTCCGTCACCTGGCCACGCTCCTATTCTCGATCATTCCCGTAGCCACTAGTCCATTCGTTTTGCAGGCTGACTCCCCTGTCATTACCTCCCGTGGCCACGAGACCTTTCACACTGCAGGCTGACTCTCCTGTCATTACCTCCCGTGGCCACTAGTCCATTCGCACTGCAGGCTGACTCCCCTGTCATTACCTCCCATGGCCACTAGTCCATTCGCACTGTAGGCTGACTCCCCTGTCATTACCTCCCGTGGCCACTAGTCCATTCGCATTGTAGGCTGACTCCCCTGTCATTACCTCCCGTGGCCACTAGTCCATTCGCACTGCAGGCTGACTCCCCTGTCATTACCTCCCGTGGCCACTAGTCCATTCGCACTGTAGGCTGACTCCCCTGTCATTACCTCCCGTGGCCACTAGTCCATTCGCACTGTAGGCTGACTCCCCTGTCATTACCTCCCGTGGCCACTAGTCCATTCGCACTGCAGGCTGACTCCCCTGTCATTACCTCCCGTGGCCACTAGTCCATTCGCACTGTAGGCTGACTCCCCTGTCATTACCTCCCGTGGCCACTAGTCCATTCGCACTGCAGGCTGACTCCCCTGTCATTACCTCCCGTGGCCACTAGTCCATTCGCACTGTAGGCTGACTCCCCTGTCATTACCTCCCGTGGCCACTAGTCCATTCGCACTGTAGGCTGACTCCCCTGTCATTACCTCCCGTGGCCACTAGTCCATTCGCACTGCAGGCTGACTCCCCTGTCATTACCTCCCGTGGCCACTAGTCCATTCGCACTGTAGGCTGACTCCCCTGTCATTACCTCCCGTGGCCACTAGTCCATTCGCACTGTAGGCTGACTCCCCTGTCATTACCTCCCGTGGCCACTAGTCCATTCGCACTGCAGGCTGACTCCCCTGTCATTACCTCCCGTGGCCACTAGTCCATTCGCACTGTAGGCTGACTCTCCTGTCATTACCTCCCGTGGCCACTAGTCCATTCGCACTGCAGGCTGACTCCCCTGTCATTACCTCCCGTGGCCACTAGTCCATTCGCACTGTAGGCTGACTCCCCTGTCATTACCTCCCGTGGCCACTAGTCCATTCGCACTGTAGGCTGACTCCCCTGTCATTACCTCCCGTGGCCACTAGTCCATTCGCACTGTAGGCTGACTCGCCTGTCATTAACTCCCGTGGCCACTAGTCTACTCACACCGTAGGTTGACTCTACCGTCAATACACTAGTACAGCACACCGGTGTGTTGGAGAGCAAATCCACAGCATTTACATTTGCTCTCCAACACACCGGTGTGTTGTACCTGAGAAACAAATAACTTGAACAGGGGCAGAGAGCTGATTGGCGAAAACTAAGCAGAATTTAGCCTGGATGGTGCTTGGATGGGCGACCAATACACGGACATGGCTCACCGTAGGGCTTGCGCGGTGGTCATCAGAAGGTAGTGAAACTTCCTGCTCACGCCAATGCTGGTGGAGGGGCCTCCACTTTAGCGAGCTCTATCGAGCACCCCCCTTAGAGAGTATTTGACCCACTTTTCCGTGCCGGCTAGATTTCTTGGAATACTCACACTTTACCCCCACCAGTAGCAGTGAGGTCTAAAGGAGTAAATGTTAAATTTCGATTTAAAGCTTTCGTGACTGCAGGGATTCATCTTCTTGGTTCTTTCGGTAAAGTCACGTAGAAGGGAAGTAATAAAATAATAAAAATAAAACATAATAAAACAATTCTCACGACGTTTCGGCCACAACGCAAGCAGCCGTCCTCAGGCGAAGAATGAGACATTATCAAGCTAGGAGCTTATATAGGTGTAGCGAGGAGGAGCGCCTTAACAAAAGAATGTGCATATGAAGAGGAATTTTAGCATACCAATGGACAATGCGTAGGAGGGGGGGCGGAGGGGTTTCAAAGTCCCATTATGCCCATGCATTATGCAGGATCAACAGCACCACGGGGGGGCGCAAGGAACAACGTTAATAAAGGAAAGGAATGTTAATGATATGTAGCTGCATTTACCAAACAACCACGTAGAAAACCAAAGTAAAAACTACATAAAAAAAAACTAAAATATAAACTGATACTTACTATACTCTACAATAAGCTGAGTTACTAACAACAAATAATAAATTACAATTCTACGTCGTAAGAAGTATATCATATACTTCCATCTAAACTTTATTCTCTTAGCATATACAGTACTATATACTGCCATAGATAAACCCAACATTAAATTATATACTGTATTGCTGTAAACAACCCTATACTTTATACATTTTAATATAACACTATGTATTATTCAACTCACCCTAATGTGTATCGAAACGGTTTATTACGTCCTTCCAATGATTGCTAAGCCTGAATCCATCTTCTCGGTTAAAATTGTCTCTGTGTTTGTATATGTGGATCGCCTCATGAACGAATCTCTCATGATAGCCAGATGGCTTGCAGAGAACCTCCGTCTTGGAGAAGTCAATGTCATGTGAGCCCACTGAGTTGTAACAGTGGTCTGCCACGGCTGAGGTGTTTGTCCTACCGTGTTTTAGATCAGCTTTATGTTCACGAATGCGGTCTGAGACGTGTCGTTTGGTTTCCCCAATGTAACTGCTACCACAGAGGCAACTTAGTTTGTAGACGCCAGGGTACTGTATGTCTGGAATCACATCTTTTACAGACGGTACCAGATCACGGATTTTATGTACTGTGTTGAATCGGACCTGGATCTTGTGTTTAATCAGGATTTTGGAGATCTTTTTTGTGACCCCAGCAATGTAGGGTAAGGTGATGGTCTTGAAAGGCTCCTCAACAGGATCCTTCTTAATGGTTGGAGTGATGGCTTTGCGGATTGTGTAGTCGGAGTAACCATTAGCCTTAAGAGCTTGGCGTACGTGTTTGAGTTCACTGGAAATGTGTTCATGGTCGGAGATGCATTGGGCTCTATGATATAGAGTCTTGATGAGGGAATTCTTCTGGGATGGATGGTGGTGGGAATCCGGTTTTAGATAAGCATTCGTGTGGGTGGCTTTCCTGTAGACAGAGTGGCTCATTGAACCATCAGGTCTCCTTTTGATTAGGACATCCAAAAAGGGTAGCTTGCCATCATTTTCGACTTCCATGGTGAATCTGATGGCTGGGTGTATGGAATTGATGTGGTCGAGAAATTGGTCTAGAGCAGGCCAGCCATGTGGCCAGATGACAAAAGTGTCGTCTACGTACCTCTTCCATAAGGTCGGGCGTAGAGTGGCAGTCTGGATGGCGTCCGTCTCAAATTTCTCCATAAATGTTGCGCGTGTGTCTGCAGGCAATAGCACGTCAAGGATATTCCACTGCAACTCGCATGACATGGAGCTGCTGATCCCCCTGAGCGAGATCTCATCGCGCGGGCTGTCCGTGTACGACATCCACCTTCAAGACCCGTCGTGCCGCGCCACGATGTACGGTCAATACGCCCGGCTCTACGTGCCGCTCAACGGCTGTGGCTCCAGGACGGAGGTAAGCTCAGGGATCAAATACTCCTCCCGAGCAAAAGCTCAGGCCATGCTCGGGAAATGTCACCTTGCTCAATAAATGGGTCGCATTTCACGCGGGAAAATTTCACACCCTTCAATTTCGCTTTTCCCGAGTAAGCAATTCCCCGAGTAAAAGTGGAGCTCGTTTAGAGGGCCCTAACTGGCTCGACTCGCCCCCATTATCGAGGTCAAATTTGCCAAAGGAAGAAGGCCGACTTTGGACCTGGCCATAATTGCTGCGATCAGTCACTTGTGCTGACGAGTCACACCGAGGCCAGTTTATAACGGAAGCAAACATATGGGAGCAACGCTGGTTTTCCTCTCCCCTGCCTGTGATACGGCATGGAGGAGATGCCCTACGCAACAGATGAGTAGCCTTCAACCGTCTCTTAAAAGTGGAGGTGGATCTGATGGCTGCTGAGATGCCCAAACATCTCGTGTCAAGCCAAACCTGCCGTGCCAGGAGGGCCTTTAGAACCACCTAAAGTATAAATTCAAGATGAAGACGTGTCATAGTGGCCAAAGCCATTGTTAACACCGCACCTCGCAAATGACTTGAACCCTCTGCCTGATCCTATAACTGTTGTTGCACACGTTCGAAGATTTGTCCGAACATTCTCCCACTCTTTACTCTTCGCTCTTCGACCTTGGTCAACGGACTCCAGGAGCCCACTCCAATTCCTGTCTCGACAATCATGACCCCCCCACCACATTCTCCACACTTCTCACCCAGAAAAGCCGATTTTGCCCAATCATATTTACAACACCTGCCTGCCATGGTCTCTTCAGAACTTCAGCAATGCGACAAAATTCCCAGCAGCCATCTCAGACACCTCTGCTAAAATGCCAGCAACTTCCTTTCGAGCATCCACCTATCCGATCCATACGGTAATACTTGTAGCAATTCCCGCCTCAAACGCCATTGTTCTTACACTCAGACTTAACTCTCTTATCCAAAGTGGTTTTCACAGCCCATAAAATGACCGCCCTGACGAAGCATTAACCCTCTTGACTTCCCTCTCACACCACTTGAAGGACTTTGCTACCTGCGCACACAAAGAGGATTCTGTCATCGTATAATGGTTAGCAGCACACTTAATTCCATCTCCCGGTGTGGCAGTTAGTACAACGGTGCAAGTTCCTTAAACCCCCACCCGCCTCTGTCCACCTGCAAGTTAAATGGGATCACCATAGGTAGGGTCGCGTGTGGTGGGGTAAAGTGTCAGGAGGTACTGCCACCTCGTTCCAGACGGTCTGGCCAGCGTGGAAGATGCCCTCTATGGCTAAGATGCCCTCTACAGCTAAGATGCCCTCTATGGCTAAGATGCCCTCTTAGGCTAAATACCCTCTACAAGCGCTGTCTAGAGCTCCCTCTGAAATAGGTTGTTCCGCCAGCAGTAGCATGAGCATGAAATTGCAGGGCTGCACCCTTACCTTTTACCTTCTGTGTGTCATTTAGATGTGTCCCTTTTGATTTGCCCCGCAGACCAGCGGCGACACCATCATATACATGAACACGGCCTACGGCTACGTGTCTCCAAACGGCGCCAAGCGTCTCCGGGTGCCCATGTTCTGCTACATGGGCTCGAGTGGCCGAGCAATGGCGACCTTCACCCCCAGGTACGGCTGCTGAGGCTGGTCAGTCCCCCCGGGTTCAAGGGCAGTCGCCCGGATCTTGGAAAATGCACGCTTTGCCATTGTTGCATGAACGAAATGAATGCAGAATTGATGCCTTGTTAATAGGTGTTCTATTTGGTGTTTGAACATCTTGACAACTGTATATTCTTTGCCGGGAAGGGTAAAGCCTTTAAATTCTTTCATCATCTTGATACACGCAAAAAAGTGTCCCATAGATATACACTTCGGACACTTTACATGCGCGGGTAATCATTCATATTCAGTAAAACCTCGTTATTTAATCATTCGTAATTGGGGATACTGCGGCGGCACGGCTGCGCTTTCAGCATACATTCAGTATTAGTAATACGCCACGAGCCGAATTGCCGTGCCGAATGGCCCAATGTCGCGTGCCACGACCGAAACCACAACTCGGCGGTCCAGTGGCAGCGTGGGTGGCGAGCGTCAGTGCAGACCCGTCGCTTTTGACCTTACCTTGTTTGTACACCCTGTTCAAGCCAACCCTCTCAGAAACGTCGTCCATACCGACGTGAAGAGGTAACGGAAAGGGACCGAAGTACAAATCCTACAGTCTGCGAGGCAAATCCAAAGTTTTGGATAGAAATGATGCAGGGTGTGTGTCAATGAGTACAGTGTGTGAAGAGTTTGAAAAACAAGTTTGGATTTATTTATTTTCTATTTCGGCAGGAGGCACTGTGAAGTACACCACTGTACATAATTCGGAATATTGGATAATTCGGCAAGGTCAGAGCCCCATATGTTTTGAATTAACAAGTGTTTACTGTATATTGCAAAGTGGATATTGTAACGTGGGCACAGGACGTCAATCAAATAGGCCTGCGATTCAAAATGATTTGTCTACTTGACCTTGGTGACGTTTCAGGCAATGGCCCTTCTTCATAGCACGTGTTGAATTTTCTTTGTTGTTTGTGTTTGTGCACGACTGCTCACGCGGCAGCGGTAGCAAGTAAATTGTGTTTGCTCAGGGACAAATGCTCCGAAAACATCAGTGTCGGACAGACTCAGACCACCTAACCTCTTATTCATTATTTTATGGTTATGGTACATTCCGGTTAGTGTTTGCATAAAATAGTTGACATGTTCCATAAACGCAAATTAAAATAACCACAGTAACAGACCTAAGTTGTCCAATTAACAAGTTCATTATCATACTAAACTGACATCTAACACATTGCAAGCAAAGGCAATGAACTCAGAAACGCAACTATGAATAGAACCTTGAACATACAGCTCACAAAAACACACAACTACGTGATATTACAAACGTCACTCGCAAAAGCAACTGTCTGGGCGAAGTGAAATCTCTGCTGTCCTGGAGACAACCTCTGTAACAACATTCGCCCATTACACCCACAATGCACAGCGTATTCCCCCTCAATAACAACCTATACACGTGACTGAATCTTCACGAAAGCGAGCTTCCTCTACCAAAAATGAAGCAAGATATGAACTAACTCGCCTGGTATACAGGAGGTGGTGGGTTTATTCGCGTGGTCCCCTACCCAGTACAGCCACTCACTGCCTTCCATCCTTGCTACAGGGTACAGGACGAAGTCAGCATGGGGCTCTTCGATCTTCGGGTGCGCTTCTACACGAACCAATTCTTCAACCAGCCCATCTACTCCTACCCATACGACATCGAGCTGGGAGAGCCTCTCTACGCCGAGGTGAGAAGGGCCGAGGTTGAGAACGAGCGGAGTGACCGGGGGAGGGGATGGCAGCAGTGGGTAGAGAAGTGTTCTTATTCTTAGGTTTTTTCGGTAAAGTCACGTAGGTAAAAAAATAAAATTAATAAAAATAAAAATCACGACGTTTAGGAGGCAACACAAGCTTCCGTCTTCAGGTGGAACCGTCACAGCACGATAGCTGTATCAAGTGACGGTTCCACCTGAAGACGGAAGCTTGTGTTGCCTCCGAAACGTCGTCATTTTTATTTTATTTTTATTTTACTTTTATTAATTTTACTTTTTTACCTACGTGACTTTACCGAACAAACCTAAGAATATGAATCCTTGCAGTCACGAAAGCTTCAAATCTAGAATTAGAGAAGTGTTCTTCATTGCAAGGCCCGTGGGCCACCGCTGTGTCCCGATGGCCTTCAGTGCGGCCCCTGATGTGCTGCTCCCAGCAATACAAAATGTGAAAACACCCCGGCCCTCCCCCCCCATCGTGTTGTCAAACTCCCCAATGGTTTCAAATGCGTGGCGGCCCTCGCGCTCGTGAAGTCTTATCAGCCAAAGTGCCGAAACACTGGGGGTAAGAGAGGGAAGTCGTCGTCGTCGTCGTCGCGATTTCTGCCGCCGATGACGAAGAAACGCGACGCGTCTCTCTGGCAGGTGGCGCTGACATCGGTGGCCCGGGACCTTCAGCTCTTCCTGGAGACGTGCAAAGTCTCGCCCTACCCAGGAGCGCCGGACAGCGCCTCCTTTTTCCTGCTCCGGAACGGGTGCGTGCAGATGGCTCTCTCCCGTTCGCGCGACTTGATCTGGTCGCGTTGAGCGAATGCTGAATTGCAGGCAATGCGAGCGATTGCGATTTAGAATCACAATGGTCCAATCCTTCCCCGCAAGTTTTTAAAATATTAAATACCACTTAATTGTTAAAGCTGATGGTGCAATTCTGCAATAAGTTCGTGGCATTGTTTTCTGTTCATCCAGCAGTTAGCCTCTGTAGCATGGGGGCGGGGGGTATTCTCATGACTTAACAATACTCAGAATAATTGTGCTGCTGCTGCTACATTGAGAGTATTTAACTGCTATAAATGTCCGCGTTTTAAGTCGCTTCGTTGAGCCATCGTTCGTAGTGAGGTCGCTTCTGAAAAAAAGCTATGTAGCTCAGTGAGCCTTAGCTGATAAAAACAAAAAGTTGCCAGTGCTGCACAAATAACAAAAACCTCGACGGCATTCGTCAAATACACTGCTCTCAAAAGAGAAAACAAAAACATGAACGGGGTAAAGTTCTGGGCGGTGGCCGTTCTCCCAGAAGTCACGTGACGTCCGTGTAATCACGCCCCCCCAACTCTGAACCCCGCCCCCTCTGCCCCTCGCGCCCACTGTGAAAACAGACGCCGCTCTTCCATCACTCACAGATGCGATTCAGGGGAGCACGGCGATTGGCCAGACGGTCACGTGTCGCAATATGTGTGTGTATTCTTTTTAGAGCGGTGTAAATCGACGAATCTTATTATTTGTGCACCACGGGCAACGCAGCAGAAATTTTTGTGGGTGTTGTTTGTAAGCGATGAGAGGTCTGCTACGAAGCAGGAGAGATCTCTATCAGGCTCATTATTTTACACGTGACATTTCTTTCTTTCCTTTCATGGCAGTGCTATTGGCACGTGAGTTCGTTCTTTTTTGCTACCCGCGACGAGGGCTATTGCGAGGTCAACCCGCCGCGTGCGTGTGGTCGGACAATGTAGGTGCCGCGTTGACCCCTCCTACAACGAGCACAACAGCGGCGTCAATGACCGGCGGCGTTTCAGCTTCAACAGTGTGGAGTTCTTCGTCGGAGCGCAGGTGCGACGCGGGGATTGGCGACGGGTATCAGTTAACGGGGTAGAATTAGATGCGATATGATCGCGTCGGAATCCCGGCACGTTTGTTTCTCCCGACGTTGATATGTTTTGCGGCAATCCGCCGAAGCCAAATTTGAATGAAAACTCTCTGGACAACCCTAGTTTCAAGTCAATGCCAACCTTCGTTTTAAATTAATCCGAAAATCAATTCTCACCCCCCACCAAATCACGTTACTTCTGTGTGGTCACATACCACTATAACCCCCCCCCTCCACTCTCCCCGCCACCTCCTGTGGAAACAGACGCCGTTTCATGCATCAGCGTCGAACCCCTTAAGTAGTCACTCCCTCCCTATCCTCATCTCTCCCGATTGATTTTCTCTCGTTTCTCCGTTAATTTCCCATCCTTTACCTCCAGTTTCCCATTAACGATCATCTATCCCGCCCTTATCGTTCCCTTTTCGTTTTCCATTCATTATAGCATTGATTCTACTCCCTTCACTGCTATGTGGCACAGGTAAACAGTTGCCACTGACCTCACGATAATCGGGATATAATGAAACGACAGACAACGTTGTCTCTGAAGGCTCGTTGTGACAACACCAGAAGACATCATGACGTGTAGCACTGTTAGTCACTGTCAAAGCAATGCAAGATATTTCAGATATTGAAGCCAAGTGGTTTAAACAATCCCCAGTCTCATCGGATCTGTCTATTGATAAATGAACCAGTGGGCATTCACGACTTATGCACTCGAGTAGAAACCACAGAGATTTGTGAGGGTACATAGAACATGGGTTTCAGTTAAAATACTGGTCATAGGTCAGACAAGACACTCTTAAAACCGGTGGACATGATTAGGTGGTCCCTGGCAGCTGTGCCTGTATATTGGGTAAGGAATGGATTGATGATGACGATGGTGATGATGGTGGTGAAGACGATGATGATGGTGAAGATGATGATGATGGTGAAGACGATGATGGTGGTGCAGACAATGATGATGATGGTGCAGACAATGATGATGATGGTGAAAACAATGATGATGATGGTGAAGACGACGATGTGGTCCCTGGCAGCTGTACTTCGAGTGATAACGACGACGACGACGACGACGATGTCCCTGGCAGGTCTACCTGGAGTGTGCGGTGCGCGTGTGCAACACCTCCGACTGGGGCTCGCGGTGCCGTCGAGGCTGCCTGCGGGGATCGCGGGCGGCGCGTGGCCTCGGGGAGGCGCGCGGGGACGCACGTCACGCCGACCACTCCGTCGACCTGTCGCAGGGACCCATCAGGCTGCGCAAGACTCGCGAAGGTCAGAGCCCTCGTCTCGCTGTCGCCGCAAGCTCCACCGGCCCCACGAGGCGTGTCCGGTGGACCCTGGCTGTCCTCCGAGCAGGATGCGACGCGTTTGCCGATTTGTTGCGGTGATTCGCGATTCGAGCCCCGTGGCCGCCCTGGTTAATACTGCGGGTTTGAAGCTTTCGTGACTGCAAGGATTCGTACTCTGAGTGTTTTTCGGTAAAGTCACGTAGGTCAAAAATTAAATTAAAATTAATTAAAAAATATTTAATTTTCATTAATTTTAATTTCATTTTTTACCTACATGACATTCAAATTAATTTAAAAATATTTTACTTTTATTAATTTTAATTTCATTTTTTACCTACGTAGGTAGGTAGGTAAAAAATGAAAATGAAATTTTAATTAATAAAAATAAAATATTTCTTTCTTAATTTTAATTTCATTTTTTACCTATGTGACTTTACCGAAAAAACCAAAGGGTATGATTCCTTACAGTCACGAAAGCTTCAAATCTAGAACTACCTAGAATTGCATTGCGAGATAAAGCAGCACGTGGATTAGAGAACATAACGCGACCATTGGAACCTCCTTTGCCAGTAGCAAAACATGATGATTGTTTTTTTACCCTTGTATCTGGCAACAAAACTGACACCTCTTTTTCATGGTGTAAATGCTTACCCCGAGCTCTCATACTCTGATGCTGCATTGTCTTTGAGTTGTGCGCCTTTTGGCGTCATCTGGTCCAACACCATGTGTGACTAGGCTCTAAGGAAAACTGTCTCGGGTGTGGACCGAGTATAATACTGCGGGTTTACTAACTGTAAAACTGCACAACGTCTGCTTTCAGAGTGGGTATTAAAGTGTAGGTCATGTTTTGATTTGAAGCTTTCGCGACTGCAGGGATGCATACTCTTTGGTTCTTTCGGTAAAGTCACGTGGGTAGAAAAAATAATAGATTGCGACGTTTCGATCGCCACACAAGCAATCACCTGAAGACGATTGCTTGTGTGGCGATCGAAACGTTGTGATCTATTATTTTTTCAACGTACATGACTTTACCGAAAGAAGCAAAGAGTATGGATGTTATTCGAAAGAATAGGCCATAGTGTGGCGGCGTAAGGGGGCAAATGGATACATTTGCCATTATTATTTTTATCACCTAAAAATTGCCCGATGGGTTAAACACGTGGCAATCATCGCCCCCAATACTGTGAACTTTACTAGGACCATGCTGTACAAAATGATGTGGTAAATCAAACGGGAGAAAAAGTCTGCCATTTGCCTCCCCAATTTACCTCCGCTGATCTTGCCATCAACTAGGGCACGTGCAATGCTTTAAAACGAAAGGCTTTTGTTACCCGTGTGGGAACAGAGAAGGCTTTCAGGTGAGCTAATCTAGGCCCCGAGAGAAGCGGTTGTCAGTAATGGCATTAAAACCAGGTTTTTATATATATAGTGAAATAAAGAGACTTTGTATTGTTTATACTTATGAGGCCGTCAATGTACTGGCTTGTCTGCCTTGTGCTTGCTTTGTTACAGCTGGTGGGTCCAATTCCGCTTCCGATGCATCCGTTTCCTATTGCTGCTTCTGCTATAGATTTGCGACTATTCGAACCGCTATTCTGCCGTCACTGCCTTCCCCGCTGTTGCTGATATTCATACCGTTCTCACGGCTGCTGAAGCCTCCAATCAACTTTCCCTACGTGGGAGGTCACCGATTCTCCTGTGCTGCCACCATGGTCTGAATCTCCCTTGACCCCTGCCATCAGTGCTATCGACTCCTTGTGCCTGTTCAGGTCGAGACACATGAACAGCATTAGGTCGTCGGCCCACCACCGACTGAATCTCTCCCACTCGATGGTTTAAGCGCACCGGTTTTTTCCACAGCATCTCAGGATGCGATCACATTTTTTGCACGTTTCATAAATTCACTTTGCATTGCATACTCCCACCCCCAACCCCCACCACAGCCTCCCTGGAGGAGCATGGCAGCGCTGGGCTGCCTGGCTGGACGGGCATGGTGTACGCCTTGGCTGCCACCCTGGCCGTCAGCGCCGTCTGCGTGGCCGCCGTGAAAATCTACCGCCTCCGCTCCGGAAGGATCCAATACCAACCGCTCGTCGACACCGATGCCTTCACAACCTGATGAGCCGTAGAATTGTATTCATAGTCGTAGTGGAAAATTTCAAGTTCTCGATTCAATTCATGGACTAAGCTGCAACATTGGTGTATCGATTAATTTCAAATAAGCCGTGTTCTTCAAATGATTTGTCAGGCATTTTAATCTCGGATTTCTTTTTTAAATACCAGTTGTTTTATCAATGCTTTATCTGTTCGTAATCATGTAGTTAGGGTTATGGCTTCATACTTGAACACTGCACATGCAGGTCAACGCTTGAGTGATTCTTTGTATTGGGAGCTGTCCTCAGTACTTTGTATTGGGAGAGATATTTAATAAATGGCTGACGGTCAAGCAACGATGTGTGCTTCTTCTGGACATTGGGGCTGGAGGTTCGTCCAAAGCATCTCCTCAGCGTTTCCCTCACCTGGGATTGAGGTAACACATTCCTGCGGAGGGAGCTGGTAGGAACGTTGGGTTGCTCGGTCAATGGCCAGGGTCAACGGCGGCGTGGTGTATTCCACAAATATGCCCGACTGTGAGGGCGGGCACAAGCCGGCATGAGTAGGTTAAACGTTGAGTTTTATAAGGGCAACACGGGGTGACCAGCCCCTCCCCACCCAGCCCCACCCACCCCCCACCCAGCCCCACCCTCTCCACCCAGCCCCACCCCCCACCCAGCCCCTCCCCATCCAGCCCCACCCTCCCCATCCTCTCCACCCAGCCCCTCCCCACCCTCCACACCCACGCGGACATTGACAAAAAAATTGCTCAAAAGGCTCAAGTAGTAGGAAAATAATCATTGAGAGGTGCATGACTACCTAGAATTATACCCTTTGGTTTTTTCGGTAAAGTCACGGAGGTAAAAAATAAATTAAATAAATGAAAACTAAATTTAAATCACACATAAGCGTTTGTGCTTTCGCTACGTTGTCCCCACCTGAAGAAGGACACTTGTGTTGCGCCCGAAACGTCGTGATTTTATTTCGTTGTTTTCATTCATTTTCTTTTCTCCCTACGCGACTTTACCGAAAAAACCAAAGGGTATGAATCTTTGCAGTCACGAAAGCTTCAAATCTAGTACTACCTAGAATTACATTGCGAGATAAAGCAGTACGTGGATTACAGAACATAACGCGACCATTGGAACCTCCTTTGCCAGTAGCAAAACATGATGATTGTTTTTTTACCCTTTCATCTGGCAACAAAACTGACACCTTTTTTTCATGGTGTAAATGCTTACCCCGAGCTCTCATACTCTGATGGTGCATTGTCTTTGAGTTGTGTGCCTTTTGGCGTCATCTGGTCCAACACTAGGGTGAGACTAGGCTCTAAGAAAAGCTGTCTCGGGTGTGGACCAATCAATTTCAAGGACAGTGCATACATTATCAGAGTTGTGTTTTTGTTTGCATTCCGACCGCAGGTATTGTGGTCAATGCAAACATGATTCCTTGTAAAAAAAAAGGTGTCAGTTTTGTTGCCAGATAAAAAAGGTAAAAAACCAATGAACATAACGCAAGTTTAGCCCAAGGGTGGAGACTACGCACGTGACCTGTACTCCAGCACTGTGGAGGCGAGGGTTGATGGACCACACACAACTTTGGCAAAAACTTCCCCGTGGGGTTGGGCAACTGCAATACATACTCTCAGGTTTTTTCGGTAAAGTCACGTAGGTAAAAAATAAAATTAAAAGTTAATAAAAATAAAATAATTTTATTTCCATATATTACTTTTATTATTTTTTTATTTTATTTTTTACCTACGTGACTTTACCGAAAAAACCTGAGAATATGAATCATTGCAGTCACGAAAGCTTCAAATCTAGAATTAACTGCAATACAGTGGCCCGCCAGGAGAGGGCAGCACAATCAAGTCAAAAAAGTGGGCTCCACCTTGCCCCGTCTGTGTGGGGCAGCGTTGCCCCCCTTCATATGCGTAGGTTGCCTACGCGTGCACCAGTTTGCTCCCACACGTAAACGCTCATACTGGTAGGAACCTCCTGGTTACACCAGCCCACAGGGAATTGTTGTTCCGTCGTGCAGGGAGGGGCTGGGTGGGGAGGGAGGGGCTGGGTGGGGAGGGGAGGGTGGGGAGGGGCTGGGTGGGGAAGGTGGGGCTGGGTGGGGGGTGGGAGGGGTGGGGCTGGGTGGGGAGGGGAGGGGCTGGTCACCCCTTGGTGCCCTTATAAAACTCAACGTTTAACCTACTCACGCCGGCTTGTGCCCGCCCTCACAGTCGGGCATATTTGCGGAATACACCACGCCGCCATTGACCCTGGCCATTGACCGAGTAACCCAACGTCCCTACCAGCTCCCTCCGCAGGAATGTGTTTAAATTGGCCGTGAAACCCTTAATACATAGAGGACTGCAGAGCTTGGGCAGTTATTGGAGCCAGCTCAGCGCGTGGTTACAGCCCTCCTCCTCGCCTGTGGTTCTTTTTTCCGCGATAGCGAGCGAATGTTGCGAGACAGTGGCAGCCCAGCGTTAGAAGCTAGCATCCATATTAAAGACAGGCCCAAAATAATGTTCAGTTTTCAGTTTCAGTTTCATTTATTTGGTATATCCCTGTGAGCCATTCACAACGAAGATCTGAGACGAGCAAACAGCGGGCTGCAGAACTGTGAGCTCACACGAGGGGGTTGCAGAGATAGCCCGAAGGCTTGCGGTTTAGAAGCACTATTCAGCAATCACGGTGGCTGCCAATGGTAATCGAAGCTCCTGAAGGCATGAAGATGAGTGGCGATTGGAGCAGAAATTTTGGGGGGGGGAACCTTCGGGGCCAATTTTGAAAACTACCCCATAGCAGCAGCAGCCCCACAATGAGAAGCCCTCAGAGGTGCAAGCAGCCACCGATGAGAGTGATGGGCAGCGAGTGCAACCACGTGCACAGATAGAATCTAAACGTCACAGGAGGAGCAACAAGGAAGGCGCGATAGCCATGGACAGGGGTCGGCAACCAAAATAACAAGAAGAGCCATTTCTTTCCAATTCGGTACAAAATTCAGTATTTCAAGAGCCGCAATGCATCTATGTACATACGTACATATCGTCAAGAAGCAGCCCGTAAAGAGCCGCATGCGGCTCCGGAGCCGTAGGTTGCCGACCCCTGGCCATGGAGGATGCCTGGGAAGCGTACTTCAGGCCTGCAAAAAAAATGTGATTCGTGAAAGATTCGTGTTTGGATGCTGCGAGCAGGAGGAGGAGGAAGGCGAATCAATTGACGGCTTCATCGCGCGACCGAGAAGCGGTAACGGTGCGAGCATCGCTCACTGAAAGCGGATATTGCTCTTGACAAGTTCGTTCTCATTTTCATATTCTTAGGTTTTTTCGGTAAAGTCACGTAGGTAAAACATTAAAATTAATGAAAGTAAAATAAAATAAAAATCACGACGTTTCGGAGGCAACACAAGCCTCCGTCTTCAGGTGGAACCGTCACAGCCACGACAGCTGTATCGAGTTTAATGTTTTACCTACGTGACTTTACCGAAAAAAACCTAAGAATATGCATAACAAAAGGCTGAGCCTTTGTTGTAACGAATACGAGCGTGGCACGTGGTGGAAGACAGCGCTCACGATGAGTGCAGCACAGCAAAACCCGCCCATGGAGCGGGGCACGTCGCAAGACGCGACAGATCGAGAGCAATCGACAGAGCGGTCTGGCGTGACGAACAGCGAACCGCGTGAGCAAAGCAGCGATTCTCCTGCCGGGCCTACAGCGTGCAACTGCTGTGGCGATGAGCACAGGTCGGCAAAGGGGCCGTTCATAAATGACGTCACGCACCTGGGGGGGGGGAGGTCAGACATTTGTGACGATGTGTGACGAGGTGGAGGGGGGTTTGAGAAATGTGACGTCACATCAAAATGCGCAACTTTAAATAAATATAGACAACACGTTCTACTTAGTTAAATATACTTTTTAATAAATGTTTTATCCTACAACATCAGAGTGCAGCGCCACATTAAATACGCACGACAATGACAATAGTTTAAAGCGATTTGAAGCATGTTTTATTTGGGGGGGACAGAGCTTTGTGACGTCATATTTGAGGGGGGGGGTCTGACTTTTTGTGACGCCGTGTGACGAGGGGGGGGGGGTCAAAAATCGTCCAAAATCGCGTGACGTCATTTATGGACGGCCCCAAAGAGCAGCGTCCTGCATACGGGGACACGTGCGTGTGTGTGTGTAGGTTGTGCGATCGGCCCACATCACTTTTTTCCAGAGTGTGCCTCTCACTCACATGGCCGTCTACGCCAAAAGCGTTTCCCCACGACGTCGTTTGTTCAAAGGAATGTGGAGACGACACAGCCCAATGATGTGAAAGCAGTGGCAAGCGATTCATCGGGTTCGCGAACCACCTCGCAAGGTTCATGCCACGCTTTTCAGAAATGCGCTCCTCCCTTGAGGATTCTCGACAGGAGGCAGTCTGACCGCTGGCTCCCAACGCAGTGGCAGGAAATAAAGGACCCGAATCTCAAAGGACCTCACCTGGTATGCAAATATGTAGACCCTAACGTCGGTATATTTGGAGTTTGCACGCTCTCCCCGTGGTCGCGTGAAATTTTCTCCAGGTCCTCCGGTTTTTACCTCCACATTTAAAACACACACTTGTGGTTTTTTGTTGTTATATAGCTGCTATAGATTTCCATAAGCTACTTCGCAGAGCCGTCAAACGGCCAGGTCGCTTCTGAAAAATTGCTATTTAGCTCAGTGGGCCTTGTTAAAAGCTGTTAGTATAGTCTCAATGAGCTCTCGTGGGTGCTCTACGGATTGCGACATCGCAGAACCACGAGCCAGGACGGCCACAGGTTAGCGATGCCTTCAATCGACGCCGAATCGCAGTTTCATTTGTGGGCCACCACCAGCCAGGCCCTGACCACCATCAAACCGGCCCAGGCCACCACCAACCTGGCCCTGACCACCACCAACCTGGCCCTGGCCACCACCATCCAGGCCCAGGCCACCACCATCCTGGCCCAGGCCACCACCAACCCGGCCCAGGCCACCACCATCCTGGCCCAAGCCACCACCAACCTGGCCCTGGCCACCACCATCCTGGCCCGGGCCACCACCATCCTGGCCCAGGCCACCACCATCCTGGCCCAGGCCACCACCATCCTGGCCCAGGCCACCACCAACCTGGCCCTGACCACCACCATCCTGGCCCAGGCCACCACCAGCTTGGCCCTGGCCACCACCATCCAGGCCCCCACCATCCTGGCCCAGGCCACCACCAACCCGGCCCTGACCACCACCATCCTGGCCCAGGCCACCACCAGCTTGGCCCTGTCCACCACCATCCAGGCCACCACCAACCTGGCCCTGTCCACCACCAACCCGGCCCAGGCCACCACCAACCCGGCCCAAGCCACCACCAACCTGGCCCTGACCACCACCATCCTGGCCCAGGCCACCACCAGCTTGGCCCTGACCACCACCAACCCGGCCCAGGCCACCACCAGCTTGGCCCTGGCCACCACCATCCAGGCCACCACCAACCTGGCCCTGTCCACCACCAACCCGGCCCAGGCCACCACCAACCCGGCCCAAGCCACCACCAACCCGGCCCTGACCACCACCATCCTGGCCCAGGCCACCACCAGCTTGGCCCTGACCACCACCAACCCGGCCCAGGCCACCACCAGCTTGGCCCTGGCCACCACCATCCAGGCCACCACCAACCTGGCCCTGTCCACCACCAACCCGGCCCAGGCCACTACCATCCTGGCACTAGACCACCACTTGCAAGCGCCGTAAAAAGCCCTGCCCGTTGCCTTGGGCGTCCCGCCCACCCAGCCCCGGTGCTGCCAATTGCTCGGTGGCCCCAGCGCCTCATTCCCCTGCCGGGCCACGTGGCAGGCGGCGGTGGTGGCCACCTCACCACGAGCGCCTCGCCCGCCTCGGGGCAAGAACACCGCGTGGGCTGCCGGCAAGAGCCAAGACTCCCAGCGGCCCCGGGGAGATGGTGCCAGCTCCCTTACTCCAGGCTGCCCGCGGGGCCCACGAGGTCGCTAAACTGATGAAGCGTGTGGACTAAATTCTAAAGGGTTTTTATATTTTTAGCTCTTTTACGGAAGCTGCCTGGCCACAAATGAGAACTAAATGAAGTGGCTTATCAGGTGGACATGTATAGCAGCCAAATACAACTGGTCCCTGATAGGTCAGGGACCAGAAATTTCTACTTCAGATGTCTAACGGGGAATTTATACCAATAGCAAAAATACGTAGTGTACGTGTAAAACAACACAATGTGCACATTTATAAGCAACCTTTAAATAGCAAAACTTATCAAACACTTGATTAAATACATTTTCATGATCATTTCGAAGCAGCCCTGTACACTTAAAACTTCCAATTTTTTTAAGCGGAATTTTTTTTATCAAGGACTCAAACACAAGTATCAAACACAATTTTAAACAGCATTTTATTCAAACAATATTTGACCGTAACCTAAAATTTTCATCTTACCTTGAGTTGATGAGTTATGCTTAAGGGTTGCGACGGTGTTCAGCGCTCAATTCGGCGCAGATCAACAACGGCCACTCGCTACGTGTAGGCGAGCACACGGATGGCACAGAGATGACTGCGCATGCGAACAATCCCAGTTGTCCACAGGACGTCCTCGTCACCCCCCCCCCCCCGCCAAACAAGAGTTCAGCCGAGCCAAGTCCCAAACAACAATCGTCACCGGTGTGTTGGCAGTGAGTAGACATCAAAGTCCGGGTCGCTGGGCTAACCGCGACGCACCCCACGGACGCCGTTGTCGACTCGTCATTGCGTTGAAAACGACGCGAACACGAAGCTACGCATATCGAGGACCACCTGCACTCTAAACGTGGTTCTAAATGTGGAGGGGGGGGGAGCCGGTGGACCAGGCAGGAAAGTGAAGGCAACCACAGCGAGAACTTGCAAACCTCCAAATATAGACAAGGTCGGGATTGAATCCATGACCAGGCGACGTAGCTGGATTAGTTGTAAACCTGGTGCAGCGTGTGGGGTCTTCAATGCTTGCGAGTCCATGACACCAGGTTTATAGTGGTACCTGTTGATGTACATCTTGTTCATAGCCACGTGGGCACACTTGTGGGTGGACACCAGCTTCATGTTGTGCGTGTAGTCATAGAACGACACTGAGAGACCAAAACCGCGAATACAATCCGTCAGTCATCGTAGTAGTTGGCTCCGAAATTCCGCAAGGAAAAAACTTTTATTTATTTTGTCAAGTAAATATAAGAGCCCTCGTCATGATCATACATCTGGGGGAATCGCAGCAGTTACCTGGGATTGCCTCACCCCCCTCCACAAACACCATCAGCTCAAAGAGTAATTGCCAATAAGATGTCATCATGGCAGCTCGCCACATTTAAAATGTAGCACCATGGAAGGTGTTGTCGCATCTACCTCTTCGCGAGAAGAGCAAACCTCGCGTGGGGAGCTCCACACGGCTGCTTATTGTGGGCATCCACAAATACATCGTTGATTTCGCAGTAGCAGAATGGCATAAATTGTGACACCCGACAGGACACAGACCCATCAGGCAGCTCCGTCCATGTCGCTCTGCGGTGGAAGTAAACGTCAGTAAATTCATCGACGTTATTAAAGCACAGTTTAATCACGTAGCAAATAATACTAATACAACGGTTCGGACCGTGACAACGCGTAATGTTGTGCGCATAGCAGCAGTAACCCAGCCACGTGAACCACCCTCGGCTCAACCCTGCTTAGCTGCCCAAGATCCGATGCAATCTGGAACATCCCAGGTGTGTACACTATGAGACCTCCTTTTCCAGTGGCAAAATATAGTGATAGGTTTTTACCCTTTCAAATGGTACAAAAACTGACACCTTTATACAAGGCATCATGTTTGCAATAACCACAACACAAGCAATCAAAATGCAAACAAAAAGAAACACCTCTGATAATGATATGCACGGTCCTTGAAGTCGATTGGTCCACACCCGAGACCGCTTTTCTTAGAGCCTAGTCTCCATTGGTGTTGGAATTTGACTGCTTGTGTTGTGGTTATTGCAAACATGATGCCTTGCATAAAGGCGTCAGTTTTTGTACCAGTTGAAAGGGTAAAAACCTATCACTATCCCAGGTGTGATTTGACCACAGGTGCTGTGGGTGTTATTAAAAACCGCTCGTAATTATTTTTAAAAAAACGTGAACGCAATGCATAAATGGACATTTATTGAACGCGAAAGAAAAAAAAAACGTAGGCGCAGCTCCGGTCGTCAATTTTATTGCCGGACAAACGTGGACGTCATTTCGTAAGGAGGGGGGCACTTCACAGCGCCTCCGGCATCGACCAACTCCCTCCTCCTCTTCCCACCACTTCCTCCTCCTCATCATCATCGTCATCGCTGCCGCTGCATGCCCCTCACCGCACAGCAGCAGCACGAAATACTGGAATCGCAGAGTTCACACTCCAATATTTACGTGCTGCTACGGTGCAGGGGAGACGATGGGGGGGGGGGCAGGGGCGGTGGTCCGAGTCATCTCGAGCTGAAACAACAAAAGTGAATCGTGAGCGATCGTGGCGACACAAAACACTGAAACCACTTCAATCAAAACCAGCAGCAGCAGCATCTATTGTTGTACTGCACTCCTATACCATCACGTCCAGTGATCCCCGTACCTTCACAAATCCGCACCGACCAGCGTGGTGAAGTATGCTCAAGTAACTCCCGCACGACGTGAAGAAGGCCGTCATCCAGCAGTGGATTTTCAAAAAGGGCTGGTACACGTACGCATTTTGATAGATTTGTTTTTTTCTCCACGCAAACAACCTTTATTGGAACAAGGGGGGCTTAATAGGGGAGCCGTTATAGCTGCCTGCTCGGCACGAAGGGGCTCTCTCTCTCCTCTCCTCGTTTCACGCGGAGCACAGCGGAAAACTTCAGCGCCGCGAGCTCCGCTCCCAGTCTGGGCTCGATCTGGGTTTCGGCGAGCGACGCCAATCACAGACGGCTTGCAACAAAACAACAACAACAAACAACTTCGTCCCAAGTAGCTACGAAAACAAATGCTACACTCGAGAAATTTCACCAGGAGCCCCCCCCCTCCCCCCAACTCCTTTCCACCCCCCCCAACCCCACTCTTCTCCCCAGCCCCATGGCAGCAGCGATCATGGGCCGCCGCGGTGATTTGCGGTGAACATTCCACGGGTGATTTGTCTTCCGTGTAATGAGGCAGCAGGCCAGAGGCCCAAGCGAATGCTGAGTAAGCGCACGTAGCGCCCCGCAATTCGTACCGAGGCGCGTTCCTGGACCACGGACGGACGTGTGGGAGGGAGACGGGGGGGCCCCCGTGACGTTATCGTTTCTGTAATCTTCATGCATCGCCGCTTTTTCTCTGCATCGAACGTAATCCCCCGTATTTTATGGGGAGAACTCCTGCCAAGAACATACATCTGGTCATCCTGAGCAACATTTCTTTCCAGGCTCTGACTGCCGATGAGACCCAGGTCAAAACCGATCCAGAGTTTACTTGCCGAAAACAAAGGGGCTTCGGATTATAAAACATGTGAATTTATACGGACAGAGATGCAGAACGGTTCTCTGCTTAGTCGCACGCGAGTATTTTATTCGTTTGTTAAAAAAACTTTCCAGACAGCAATGCCAAGACCGCGTGCCGCACGGCACCCAGGCCGTGCCTTCAAGGCGTATAACCACAAGCGATTATGATGACGATGGCACTTTAGCGATACCAGTTGGCGCATACGATGAATAAATGGTCGATAGCGATGGCGTGCTTTTAATTGGAGGTTATTTCACAATTCGCCGTCGGCGATTTAAAAGATGCGGGAACATCCCCCATCGTAGGTGGTGCCAACGACTAAAGAACACTGGTGCTCTGGGCCAATGGCCTAATAACGCCTGCGGTCACACCCGACCAGACGAGACGCGCCGTGGGGGTTCAGACGAATCGTCAGACGATGACAATGAGTGTGGGTGGCGTGGTGGGCAGGGAGCGGGGGGGACTGAGGGGGGCCACGTCACGGTTTTCATCTGGCCCAGACTCTAGACTCCAGCACCCTCTCGCACGTGCGTGGAATTTATCTTGCAAGCCTGCAGCGAAACGGCCTAGTCACGTCGGTGAAATGTGCTCGGTCATGGCCCCCGCGAGCTAGCGAGCGAGCCGCCCACGCTGCACCGCAGCAGCAGGGGGGGCCATTGGTAGTGGCGGCAGCGGCGGCGTGCCAGGGAAAATGACCTGGCTCTCATTACGGGGGTGTACGGAGGGCGGAGTGAGTGAACACTCACCACCGCCAACGTCCAGTGGCGCGGTTCGGGGGGGGAGGGGTTCGAGCATTGATTGTACCACGTGTCTCGTTCTCAACGTCTCACTTCAATTGCTTTTGCCTCTCTCTCCGCTTGCCTGCCAAGTGTGTACACCGGCCGTCGTTTAGTTTCAATTCGCCCCAATGAGACGCGCGTTACCCGCCTCGTCATCTTCGTCACCAAAGACCACGCCGCTTCCCCAAGCTGCTGCCGCTGCCACAGCCACAACCTCCTCCTCCTCACGATCCTGCGATGCTACGATCCACCCAGCCGCTGCACACGAGCCGATTTTATCGCTGCATCTCCACGGTGGACGTCCTCCCGGGCGTGCTCCCTTCTCCCTCGACTGCCACTCCGGCAGAGGTCGCAACCGGGTACCCGATACCCGTACCCTACCCGATGGCCGGGTAGCAGTTTGCGACCCTGGTGCGGCCGGGTACGGGTACGGGTAGGCCGTGAGTCACTGGTGAGGAGCCGTTTGTCACTCATTTCGGGTAGGGTACAGGTAGGGAACGGGTACCCGTACCCGGCCGGGTACGGGTACCCATTTGCGACCCTGGTGCGGCCGGGTACGGGTAGGCCGTGAGTCACTGGTGAGTAACTGTTTGTTACTCATTTCGGGTAGGGTACGGATAAGGAATCAAAACCCGTTTGCGACCTCTGCACTCCGCTAGTTAAGTCTTGGACACCGGCCATAATCCCTTCTAACAAAGTGTCCTGCCCAAGTCCACTTACTTTTCTCTTCGGCGGTCAATATTAATCTCTCAAACTCTCTCCGTGAAATCCCAACAACACGTCTCTCTCGAGCATTATTTTACATGGACGTTGTCACGAGGAGCCATTGGAATCGAGAATAATCTTGTTTATCTCCGATCTCACTAATCCGGCGTCCCTTCATCTCTGTGCGAACCGTTACTTGGCGAGTCGCACTGCCAGCAAGCCTGCGGGGGAGACCGCTGAAAAACTCCCCCCTCCCCTGCCCCCGCGTGAGGGTTTTACTTGCGTCACCTGCGCTGCACATGGTTCAATTTCCAAATGCCCAAGGTGTAACGGCACGCGTCACCACGAGTAAGCACCACGGACCCAGGCAAGGTTCTGCACCACTGCATCCAAGTGAGCGTCTTGTGCGTGAATCGGCTCCAAGCTCGTTATTGCCGTATTCACCAAATTATAAAAAAGGCGCTCCAGACAGGAAAGGAGGACTTTGAAGAGGGTGGAATGGCCACGCTTTACCCCACCACGCACAACCTACCGATTAGCCATCTGTGGTGTATACGGACGATGCTGGGTGGACTTTGATTAATTACCAGGTTTCCAATTCACTCCTATCCTACTCGCAGAGGAAAACAGCATTGTACATTTTCTTGAATAAAATGCGTTTCAAAGTCAAAGTTCTTCTATCAAACCACCGACGGTTAATAATCAGGACGCTACTGTAATGAAATGCCAACGCGCAAATCCCTGCAAATGACGCGAGAAATCTCTTCTGCAGAAATATTGCAAAATGAGAATACTTTATAGAATAATAACTGGAAAATGTTGACTTAAAGCTTTCGGGAGTGCAGGAATTCATATTCTTCCGAGTCTTTTCGGTAAAGTCACGTAGAATGTTATTTTCTTTGAACCTTTCTATGTGACTTTACCGAAAGACCCAAAGAATATGGAAAATGCTTTTATTAATAAGTTTAATTATTCATTCTCTAGTTCGTAGAAACCTGGCGATGTAAATCGATTTGCCAATCACCGAATTTTCTGGCCAAACTTTATCGCAGACTAATTCCAATCGGAAAGATTTCGAGCATTTGCACGTGCATGCTGTGTAATTAAATTATCACAGAGTTCACAAAAATTGGACAAACCACCCGGGCTGTTCAAGTTAAAGGCGCGCGCTGCGTGGCAGGCCGTGCCAACAACACAAAATCGCAACAATAGTCAGGTCCGTGGGCTGCTGCTGCTGCACAATCCGATGATGACTGCCACCAGATCCGCCACGCTGTGGGGGGTGGCGGGGGTGGGGTCAAACTCACCACACAAATTCCTGGGCTCGGAGCGCGAGACCCACGCACCGTCGTTACAAAGCCGGATGGGTTACGGGGGCTGCGATGACAAACTCATTATTTCTCAAGGGGGGTTTTTATTTTTTAATCCTCCCATAGCATTTCAGCTGCGTTCATCTCCCGTGGGCAGCCTCCCCCCCCCACCCCAGTCACTGGTGGAAATTCCACATGCCAATGACGGGGGATAGATTATTCCACAGGGAAGGGGGGGAAAAAAACAACACCGTGGGTTTCCACAAAGTATTTGAGTATGTAAAATATATTAATTATTATTCAGCGGATAAACGTTACTAAGAATCGACTTTCGATGATGTGGGGGTCATGGGGAAGGGTGGCCCCCAGACAACAAGAACAGAAAACGTATCCACGAAGCTATAAAACATGTCGTCATTTGGCAATGATGCTGCTGCTGTAGTCCACAATTTCACAAAATAATTGACACTCGTCCATAACGCCGTGGCCTTAAATGACATAAAGTATATAATTGGCAACGTTTTGGGGGTAATGGCCCTTCTTCGTGGCACAAATGTAGTAGAGGCCAGAGAAAGAGTGAGTCATAAGGATTGGAAACTGCACTTGACACCATAGGGCCCGAGTGAGATTTATATTTTTCATATTTCGTGTTTGCCAATTCGTTTTCCGTCACGTGGTCACAAAGCGACCCGGCTCGAAAAGCGAACTATTAAAATGGAGTGCACGTAAACGCATTTTATTTTAGCCGCAAACCCTGGTTTATCCGCAAACCAGATGACCTGCGCGTACGCTCGAGTCAACAGCGCTTACTTTAGCAAGCCAAGCAAGGAGAGCATACGGCCGTGACGGACAACCCGAGCGGGATCATAACTGGCGGCCTCACCACGATGCCGCCGCCCGATCCGATGAGCAAACGATTTTGCATTGTCCACTTACTTTCGGCCAAAATCGACCTCATTGCGCCCGATGACGCCCGGGGCCCTTGAGAGAGTCGAGCAGGGAAGAGCCTGGCAAGTTTGGATGAGTCACCAAGGGGCTTGCCGGGTGTTGTAGGCGTGGGGGCTGCCATGTGGTTGGGAGACAGGGCAGGGCTGTGTCACCCGCCCCCTTATTGCCGTGGGTTTTCTCCAGGGTTCTCCAGATATCCGCCCGGATGAAGCCAAACGCGAGCTAATGGAGATGGCCAAAACATCCAAATGCAGAACGCTCCGAACAATCGTCGCGAAACCCTCGGCCAGACTTTCTTGGATAAACGTTTCTGTAAATGTACTGCAGGATGAGGGCCTCCCCACACTATGATTGTCGTGGGTGTTATTTGACCATACTTCACCACGTTGGTCAGTGTCGGTTTAAGGCAGGATTCATGGACATGGGATGATAGTATAGTACAAGAAAGGACTGTGCTGTACTGACCTCTAGTGCCCACAACATAGCCCCACAGCAACCTATAACGCCTGATTTATGATTGGTGGTCACCTACCTACACATCTAAATCAGCTCACTCTGCCCGCCCGTATGTCACGTGACTTGTGTGGTCCCCCCCCCTATTCTAAAACCCTCCCCTCTCCCCACCCCAGAGGTCGCAATCGGGTACCCGGTACCCGGCTACCCGTACCCAGCCGGGTACGGGTAGGCCGTGAGTCACTGGTGAGTAACCGCTTGTCACTCATTTCCCAACGTCTTGTCTCTTCTCACAATTCAAGTTCCTAGAATCAACCCACCCGCGCCTGCAACATGGCTTCATCCCAGAGGTCGCAATCAGGTACCCGATACCCGTACCCTACCCGATACCCGGTTACCCGTACCCGGCCGGGTACGGTACGGTTATCGGGTATCCTAACCGGTGCGGGTACGGGTAACCGTTTGCGACCCTGGTGCGGCCGGGTATGGGTAAGGAATCAAAACCCGTTTGCGACCTCTGCCCCACCCCCTGTGAAAACAAACGCCGTTCTATTCAGCAGCGATAAGGACCTTGCGTCAGCCTCTTCCTCCCTCATCTCCCCCCCCAACCCCCCCCGGTCTCTTTCAATCTTTTCTCTCTCATTTTCCAATTCCCTCTCTTCTGTCTTCCCTTTGCCATTCCCTTTTCTTCGATCCCGGTACATTATATCCTTGACTCTACTCCCCCTTGCCGTGGTGTGGCATGGCTAAAAGGGTTGCTCGTGCACCCGACCCCCCCTACTTGGCTCCTGATCTCTTGACGAGGCTGGGCACATCCCCGGCGGTTTGGTCCCTTGGGTAAACCACTGGCATCAGTCTTGCGATTATCAATCCGATTCACCGAGGAATAAACTACGGAAGACCTTCGATTATCTGCGCCGACGAGGAAGATGGCTGCAGGATTATTTTAAAATCACACAGATAATCCAAAAATATATATTTTCCGCAGATCTCTAGGCCAAAGACCACTAATATACGACCGACCGATCGACGGGCGTGCCGAGTGATAACACTTTCCTGCTCTCGTGCAGAAGACTACACCCACTAAGTGGATAGCAGAGCCACGCCAATCAAACTCCGCCCAATGTTGTAAAGATATGCAACTCCTGTACTGTAGGGCGATCATGTGGATTTCGTATGAATCGGAGCACATTTCTTCGGGTTTAAGCACGTGCATTGTAATTAACATATCCAAGAATAACAATGCATAACCTTTTTTGGATTATTAATTTGGGCTTAAGGGAAAATCCACGAGTTATTAATTTCTCAAAATCTCAGGTGCACGTTTAAGCTGCAAAAATCGGATAAACCGCACGCGGATAATCAAGAGTCTGCTGTATTAGATAACTAAAAGTTGAATTTACTTTTAATTAATCAATACTATATGGATATCGAGATTGCAACAGGCCTCTTAAAATCGTTTGTGCGCGGGTGTGGGGCTCCGCTTTTTTCTCTTTCACGTGGCCCTGCTTAACGGCAGCTGGCGGCGGGGGGGGGGGCGCGCGAATGACTTGTGCATGCAGGGGTCAGAGTTGAGTGCGTGGGAGTCCCAGGGGGCGCCGTGGTCATTAACCCCGACACGTGCGAGAGAGCGCAGCTCTGCTCCACTACCAACGGCGCCCGCACGCTCACACTCGGCAAATCACCGCTGTTTACCCATAACAAACAACACTCACACACCCTCTGCTACACACACAAGACACGAACTCGCAAATAACACTCGTGTTACACATTTTACACACTCGCCACTCATTACACAAGCACTCGCACACACGTATACCACATACACACATATATATATACTCTTAAAGACACACACGCACTCACTCTCCTATACAAAAACCTACACATCCACACACCACTCTTCGCTTACTAAATTGCACTCACATAGACATTTTATTCTCATGTGGTTAACAAGCTAAGAAAAATCAGAAAAGTTTAACAAGGTTAAATCATTCCCTCTAATGCTGTTAGAGCAAGTGGTGTTAACAAGCATTTGTGAAGGCCTGCAATGCACAGAAGGCCAGCCACCATGCCGACCGCCTTCGTCTCCCTAGTACTAAGTTTTACACACCGCACCAGGTACTAATTTAAGGCCGAGTCAAACTAAGGGAGAGGCCCTGGATCAATTAAAAGAGACTCATCACCGATATTTTCCACGAGTGGCATTGTAATGCATGTAGCTAGCGCAGTGCGCTAACCACCACTCGCCACTGACAGCCAAGACAAACCCATTGATGTCGGGACCCCACCTCTTCCCAGAACGTTTTTTTTTCCCTGGCCCCGAATCACAACACATGTTTTGCACTCATGCTTCAAATGGTGCGGTCGCGCGCCTGAGTAAGCGACTGAAAATGTTGTTTAGTCACGAGTCGTGGGCAGCAGCAGCAGCACTTCCCACCACCACAATCACCTCTCATTACCACCACCACAACCAGCACCCACCATGAGTAGCAAACCTCCCACGACCAGAAACCACCACCTCCCACTGCAACTAGCATCACCACCATCTCACACAAATGGCACCACCACATGCATCACCAACTGACCACCGTCACCAGCATCAACACAACACTCATCAGCTCCCACACCACATACATAAGCTATATATTCATTATTTAAATTATTATTGTAAACCTTAAATCATTGCCGATTTGTAAATATATAAAAATTACATGACTAATGATTATAACATTTTGCTAAACGACACGATTATTGCGGATCGTATATATCGTACTATGTATCGTAGTATTACCATATAACACCCTGATAATGAACCGGAGAAAATGTGATCTTTCTATGTTGTCCAATAGACACAACGAATGAATTTTAATTTCAAATAAATGACACTTGATGGATTCCATCCAAATCACACGGAGTTACAATAAAGACGCTGCTGTAAAATCAAGGACGCTGCTTTCAACCAGTAAGGGCCATCAAAGGATTTACTTCTGAAAAGGGGCAATAAGTTACCACGGGAATTATTCGACGGGAAAAAAAAAAAACCACAGGTAATTTGTATTTCGGGGTCCAACAACTCTTAGATTTTGGTCAAAAAAATTACCCAGCTTATTTGAATTATAACCGAGCGATTCTCATTCAAATTAGTCCAGCCATTTCTTCCGCTTCTTAAAAACAAAACCTCACGACCGGCGATTGCATTTTCCAACTGGGACATCCCACACTAAATTCCAAGGTCTAGACCGCCCACCCCCAATGCCATCTCTGCGGTCCTCAAACTTCGGTGCACTGAGTCAGGAGCCCCCATCGCCTTTGCGACCCAGACTCTCTCTCTCTCTCGGCACGCAGAGCTACAGAACACAGCGCAAGCGCCAACTCCGCGCAGCACCCCGCTCCCACGCACGCGTGGGGGCAGGCAGCAGGAAACGGGGTCAATCAGGGGCAGGAAGCAACAATCAGCGCGGGCGCGGGGGTCACGGCGTTAGGCACGGGGGAGCCCTGGGACGGCGCAGCGATAGGTGCCACACCAATTACCCACTTTCACGGCCCAGCATCGGCTGGGGGTCAAGGGGCAAACACGGAAGGGTGGCAAGGGGCATCAGGCCATCGCCACCACCACCACCGATTTGGGAGAAAACGCAGCTGCCGGCGATGGACAGGTCTTGAGTTGGTGGGCAAACTTCAATTCGATATTCAGATGTGGCAGTTGGGCAGGGCGCTACAAGGAGGTGTAAACATGGCACGCGCAAACACTGGCCACGAAGAATTAAAACGGGTTGCGGGTTTAAACATTTTGGATACATGTAGTCCGAGTTACGATATTTCGATCTTACGATGGCAATACGACAAAATTGCCATCAACAACCTAACATCGTTCAAGTATGCAGACAGACAGAATCTTGGCGAGTACAGTACAATATGATACGTTACGACACGTTCAATGCATGTATGATACGTAGCTTTAGCGATTTCATGTTAGGGTTACCACGATATGATACGTTCAATGAATGTTAAAAGTTTTTTATAGCAGATAGGATTGTTTCCTGAAAAAAAACTTTCTATTCAATTGCAGTTCATATCGGTAGGCTAAGAATTTACCTTGGTTTTTTTTTACTTTACATTTTACTGTGCAAAACAGTATTGTAATTAATAAATACATACACTATATAGTTTATATAGTACGGTACTGTAAATTTCTCTGTTTGCTATTTTTTAAGACTCCTGGGTAGGCTAGGCCATCTTCGACTTACGAGATTTTCGACTTACGATGGGGTCGTCGTAACGCATCTCCATCGTAAGTAGGAGGACTACCACTTAAAGACAATTTCGGATCTTTACTTTTCTCTTCAGATCGTTGGCCCTTTTACACAGCGGGTAATAACTCAACCTTCGATTCACACGGTTGGCTACGTACGGCGCGAAAGAAATTCAACCTACAACCTCATTTTCTCCAAAATAAAGCAGCCTCACTCGATGTCACATGAGAGCCCAGGAAATACACAGGGCAAATAAAAATCACTTCTTTTCATGGTCACACTCTCGGGTCTCTTCAAAAAAACAAGGATCCATCCGAGAAGTTGTATGTAGGCCGTGTTTTCCGTATTGGACAGACTAATCGGAAACAGATAAAACATTCCTACTGCCTACGATACCGGGAACAGCGGTTTTTCCACGAAGCGATTGGGCCCCCGTCACAGGAATGTGGAATTACCAGCACTGGTTTAGAATCATAATTGGAGAGGAGTACCACTCAACGCTCATGTGCGGGCAGCACACTTTGATTTGTTTTGCACAGAGCTCCTTTCAACTTTCCTTCATAAAAAATTGCATGAAAAGCTAAAGAAATACGAGGGATACGCCAATAAGCAAAACACAATACGCACGGGGGGGTCGTATTGGTTGAAAACTGAAATACTTCAGGACAAAAAAAAACTTCGCAAAATAAACTTCAGACATTTTTCAAAGGAATAAATTTCGAAAGATTTCAGGCCAATAAAACTTCTGCACATCTGATTGCGAGCGGATTTATTTTTTTACAAGGGAACAGCACATTTTAAACAAAATGTTTATTAACTCGTAATATTTTGCTCGTTCATCCCCCACCAACGCAACCCTATTGCCACGGAACATGAGACAAACATCAATTCCAGAATGTGCATGCGCATAAGACACGCAAGGAGCAGCGGCTCAGTGGTTCGTGCAACGGTGCCGAGTTTTGATTCCCGAGTTTGATGGCTACGGGCAGCATCAGAGGCGAGCGGCATTCAAGCCTCTCCCGGGCTGCAAGCCAATCACCAACCCGCACTGACCAATCGTGGTGAAGTATGGTCAAAGATCCCCCCTCCCCCCCATATATAACTGACAAGGCATAGAAGGAATAGGCATTGATCCAGCAGTGGATTGGCAAACAGCTGTACGTGTTAAAGGGAGGGGTGTCTTGGAAGAAGAAAAAAACGATAAACCCGCAAAATTCTCACTACCCAGAAAGTAGAAAGATTTTTGTTGAGAGTCGGCCAATTAACTGGATGAAAGAGTTACTTATTTCGCTCAATGTGCAGCCGCCATCTGCGGGCTGATTAGACAAATAATTTTAATACAATCAAAAGCGGACGGTGAAGCGTTCCAATGAAGCTTAGTATGCCGGTGTCTGATTTCTGTGGGTTTTCAAACTTTTTCCATGATACCCTCTCAATTATTAAAACTACTACGAGAGATGCCCATAGGCAGACACACCCCCATCCACCATTCCATCGCTTGCATTGGCATCTTGACCTAAAAGTGCTCCTGTCTTTGTGACAAAAACAACTCCGATTGGGCGCAAGTTTCGCCGGTAACCAAATCACTGGGGCAATGTACCCGATCCAGTCTGGATAGCCCTCGCATGTGTGACCACCATGCACGAAAAGATTGCCACAGGGCTTGCAAGGGCTATGCAGTGGAGCTACGTGGTACACGGCAGAGGGCGGTGCAGCCAACTTCATTGTTGTCCTGTACTTCTATGCTTCCACAAGTCTAACTCCACACCGTCACCTACAACCAGCAATGACCAGAATGGTTTTTTGTTTAGTTTGTTGTCCCTCCGCTACACTTCTGATTAGCAGGGTTGGCTACGTAAGGTGCGACAGAAGGTCAACATGCATACGTGGTGCCGATCTGGTACTGGGGATGCCCAACTTACCCCTTCCCCAGCCAGAGCCGGACGGGCGTGGGGAGGCCCTCATCTACCAGTCGATTGACGAATGGCTGCGCGTCTTCCCCAAGCAACTCAACAAACCAACTAGAATTTGGAACTTCCACTTGTTGCTTTGTTAACGGTTGGAAGTGCGTCTCTGCATTGGCTATGTCCGCCCATATGTCCATAGCAAGGGGAAAATCCAAAGAGAACCAACTTGCAGTATAAAGTCGTAATGGGATTCAGGACTTGCGCTCGAGAAAACTGGGCTATATTAAATCACAGGGTTGCCAAATTGTTTAGAAGACACGGACCACAGCAAAAAAATACGCAACTATTATTCAAATACGCAAACTCGTTTTGCCCCCAGAGCTGAACGTCGGCTTCCAGACTGATAATTAAAACACCTCCACAGATAAACGCACGTTGGAAAGTGTTACACAACCACATCTTTCCGTAACTTGGGTTCTATTGCAATGTTCTGCACGATCCGCGTCACCGAAACTCCACCACGTTCTACGCAAGTCAGAAGCACTCGCTCCCAGAGCCACCCCACACACCCTTACGTCCTCTTGGTTAAAAAAGAAAAGAGCACTTCTGGCGTTAAGGGCCTCCAGGTGAGGGAGCTCTACAGGGCCACTCTGTACCAGGTTATTTTGGCCTACTCTTCAACGCTGGCCAATACCGTCTTGGAAGAAGAGGTGGTTAGTCCCCCACGCTTCGACGCGCCACACGAGGCCTGCGCCGATGGGCGAATGTCAAGAACCCATTTATAGCCCGCGCTGCCGGCTTGGGCAAAGGCCCGGGCGATTTGAAGAAATCTGCACCGTTGTTTGTACTGCCGCGCCGGATGACGGGATCGAACCGGAGAGACTTCTGCCGGGAACCATTACACACCAACCAGCACCTCTAGGTTGGGTTTGCGCCCCAATTAATTTGTTTGCAGCGTCGGCATTACGCAGCAGCGGCAGGCAATGCAACGCAAATGTTAACTAGGCACGTGCCAGTACAGTTAGGGTCATGGTGACCTTTGCGGTTTTATTTAGTTTATTTTTGAAGCGCTGCCTTCGTGTACCGATCACGACTGTAAAAGGGACATGCCAATAACCAACTCCACCAATGCGGGCGTTTTATCTTCCCAGTGTCAAGGCTTGTCGTCTTGAAAAGTACAAAAAAAGCAAGCGGTTTGCTTACGAAGTTAGTTAATTAAAAATGTCAAAGCAGACCGCACACTAAACAAACATGTAATTAAATATAAAACATTGGATACATTTCTATTCCATATTGCAGCATCTTCAGACACTTTACGATAAAATAAACACGTGATAAACCCTACACCACATTATATACAAACAATAACATCAGTCGATAGTAACTGGTGTAAAATTATAAAATGACGTTTTGAAAGAGCTAAAAGACCGACTTTTAAATAGTTGACTCCATGCTTATAACGCTATATTTTTGTTTTATCTGAAAACAATTTATTTTTATTTTGCCATGCCATTCCCTCCCACCACCCAGCCCCACCAAGAAATTTCAAAGGGTACAAAGTTTTATCTATTTAGCACTTGAACGTCTGCCTGTGAAAGCGATCTGCGGATTCTGAAGAGTGTGGAATACAAATATGGCATTGGAGTTTCAATATCGTGACCGTGCGGCGCTAAAGCCAATGGAAAAAAAAACGGTACCTTCTTACGTATCGCTTAGTTTTAAGTAGTTAAACAAACGGGTTTTTTCTATATACTATTCAAGATTCATATCACCGAATTATTTTAGTATAAAATGTATATTTGTGCCAGTTAGCAAGATCTATGTTTGTATACAGTATACACACACACACTATAATAAATACGTAAAGATACAAAACGCAACTTTGAGTTTACACAAGTAACTTTTAACAGCGGTCGAAGCTGAACTATTACCGTATTCTCCAGATTATAAAAGACGCACTACAAACTTGTCCTGGGATTTAAACAAATGTACAATACACAAAATCTAGAGAATATGGTATACGATGGAAATTTTAATACACACCAGGGTATTTAAAATGCTTGACAATACAACGCTAACAAGTTACGAGTCTACGCCGATGCCTTTTAACACCAGACATTGAGCTGCTGCCAGCTTGCACGTGTACAAAACCGATCTCGCACAAAAGGGACTCAAAACAAAGATCAACATGCGCATCTCCATCTGCACCGAAATGTGTTGGAGGGTATTTTGAAATGTATATTACCGACTTCGCAATTTAGGTGAAGATTTTAAGAGAGAATTGTCCATAATGCAATCGACTCATTCTTATGTAAAATAAAATGGGTTTCAAAATGTTGATTTGTGGCCTTACAGCAAAGCTCTGCACGAAACATCACCAATGTTTATATACATATATATATTTCTCATTCAGTCGATTATTTTTATATTGGATGCCTTTAACAAAGACAAATTATGCGGTTGGAAAATTTTAGGTCGAAAGTTTTGTGCGTGCAATTTAGTGTGCATACATTGAATAATAAAAAAAGGACTTATTCTTTCTGGCGTAAATACAAATATTAATATGTTCAAACATCAACTAGACACCAACTTGCAAGGCATCATGTCTATGGCAACCACACGTACTTGTGGTAAAACCAAACAAACATGCTTTTATAACGTATGCGTTGTTCTTGAAGCTCATTGCCCTACATCAGAGACATCCTTCTTTATAGCCTGGTCTCACCATTCGCTTGACCAAAGACCGCCAAAAGTCGAGTGGGCAGCACATAGACAATGCAAAAACCAAAAACATAAATAAGCTTAGGTTCCGGCAGTTAGTGGGCATGCAACTTGGTGCTCGACACCAATGAACCTACTCGGCACTGTTTATGAGCTCGACTCCAACAAAGTATTAAATTGTAGGAAGGTAATAAGTTCAATGCCACTTCCAATAATAAAACACCCAATAACCGCTTTGAAAACCTTCGCATAATCAAAACCCTCCACCATTGTTGGTGGTGTAGGTGGTGGAGGAGGTAATGGCCGTGGCAGTAATGATGGTGGTGCATTAATACCTCGTGATGGTGTACTAGAGATGCTATTCTTGCATAGGGCAGGAGATAAATGCCAATGGCGAAGTCCACTCGGCAGGAGAGGGCTTCAAGACAGAATGTGTAGTGGCCGTTAATGTGTTGGTGGTGGTGGAGTAGTGGCGCTTATGATGGTGGTAGTAGTGGTGGTGCATTAGTGCTCGTGATAGTAAGTGGCGATTGTCATGGTGATGCAGTGGTGTTGCTGTTGGTGGTGGCGTTAATCTATTTATGATCGTGGTGTAGTGGTGGTGGTGAAGTTGTGTAGTGGTGGTAAAAAGCGGTCGTTCTGTAGCGATGGTGGTGTTGTCTCTCACCGTTAACCGACGTCTCCGACTGCCCAGGGATGCATCTGCAGGAAGCCATCTCGCTCTGCCGCAATGAGTCAGCCCTGCAGGGTGGGCAGATGATAAGGTCGCTGCATGGCCCAGCGGCATTCCCATCGGCTGAAACCGAAAGAGCATGCGGGCCCCGTCAAAACATTTTCCCCGACTTTGGTTTTTGTTTCCGTAATGATGAGTGGCGTAATACTTTACTACTGGGTGGCAACGGTGGTGCTGGATCAATCTCCCGAGAGACTGTTTGTGGGGCGTTGTCTGACCATACTTTGCCACGCTGCCAAGTGCAGGTTGGTCATCAAATGAGGACCAGCACCGGCGCAAATATCGCTTTGCTGCTACGGATGTTCACTGCGGCTGGAAATTAAACTATGTTTGCCAAGTTTGGATTGAACTATTGCAACACCTTCATACACACCCAATTGTGTAATGGTGAAAAGTTAGTGTCAAAAGGAAGGTTTTATTTCCTGTGATTATATCGGGCATCTCAGTGACATCAAGTGCCCTTGTATCTTTTCATTTAAAGCTTTCGTGACTGCATGGACTCATAATATTGGTTCTTTCGGTAAAGTCACGTAGAAGGGAAACAATTAAATAATAAAAATATTAAACAATAAAATTCTCAAGACGTTGACTGCAACACAATCATCATCAGGTGTGAAATCCACAGCAAGAAAATTGTGGATTTCACACCTAATGATTGCTTGTGTTGCAGTCAAAACGTTGTGATAATTTTGTTTTATATATTTTTTATTTTATTATTTCCCCTCTACGTGACTTTACCGAAAGAACCAAGAATATGCCCTTACATCATTATTGCTTTGATGTCATTCCAACTGCTAATACAGTCTATGGCTCAAAAGTAAATTCCATGTCTCCCAATGAACTACTTTAACCATTTCCTTCCTTTCAACTTTTGATAACATTTGTAGTAAAGAAAGCAACGGCAGCAACTTGTGGATTTAGTTTTGTTAAAACGTACAGGATGCATTCGTATACGTGAGATCAAACAACCCCGCACGACCGACATCCAGAAAGTGGGTTGACAAGAGGGCCGCCAATGAACGAAGCAATTGCAAACGTGCGCACGGTTTTTAGACAAATGCAAAATAGCGGTTCAGTGCAGGGCGAGCAAAGGCGAACAATAAAAGGAGAGGAACTTCTGACAGCTGGCCTGTGAAAAGGGACTGCAAAAGAAAAAAAAAAGTCATGGGGAAAAGACAATGACGGGAGCCGATTCGTCGTAAGCATCGTTGCAGGGGAGCAAATCTTCAATCCAAACTCGCCGTGAATTTTCTACAGCCAAATTCACCCCCCACCCCCTCGCCCGCCGGTTAAAAAAAAAGAGAAATTTTCCATCCTCACTTTCTTTTTGACGTCGTTTTGTTGTGGCACCGTGGCGGCCGATTCACGTTTCCCGATGCTCGTGTAACTCGGGATTATTCCCTACAAATGGGGGAGGGTTTCAAAGAAAATCGTTTGCCGAGAGAGGTTTTTTTTTTCGAGTCCGACGTAAAAACGATGCAACTTAACCGGCGTTCAAAGAGAGTCCTCAATTTGTTTTATTTTACGTAATAATTTAAAGGATACCGCTAAGATGCAACGAACAACGCAAACTGTAGAGGCTTGGTGGTGGTGGTGACGGTGCCGATGTACGGTATTATATTCTCATTGAAATTGTCGCGTTATTTTAACAAGAGACCAAGTCTTTCTTGAGCTTAGATTAACGTAATATAAAAAATATATTTTTCATTGCTTAACGCATCTGTTTATACTTCTTCTAGAGGCCTGGCAGCTGAACTTTGTTGGATAGCTAACTTTCAAAAGCAAGGCTGCAACATTTCATATTTGTATACTGTAGTCACAATTTTGCTTTGATCTAACATTTTACATGTATGTTTTATATAAAACTGTGCATTAGTTGAGCGGCACATTACACTGGAATTATTCTTTGAACGCTTCTAAACTTCTCGTTTCGCTTACCAAGTTATATTCAGTCATTTACAAAATTCTCACGGATTACACATTTAGTTTCGCACAATTTTAACGTTCCCATATCGCAACGGCAATGTGTGTCGCTGCTCTGCCATCAAGAATATTTTGGGAAGAGAAGTCTGAAAGAACGAAAACAGGCCAACCCAAAAACCAAAAAAAAAATTTTAACTTTTTAAAGTTCCTCACGCCAACAAAGTCATCCGGTGTTGCCCAATGTTCATGTAACTTTAGAGGTGCTCCACAATTGTCCCGCAGCGAGAGGCCCGATTCACGATGACCACACGCCTGAACTACGTGGGCCCGGGGGGGGTAGCGGCTGATGTTGCTACTCCGGCTCAGCCGTTTACGCAACAACATCGAGGCGATGCAAATAAACAAACAAGCAGTGACACGCTGGCGACCGGCGGAGAAAGAGAATTCTCCATTTTTTTTTTAAACAACCCAAACACGGCCAGAGAGACGCCAACGCGTCCCCCGCCTCGGTCACTCACGACCTCTTAACACAGAGGTGTGGAAACTTTTCCTTTTACCGAGGACCAAATTGGACTTGAGAATATCCTTTCCATTACCACGTACACCTCAGTAACTTCCGGCACTCCAAGAGACCCTTGCGAGGTTGACGGAAGTGACCGAGGTGTGTTCTGACAAGGTAGAAAATATTTCCCCAGCTGGTGCCCGAGACGGACGACAAAGTTGCTTGCGGCGATGGATAAACATCGTTTGGCAGGCCGTTTCGAAGCGGTTACCCCTCAATGTAGCAGCGGACCGTTTGAAATGAGGTTTTGGGCCATATTTGGCTCCCGGGGAGGGCGGGAGGCGTTTTCCACTGCAGATGGCCACCACGGCAGTTTTCTGTCTCATCGCAGTCAAGTGCCAGGCGCTGGGTCAGTCCTCTTGTTCAAAAAGGTGTGGATTTCCCAACAGGGCTCCACGTGCACACACGCGTACATGCTTATTGTTAGGCTGTCAGCGGTGTAAGCTGTAGTTTCGCCTATTTTACCCAAATTACCGCAATTTTTTCACCGAGCACCGCCGAGAGCACTTTGAGATACTTGCGTTTCACAGCTTTACAAACTAACTATTATCCTTCATGGATAAACTTTACTAACATATTCAAACTCTTGATTACCACAGCAATGGAGGCGGCCGTTGGTGGCGGGGTAAGAGGTTAACAAAAACACAGCATAATGCCAAGGTTAATAAATTAGGCTATACAATGTACCATAGTGTTTACCTACGCGGAGATTAAAGTAATGAAAGCAATCGCTTCACTTGCGATCACGCGGGCACAGGTATGACTAGCCCCCGATGGATTGAGGAGCGCCTAATAATTTGTGATGTCGTCATTATTTTTCAAGTGCAGTTAATCCGCAAACCCCCAAAAATCCGCCCGCGGATAACGAAATCAACCGTAAGTGCATTTGGCATCTCAAAGTTCTCTCTTTCTCCTTCCTCCTCAGATCAATTTGCCGGCTGACTAGAATGACACGTTTCCTAATTTAACACGTAGTAGATTTTCATAGCCAATTTGATTATTCGCAGTTGATTTTTGGCGTTGGGCCACATAAAAGATCTGACAAAATTGTTGGCTTGTATAGAAAATAAATGTGGTATAAATTCTCATTATTTTTACACCTATATTTAAATTGCATTGTAACGTATGTCATGCAATGTTTAAAACGACGGAAATATTTTCGTTATTGATTTTTAGTTTATGCCAGACGACAGATGTGGTCAGATCGTTATGTCAGCAGTTTAACCCAACATATATTTTGAAAAAAAATTTCAATGTATAATTTTCCACCACCACTACTTTTGTGCGAGAATTTGAAGGCTGCCTTCAAATCTTATTATTACAGATTTTTTTATTCATTACATTATTTTTCCAAGCGGCTTTCGGTCAAGAGAGCCAAAAAGACAATTATTTTGTGATGCTGCAGTGGTGCACAACCCCAAATAACAAAGTCACGGCCGTCATTCACGCCGCCTTTAAAAAGTCGACAGGCAAAACGCCGCACTATTCCATCCTTTTCATTTTCAAGGCAGTGTTATTGACGCATGTGTAAAGTTATTTTAAATACAATAAATCAGGTCATTTTAAGTCTCATTCGCATTTTTTTTTAAAAAAGACCAAAATGTGTGCGAGTTCACAACTTGTGCGTTTGTATATAAAGCGTAGAATTATTCAAATTTCCGGAACAACCGTGCTAGCAAGAGCAAAAGTGTCAGTCCATGCACACGCAGGTTTAATTATTAGCTGCTCCTCACTCGTTAGGAGTTGGTGACTGTGTCCACGTGACCGCAAAACAAATTACCAAGTAAAGAAACACATAAAAAGGTTATATTTGTGTGTGTATGTATATATACACACACACACACACATCCATGTGTGTGTATATATACAGTATACACACACACATGGTTAGCAAGTGATATTTGAACCGATCCTGGGCCTCCCCTTTCCTTTCCAACCCACATTGACCAGGGTGGTGAAGCATGGTCAAATGACCCCCATGACTTGACATTTAAATGAGGGGGGCAGGAAGCCTTCTCACAACAGCAGATTGACAAAGGGCCGTGGTGCTTACTGCACATATGGTACAATGCGGCATGTTCATGTAAATTAATAAATAAATGCTGTGCTGTGGAGCTTCAACAAAATAAAAAATCAAATCGTTGAACGCGACTCCCAGTGGGCAGGTTTGCCCATTTATGTTCAACACAAAAGAAACGGCCTGCACCCTACTTCGCAAAATTTTTTTTTTGCTAGTTTCAAGTCCCACACAACACAAAAAAAAGGGGTTGGAAAAATACAGACATAACATCCCAATGTATGTTGAGCCAGGAAAGTAAATATAGGGTGGGTCAAACAAGACTTTTCCGTATTTTTTGTCTTATATATAGATATATAAAAACAAGTCATACGTGCGGAATTAGTTACATATATATGCTAGAATCTCAAAGTTAATAATCTCAACTTTAAAGAGATATTCTGCAATTATTTTAAATTATTTAAACTATATCATTGCAACTCTACGTTTTAAATGCCATTTAGCAAGAACAAATGCCCACCTCAAATCGTCACTGCACAAAACAGAACAATTAATTCCATCGGTTTCACAAAGAAGTGGAGATCACCAAGCATTAATGACACGTGACATTTAAAAAGAACGAGTCAACAAAATAACCCAAAAGTCAACAACAATAACCACTTCATCACCTCTTGGGGGTGGGGGGGGTGTAAAACCCAGGGTTCGTTTTTTTTTACATTAATGGTAAAACCACAGCGGTCTCTAACCGGGGTGCCAACCCCACCATGGCTTCACGACTTCGATTCTCAGCAGATATAAAACGCAGTTGAGCCATCAGGTGCATAACCGCGCGTGCTCGTGACAAATTAGGAACAATCTGAAACGTTATTTGGACAGAAGGCGATTAAATAAAACGCCTCTTCTACTCAAAAGCGACTCACAATTTCATCAACTGAGCAACCCCAACTCAACACGGGCACCGCGACCACCGACAAACACGGGACCATAAGCCCAAAATAAAGGCCCTTAACTCACCCCATTGTGTTCATAAGTGCAGTGTCCCACCCTTATTATGCACCCCGTGTCTCTGGCCTCCAGCTAAGTGATATGAAGGAGGACCAATGCCCGAAACGACACCGATCATTCCAAATTATTTTCCACATTTGAGGGTCACAGTGCTGTTAACGAACTGAACGTGTTGGAGTTTTTTAGTTAGAGGCAAGGCCGGCTTAATGAGTGGGGTTTGTCTGGGGAAGAGAAGTTGTCCAGTTGGGCTAATTAATAGGAGGCCTTTGAGAGGAGTGCGGGGTCAGGTAGGGTTAAGGCAGGAGGACTGGGAGAGAAGGGGGGGTCAGGTTGGGTTGAGTGAGGGGGGGGGTCAGGTCGGGTTGAGAAGGGGGGGGTCAGGTCGGGTTGAGGAGGGGGGGGTCAGGTCGGGTTGAGGAGGAGGGGGGGGTCAGGGTCGGGTGGGGGGGGGGTCAGGGTCGGGGTGAGGAGGGGGGGTCAGGGTCGAGTTGAGGAGGGGGGGTCAGGGTCGAGTTGAGGAGGGGGGGTCAGGGTCGAGGAGGGGGGCTGGGAGAGAAGGGAGGGAGGGGTCAGGTCGGGTTGAGGCTGGGAGAGGAGAGGGGGGGGTCAGGTCGGGTTGAGGGGTGAGAAGCTTGGAGGGGCGGGGGTGGGGACTGGGGGGAGAGGGGGGTGGGGGTGGCCAAAGCGACCAACAAAACCCCGCGGTGGCGGCCGCGACGCCCTTTTGTTCATTTATTTGCTTTCAAAAAAAAGACGTCGCTCACACGTGGCCACGCTCGCGCTACGTGTGACAATCAAAGCGCGGAGAAGGCAAGATGACGACATGGTCCCCGCCGTGTCTCTCTCGTGTGTTACTCACTTCACTGGACAACGATGAAGGTGGCGGCGGCGGTGGTGGCCAGCGGCGGCGACATCTGCGGCCAAAACTCTTGGGTGGTGGTGATGGGGGGGGGGAGAGACACGCGGCACGGACAACAACAACAACAACCAGTATAAGACAACAACAACAACCACGAGGACACAGATTTGTTTTTGTTTGAAACCCACACAATGGGCCACACCCCTCGGAAATTAAAGACGCGCCGAGGTTGGCCGCTGACGGCAGAATCGAGAGCACGAAACGACACATCTCGGGGGGGGGGGGGGGAGCCCATTGTGACCCCTGAAAACGTCGGGGGGCCTCGGGAGAGAGCCCCCCCCCCCCCCCCCAGTGGTGGCTGCTGCATCGACACATCGATACATCAGAAAATTCTAGCAATAGGACACGAGCCACAGGGGGAGGGAGGGAGGAGAGACCAGCGCAGAGACTCAAAACATCGAACAGTCGGTCGGGCGAGCTTACGAGTAACACCCACCCCCTTTTCTTGTCGTCGTCGTCGTTGTCATCCGTCCGTCTTTGTATCACTCGCGGCTAATCGTAGCGAGAGATATTGCGCGGAAATCGAACGGCAAAGCGGAAAGGGACGGACCGAAGCGACGCCGCTGCTGCTGCTTCGGTGTGAATTACGCGTGTTCGTAAAAAAAAAACCCACTCGTATTAACTTGGGGGGGGGGGGGGGGTTTGGTACGAACAAAACATTACAAAAAGCTATAGCCGAATGCGTGTTTTTCTTTTCAAACAAGTTAATCAGATCTCTAAAAAAAAACGCGCAAGCCACAGCACCATCACCATCATCGGCACTTCTTTACGTGCGCGCTGAGAATGTAATCGCTCACTCATTTCAAACACCAACAACGGGGGACAATTAGCCCGGCAGCGCTAAACAACATTTCCATCAACAAACAAACTCGACACAAAAACGTCGCGCGCCTCCGTTGCATTCGTTACCCTCCTCGTTCCATTTGCGACCCAACGAAACGTCCACCGATAAAGCAGCCAAACTAGCGCGCGATTGACGCAACGCATTTCACGCTTTAATCATTCGCAAAATGACACCACGTCTTTTAAAACGTCGGCCATACGCCCCCTCCCATTAAACCCACGATCACAAACGGCGCAACGACGACGTGTCTCTCCTTCTCCTCCGATGAGCGCGACCCGTTATTGTAGCCGATAAGCGGCTGCATCTCCACGCTGCTACCACAGCCTCCTCCTCCCAAGAAGATCGTTCTCCCTCCTCCTCCCAATGCCTGAGAGCCCCAAGTCAAAAGTGACGCCGCCGTCACGCAGAGAGAAGAAGCCCCGAGCCTTGCCCAGAAACCCGACCGAGTCAACCCACCAACTCCCTCCACCCACCACCACCACCAAAACTCGCTGTGTCCGGAGCGGACAGAGAGAGAGAGAACCACCCCACACCACTACTCCTCCCCCCTCGGTCCAATGGCAGAAGGGACGACGGACGAAGCAGCAGAAAGGACCCCCCCCCCACACACACAACCACCCAGCATCTCTACACTACACCCCCCCCCTTCTCTCTCGCTCGCATCGGCCACAAAGCGACGCGGCCATTGGAGGCGGTGCACGTTTCATATTCACGAGGAGCAGAGGCGCCGTAATGACGCGAGTGGAGGCGCAGTTGGGGCGATCGGGAAAGGGTTGGTGGTGGTGGTGATGGTTGTGACCGGCTGTGGTGGTTTGGAGTGGGGCATGTCCACTCTTTCCACCCCCTCCCCTCCGCCCGCCCGCTTCAGATCGCGACCACAACCAGGGCCGACAACCACGGGCTAGAACACGAACAACAAAACCTTTGAGATCGATAATAATCGCGATCGCAACTCGCCGCAAGCGAATGAATGGATCCCGCGCGTTAGCAGACACGGAACGCTCACCTGCCCCCCCCCCCGCCACGTGTGTGTGTCTATATAATGATGGCCACTTTCACACGTAAACGCGCTCGCAAACCGTGCGACTCACCCATCCACCCAACCAAATCCTCACACCGATTGAGGCCAGACGCTGCTGTTAGCGAGCGCCTATTAAGGCCCCCCCCCCCCCGAGTGTTTCCCCAGGACGTACCCGAGGTGACAACGCAGCAGACATTCAATGTCGATGAAGTCGACACGAGGAGGAGGAGAGGCCCAGGGCCAATCTTACACCATTGTGTGTGTGCGCAACTTGCGGTCAATAGTGCGCGGTTAGGAATCGAACCGAGGTCGCCGTTTGTCCGACGTTTCAGTTGGACACATGCCCCCCGGATGTCCGAGATGAAAGTTGTGCATACGGCACATTCAGAAACCCTGCCGTGTATACTGTATGCTGACGGTACAGACTGTATCTGAACGCGTTTGGAGAATTCTGTATCCGAAACGCGCCGCTTGATCGGCCCAACAGACTAATACACAAATACATGGAGACGAGTAAAAGGTGACGTTATTATCTTTACATCAGGTACTCGTTTTAGAAACGCTATTTATCAACTGCTAGGAATGAAGGCCTCACTACGCCGTGTCGATTATTTGGGGCCGGGGGGAGAGCAACGATGACCATACTTCACCACGCTGGCCATCGCCGATTTGATCAGGGAATGCGACCCTGGATCGGTACAGGTGCCAGGCACTTGCAACTCATGTCAGCCGTGCGATCGGGAATCAAACTTACGCCGCAGCGCAGCGCGCTAACCACAGCGCCACCGCTCCCTACACCCCGACTTTGTTATACAAAGACAAAGATCACCCTCGTAGCATTAACAAACTACTGGTGCAAGCGCTCTTAGCAAGCACCTACGAAGGCCGGAACGGCACACGATGGGGGTGGCGGTGACCAACCACCACGCCCGGCCACCTTTGTCTCCCCAGTAGCCTGCAAACAGGTACTAATACGTGGCCAAGAAGCCGACCTATAGCGCTTACGCTCTCACCGTACGTACGAGCGAGCGAGCGCACACACACACATTCTGGGAATGGGGGCAACCAAGGACAGCCGTGCTACGAAGTAGTGGAGGAGGGTGCTTGCACGCTCCCCCTTCCGCCAGAAAACGACACAATCCGCTTTCAGAAGCACCTGCCATGCGCGCTCCGTGCCTTTGTCGCTGAAAGTTTTCCCAACCAGCGGGATGGACATTACAACAGCTACGAGTCAGTCCTGCCCCCCACCCCCCATGCATCTGCTACAAGTCACGCTTAATAATGGCAGTCGTGGTGTTAATATCGATCCTCTGTGGGAGGTTTGTGAAGGACGCTACTCGGCATTTGGAGGCAATCGCCCTCCGTTGACAATGTTCGAGAGCGGATGATCGACGCTCATAACAGCGAGCCGAGCACCGAAATGACACACAACTTAAACATGAGAAGCGCATTTCCCAGTAATCCCAGTCATGTGCAACTCATAACAAACCCCCAGAGGCTGTTAGCCCGACCTCATCAGGGAGCCTTTCGAAAAGACGCTTCGCTTGACCCCACACTGCACCTAGCCTGGCACAAGCGCCTTGGTGATGTCATCGTCTTTTCGCGGCGAATGACGGCTGTTACCGTACGACACAAAAACGTGTGCGGATATGTATGCTACCTAATCTCAAGGCCTAAAAGCGCATTAACGAAACGCAGCTTACACTTTTTTTTTTAAATGGCCACGTCCCCGAAAATCGTAGCGCTTCGACTCTGCCCACTTCTTCTGGGTCACGGCCGCTCCCAAGTGACACCAAACCAGCCATGGTTTTTGCAACAACAACGAGGAGGAACAACAACAGACCCTTACCAGCTAAGAACAACGGACCTCGCGTGCGTTAACACGACACGCGTGAACCACCTGAAATTCGTGAGTATCCACAACATAAAATAACCTAAACTCACACATCCAGGGCGTTTGCACGACTCAACAACGCCCAATAAGACTCAAAGAGTCGAACTTTATGGACAAACAAACAACGTGTATCGTTGGTGAAACTGCCTCGTTCCTTCCATGAAAGAACATCAGACCGAACATTTGCCGAAGACCCCACCCCGTGCGTGTGTCCATCGCCAAGGTCATTTCCAACGTCAAGGTCAACATCAGTCATCATCAAAAAGCTATTTATATCGGGCAGCAAAAGGCGATCCCATCGTGACCATGGGATTCGCCAACTGGATCTGCCAATGATGAGTCCACCATCGCGCCCAACGCGTTTTGTACAATTCCTGCCCCATCGGTTTCCCATCACTTGCAGTGTTAGAACTGGTTCACCGTCATCGCCACCTCTACCAGACAAAGGTAAACTACACCATTGGAACCTCATTTGCCAGTTAAAAAATATGATAATTGGTTTTTTACCCTTCTATCTGGCAACAAAACTGACACCTTTTTACAAGGAGCCTTGTTTGCATAGACCACAATACCTGCAGTCATAATGCAAACAAAAAACATAACTCTGATTTTAAAAAAGGTGTCAGTTTTGTTGCCAGATAGAAGGGTAAAAAAACCAATTATCAAGGTAAACTACAGTTACCGTAGCCTACTATACAACTTGGTTGTACGAGACTACAAAAAGGGTTCCTCAACCTAACCCTGGCTTGCGGGCCCGTCCACTGCCCCAACAGTGGCAGCAGCCACAAACCCGACCCCCCCACGTTGCCACACGGACAGCGGAGTTCATCTCGGGCCACTCCACGCTGAATCCGCATAAGCGTCAGACCTCTAGGTCTCCCATTAAAAATAAGTCTGAGCGGGAATTCTACTTGAGTATTCGAACGGTAAATCGCCCGTCTCAGTTTTTTTTGCTTCTTAATCGAGTAAGTCGGAGTCGCTTTTTGCCGATTTCCAAGATGCGAGGATCGGTTTGTGCAGCGGCCCACGATCGACTGTTGTCCCGTCCAGTTAATGACGCGATTGGGACAGCATCTGGGTCACGTGGGGCTGTCACACCGTGTCCTGATTTGTAACCGTCGGCGAAAGCGCTATAACTGTGTATACAACCTTGATGATTCGAAGCTTTCGTGACTGCAGGAATCCATACTCTTTGGTTCTTTCGGTAAAGTCACGTAGGTAGATAGAATAATAAATCAATAGATCACGACGTTTCGATCGCCACACAAGCAACTTTCTTCAGGTGGGAGACGGCTGCTTGTGTGGCGATCGAAACGTCGTGATCGGATTACTTTTCTACCTACGTGACTTTACCGAAAGAACCAAAGAGTATATGTATATACAACACCTATCGATTTACACACCAGATCGATTTTCCAACTTTTGATCCAAAAAACGGCGCTTGATTCGAATAACCTAATCAACGCATCGGAAACCCGTGACTTTTCACAATGGTACACCAAAGTGACAAAAGGTCGACTACCTACTACCTGTAGAAGGGGCCATTGGCCGAAACGTCGTCTTGTAATTTTGGTTTAAAGGCCACACGCTTATTGACGAACGTGTCGAGTTGTGGACACATTCTAAGCCGTCCGTGACCACCCAAGTCACTGAAAAGGACGCAGATTCGTGTGAACGGGGGAAGAAAAACAATATTTCTGTACCGCGACATTTCTTCATAAAGCAAAGCTCGTTCCGACATAGTTTGAACCAAATATTCCTTCGGTTACCTGCAACTCGTCCTCTGCGATATCGATGGGCTTCGTATTTCCTTCCTGTTGCTGCCATGTTCACGGACCCGATCTCCCTTGTAAAATAGTCGGAAAACTGGCTGAACGGGATCATCCGTGCAGCAAATAAAATCATCTTTAACTCAGTCTTCACCTCTCTCTCCCGTTGTTGGGGATGGTCTTAACAATGAGCGCCACGCCCGCGTCTGTTCCAAACCACGGTGACGAAAACTGCATTTCGTGAAGACTACTCACTTTCATCCGCAGAAATCCCTACGCCAGGTAATTTTTTAGCTCACCTGCCATATTGGCTCGCCGTTATTGATGTTACGGTCAATCGACTGCTGGATCAAGACCCTCCTTCACACGCCGCGTCACCCAAAGGGGGTTTTGTTTGATCATACTTCACCACGCTGGTCACTGTGGGTTGACGAGGTTTGTGGAGGGGGGTGACTGGTTCGGAATTAACTCGCTACTGGTGACATCGTGGCCAGGAAATGGAACTCTGGACGCTGGGTTCATTGTTCAATGCGCCAAGTTCCGACAACCACTGCGCCGACTGCTCCATCAGTTGAACCATAATCATATTTTAATTAGGTTATACTTTAATAATAACAATGCCATATTTGTTTAACACAAGAAAGGCTTTCTCGAGTCTCCAGACTAATTGCGATAAAGCCCTTGCGCTTTGAGACTTCGGAGAAAGAAAAAAATCACTTTCCCTGGGGTGATTTTTAGTCCATAAAAGTAGTTAGACTTTAGTCCAACAAATGTATTAATTTGGCGAATAAGCGTGAATTATTTGACAATCCACTCGTTGCAAACGGTTATCGAATGCACCTTTAGTGGCCAAAAAGAAATTGGAACCACTAAAGTTATGCAACTTCAGGTTTACCGACAAGCAAAATATCTTTGTCTGGGCTTATTGACTTTTGTTTGTTTCGTTTGAAAAGATGCCACGGCTCCCAGAGACCCCCCCCCCCGGCAACATTTACGAAGGGAAAGCATTCCATCCTCTCCATCACTCGCGCGGTACCACCAACTTAGGGAGGCACAAATGTGTGGACGTCGATCAGGAACTAAGGGAACCATCCGATTACCGAGGGTGGAATAGAACGTTCAAAAAAATAACCTTTGGCGAGACGCACATGACACGCGTACATCACAGACTTCAGTTCAGAGTAAGTGACCGAGTGCCCTTGAATTAGAACCACAGTGCTGTCTGCGCGAATACACATTCTCGCCTCTGGTACCCGATTAGTGCGACTACTAAGACGCTCACAGCAGCGAGGGAATCGCGTCGTATGCGTGCCGGCTCGAAGTGGCGGGTCACGGGCCGTACGGAGTGTGAAGTCGAGGATTAAAAACGCTCCGCTGGCCCTGCAGCAACGCTTCTACGCCGCGGTCATTCAGCAAAACTAATATGCCCGTCCCCGCTCTTGGCACCAGTTTCGCCAACACACCGCACTGACCAGCGTGGTGAAGTATGGTCAAATTAACCCAGCACGAGAGGCCCACATCCAACGGTGGATTGACACACACACGCAACAAAAACAAAAACCAGGCTGTACATGTAGCCTGTTGGCGCCTGAACAAACGGCGCACAGGCGCAGGAAGAATTAAAAATTAGAGGGGGGCAAGGGGGGGGTGAAGAGACTCTCGGGGCTAGATCGGGTCACAAAACCCGCCCCCCCCCCCCCCAGAAACGGCGAATTTTGACTTTTATCGCACAAAACACCTGCGACACGTGACCCAACAGTTCCACCTCGGAACGGCCGACTACGCTGTTGTTATTATTATTGTTGTGTCACGAGGAGCCATGCCAAGCCACTGCTAGCTTGAAGGCCCCCCCCCCCACGCCTTGTGATCAAACCACACCCTCAATGACACGAAACTTAAAAGCGATCCCCAACCGCGCGCGTTTCTCTCGTGTGGGGTGAAAAAAAACCTCGGAGTCTCTCCGTATTGAGCGACAAAAAACGGGCGTTGGAAATTCCACATTCCTGCGACGGGGGAGAGGGGGGGGAGTTGTTCAAACCGCTAGTGACTTAACAGAACACGACACGGTACTATTTTTATAGATCAGCTGTGAGAAATGATGGTCGTGGTGGTGGGCTGGGCGGGCCACTTGATCGTGGTTTAAACTTGCGAGCATTCGATTGAAAGGAGTACTGTATAGATATATACTGCAGCGTTACAGTATCTATGTGTGCGTGTGTGAACGTCTCTGCGCTGGTGAAACATCGATCGGCAAGTGATCATTGTTATCGTTTGAGGCACATAATTGATGGAACGCCATCACTCGCCGGCGATTCGATCGATTTGTTACGCTTAGATTAATTTTAAACAATCTATTTATTTTTTGCAAGAGCAGCGAATCGTAGCGGCTCTGCGGTTGTGATGTACCCTCATTGTATACAACACACGGATAGATACAAACACTATAGTTTTATTTAATAACAGATTCGTCAAGTCACATTCTTACCGACTCGTTTTTATTGTTTCCCAAACTTGTTACGTCCCGTTCGGAGCGTGCGCGTCAGGAACCTCCAAATGTCGCATTTGCAATTTAAGGTCTCGCATTTGCACAATTCGATTAACATAGATTCTTACACGACACGCGTACGATCGTGAGCGGAACCATCGATGATAAATCGATGGCTCATTACAAGGTGCGGTAAAGTACTGTATAACTACTGTCACACGATACAGTACTTATGTAATACGGCACGATATAAATACAATAATACAATCAGGCGACACAATATCACAATCGGAACGCGCCGTGTTAAACGGACTCCGTGACATCATTGGCAAGAGGCACTTGCCACGGTTATATAGACGGCTGTCGATACGTTGTATATATAGTTAGTTTGTATATTATACACAGACACGTAAAAATATACAACTACCGTAATGTAACAACACTATTCAAGTTGTTGTTACATTACGGTCGTCAAGTGAGGAGCCCTTCATCTGGGAGGTAGATTGATAATAATATAGTTTTAATTAAACAATAGAATTGTGGTCATAATACCTCCAAAACTGAGAGACGGGCCTTAATCCAGCAAGGAGTTTCTAATAATATGAACTCATTCATTGATGGGGTTTTTTTTTTACCATCTTTCATATCACGTGTGCTATTAAAACTCCTTTGTCCGAAACGTCGAACATCATATACATGTTAAATGTTATAAGGTCGCTGCCATTGGATGAATGTGTTTATGTGTGCGGGTTTTTTTTGCCATTGCGCACCGCTGCTGAAGCAGTCGCATCTCCCGTATCATATTTCATATCAGAGATGTCCCACCCCTCGTCCCCCACCGAATTCAAAGAAAATACTGATACCACACGCATGTCAGACATTGCAGTCGGCTTGTGAGCAAATCATTCCGTTTTGCCGATATCACACGGTGACCATCAAAAAAAGTCGAACACTGGTGGTGGGGAATAAGGCATTCTCTCATTTCATTTCACAGTTGCATATATGTTTATGTGTGTTCATGAAATCACTGCAACGGTGCAGAAATGTCGCCGTTAAATTCTGCTCATAACTGGTGCCGAGTCCACCGTGAGAAATTGATCGTCTCAATATTATCGATTACAATTATTATAAAAGCCGCATCACAAATTTAAAACACGCAAACAAAAGCTAATTATACGCTTGAGCCGCACAAACAATAACGTGAACTTGTCACACGAGTTAAACAGTTGTCCCATTATATAAACATGAGATAGACCTACAATGTAAATTAATTCGATATGCAATCTGCAAAGACATTTCGAACATTCCAATGAGTGAGCGGCAAGTTCTATCCATCGAAAAAAATTAAGTCAGCGAATGAAAATAAACTACAAGTTTGTTCATGTGCAGTAATTTTGTCTATCTACTGCTGGATGAGGGTCTCCCTACCCCGTGCATGGCTGGCTTTTTGACCATACTTCACCACGATGGTCAACAACCATAGCTCACACACACACACGTGCTTGGCGAACGACGCTTTTGGGAAATTGCGTTCGACTGGTGTGACCCATAAACAGGGATGAAAACAAAGTTGTACAAACCCCGAAGGGGGGACAGAGAGAGATGGGGGGTGGGGTGTATGGTTCTTTGTTTCTGAATTCGACAACTCGTTTGCAAGATGGTAACGGCACAAAGAAGATAAGAGAGAGCGAGCAATGAAAGATCCCCGTCGCGCAACGCATCAGCAGCCTCCCTCTGCCCTCCCTCGGGCTCGCAAAGGGTTAATTTCATAAACGCAACGGTCCGTGTGGTCGGAAATATGGTCAGAACCGATAGGTTTTAAAACATAGAAATTAAGAATCATTCTCCCTGCCACCCACCCCCACCAAACACACAGAAATTGCTGATGAGCCCGAATCTCGGGAGGACCGTCCACGGGATTTGCAGCGCTGAGATTACTTTGGTCACCACACAACCCAAACACATTGCGAGAATCCTTGCACTGCCCGGGCATCGCCCATAGACAAGCGAATACTTTGTGTGGTTATTTTTTAAACCTCGTTGTTACGTTTAATTAAACCTGCCGTCAACGTTATCTTGGTTAAGTTACTACGTATGGTAAGCTTCGATAAATGCGATGTTATAACGTTAAACAAGTACAACTTCTGCTACTTTGGATCATTTATCAATCGACTGCTGAACAGGGGGCCTTGCCCACGCCATGCCGGGACGCATGTGGGTTATTTTGACCATACTTCACCGCGCTGGTCATTGTGGATTAGTCAAGTACAAATAAACAATGTTCGCCTGCAAAACAATACAAGCGCAGGTGATCGATGGTGGACATTCCACGATCCCATGACGGAACCACTCATCCTACAAAACGACAACTCTTAAACTTTCCACAAAGCGGTATCTATTTTATCTACGTGCCAAGAATGATGTATGACTTTGACCGGTTTATGAGTCGACCCCCCCCCTTCCCCCCCCCACGCACCACCCCACGACCGACCATGAATCGAACTTGTGGCCTTCCGAGTAGGACCAGCTGAACCACAAGCGCCACCCGGCAGGACAACTTAGTTAAGCTTTCACATGTGTTTGTGCCCTGTGGTTCGCGCGCCTAGCCAAGCCAACTCGAGTTCGATTCCCGGCCAAGGCTGACACAGCAGTGGCGATTGATGTCTGAACCGAACCTGGGTGGCCCACCCAACTCGCACGGACCAACCAGCCTGAATTATGACCAAACAACCAACCCCCGTGAATGACAAGGCATGGGGAGGCATTCATCCAGCAGTAGATTATCAAAGGGTTACGCTACGTTATTACTATTTTTAGGCTATCAAAACGCGCCTCCTGCTTAGGGTCTATACTCGCATAAGGTGTATAAGGGAGGCCTTCATTAAACAGTGGAATGATCATGGCTTATGATGACGGTGTTACTGCGTTTTACAGACAGAGGCATTCAGATTTGGGGAAGCAACGTTTGTTGTCCGATGGATTCACTGGTCCTTGGCCATAGGAATGTAGAATTGGCACCAATACGCTCGGGGCCACCACGGATACGGCGTCTCAGGGTTCTATATTTTATAATAAAACCTAACGTTGCTTAACATTTGCCGACAGGAAATACGCCTCGATAATAAGAGTCGGTTGTAGTTTACACTACAGTAAAATCTCCGTATCTTTACAACTCTTTGCCGAATGATGGCCTTCCCACGCGGGTGTCCAGTAGCTTGGGTTGTCTGACCATACTTTATCACGCTGGAAAAGTGCAAATTCGTGAAGGGAGGGAGGGGGGTTCGATGCCCATGACCGAGTGCAGCAGCTATCACTCGCCACTTTAGTTGGTAGCCGTGGCCTGGAATCAAACTTAAATCGGCCGTGGGTTCGTAGCGTTGCATGTGACAGCTTGACCACGTTGCACTGTGGGCTAAAGCACGCGTGTTCGATTCCCAATTGGGAGGAGGCAAGGGTCGTCTCGGCACATCATACTCGGCATCATCCCTCGAGGCGCGGATAAGTTTAACAGAATCTAACTCGTGTTGCCAGGCTCCGTAGCGTGCATTGTATGCATGTGTTGAACTTCTTTCGCGCCGTACGTAACCCAACCGCGCCACGGCGATGCATAGCGATACGCCCGCTAAATCACACTGTTGACTGATGTGATTGATCATGGCCTCAACACACGGTAGCCTGACGATGTCTTTTTGGGAAGAAGAAAAAAACACAATCTAATCTATTGACACTAACGGCCTTTGAATGTAACGTGTCCGTACAAGTCGCTCTTTAAAATACGCAAAGGAATAGAGTGATGCAAAAATGCGACGTCTTTTTTTTTGACCGTGATGGTTTTTTTAAATCCCCGTTCCTTAAACTTGCGCAGTTGTGCCGACTCCAGAGGGCAACTCCCTAACAGCAACACAACTCGATGATAAAACGCCATTCCCACGACATAAATGTCACGTACGTCATTTATATGACATTTTATTGTACAGACGGACAGCGCTAACGCATTAACACCCTCAAAGCTCAGCTGTAACGCTGTAAATGTTAGTTGTTAAAGCTTTTTTTCAATACAGGAGGAAACAACCTGGAGGCGAGGAACACGTGATTATCGCGCTAAAAAGGAAGCCACCAGCGCAGGAACACCAAATTATTTAAGGCGCTAGATCCCAGAGAAAAGTTTAAAACGTTATGATATGTTCAAGAGGGTTCGCTGAGCTGTGTGGCCTATACGCCAAGATCGCTTGGAACACGCGACAATCGATGGGAAACACTCATCGGCCACTCGTTTAAACTTTCCACAAAGTGGGTACCTATTTTACCGACGTGAAGAAAGATGATGATCCGCCTTAAAATGCTTTACTATTTTAGTCGTTGGTCACCGTGGGTTGGTTGGTGTTGTACGTTAATGTTAAGAACACCCCACGACTCAAGGGCCGCACACTTTGGAAGGAAAAAAAAGTGATCGGAATATCGGAGTGGGTGTCCCAAGCCGACCTGGCCAGCTAGCTCGTTTTGTTAAGATTTGGGGTGGCCTCATCCAGCAGTGGATCGATCATGCCCGATGACAGATGAGTACAGGTGAAGGACTTCTTCCACAGCAGAGGAAATTTAAGGACAACCAAACTGAACATATCACACGAACTACTACTACCATCTTCTGCTCAATTTCATTGATCTTGAACTTGTGTCCTGACCTCGTGTGAACCCTTCATGACATCACTTAACGTACAGAAATTTAAAAAAACGGTAGTGTGTTTTTTAATTTGTAGAAACGCTATAATCTGCAAGTCGGCGGCTTTTGGTTTGTCCTATGGGTTTGTTATGGAGTTGGGAGTGTTATTAGGCGCATGATGGGAGGGGAAATTAATTCGTGTGATCATTTAGGTGGCCGTGTCGTGCTTAATGCCCTGCACTTGTTGAGAACCACACAGTCGAATATCTGGGGTCTTTCGACATTTTTTTTCATAAAACTATACAACATGGCGTGATGATGTGGAATCACAAAATAATAATTAACGACCGTAACATTAACTGTAGCAGTACTGTACTGGCATTATGACACGCCAAATTAACGGATACTCTTACAACAACAAAAAACACACATTTATCACAATACATCCATATGTACACAGACGTAACTGAAAATAAAAAAGTTAGGCGGCTATTAACTAACAAACTTACAAATCTACATTAAACAAAAAAAACGTGAGCCCAAAAACAAGAAAAACTATTGGACATGTAAATACCAACAATTCGCAAAAAAAATATCTCAACAAATTAAAAAAAAATCCGTGAACGGCCAGTCATCATCATCAACCATCACCAACATCACCACCATCAAACAACCATCGCAAGTGGATGGGGGCCCCGTACAGACGAGGCTATACACGGCCACTTTAGAGCTAAAATCTCTGCCTTTTCCCGCCCCAAATTCAACTCCGGCTCAACCGCCTTTTTCAAACTTTCTTCGCCAGCCAAATCAAGATTCCATTCACAGGCGACGCAAACGAAGACCAATCACTCAAACGTTTCATACCACGACACCAGCCCTCTTCGTTAACAATTCATTATATTAACCCCTCCCCCCTCCCCACGCTCTACGCGCTCGCTAATTGCGCCCGAGATAATGAATCAAACCCCCAAGCAAAGCTTCAAAGAGTCCCACGGCCGTTCAAAAAAGTTCTGCGTCTCAATTAATGGCGTAGCATACGCCCCGAGTAGCTGCTACAAGTTACACGCTGTCAAATCAATCAATTAAGCTACCAGGCAGGGCATGAGTGCGGTAAAATTACACGCAAAGCCGTACTTTATGCGATACCTTTCAAATCATTCATCCAGCAAAGGATTTACAACGCCACTGACCATTTTAACCAACACTGATTAAGTACGAGGTTAGCAGATGACCGGTTTTCCATATCACTTCGAGGTATGGCACCGCAATTCCCAACAACAGCAGCTAGAGTAGAACACGACACTGCATTTTATACCTTACACGGCCGACAAGACTAATCAAATACCACCTGCCAAACTTTCAAATGAAGGCACCTTAACACTTGTTACACACACTGCCTAACGGAGACAGGGCCCGTTATAGGGTTATTACACACCAATCACTGCAGCGAACTGAAACTTTTTTTCAAAATGTAGTGATACACTTAAACAAATCTCAGCGCGGTGACGAACACAGTGGACTTAAAATAACGCGTGTGTAGACTTCATAATGAGCGTGTCCGTCTCCACGTGTATGTCCGCCTGTGTTTTCTACAACTTTATAAATCCATCTCGTGTCCTTCCCCCGTCCGAGGTCTGTGGTGCGCGTCTCCAAATTGTCTCTCGCTCTCCCAAAATCCTTGAGACTGCCTCGCAAGAATCGATCCTGTGTCTCACGATATTTTATATATACCACCTCTCACCCCAAGATACGATCTCTATCATTCAGACTTGTCTAAGCGTGGTCTCACCTGGGAAAAACCAAGACACCTTGCTCACCCCCCCCATGTGTCTGTACCCGCGTTTCTTACCCGTCCTCACTCTATCGTTGCGTTTGTTTGTAAAAAAAAGTTCCCATTCACATTTTTTCTCAGAGCGTCAGATAAAGTTGTCCACGTCTCTCTCAATGCCCAACCCGTGTGTCTATTATCTCCTGGAGACCATCCTGTCTCCCCCCCCCTGTCTCTTGTTTCGTCCGAACATGTCTCAACACGTCTCTTTTCCTGCCTCCTAACATCTCCCTCCATCCGCATGTCTTTGCCTGCGTCTCTCTTTGTGCGTGCATAGACAAAATTAGATCTCCCTGCATCTCTCTCGCTCGTCACCGTGTCTCTCTTTACCCCGTGTGCCCCAGTCCTCGTGTCACAGGATTGTCCGTCTCTGCTGGTCGCCACAGCCGATATATCCACCCCTCCCTTTCTGATGCTGTACACCCCCGTCTCTACCGGCAGCTACTCCCCGTGGTTGTCTCGGGATGTCTCTCTCGTCACGTCCACCGACCTGACTTCTCTTGCCCCCAACCCTGACAGTCTCATCTCATCCCAACCAGACTTCGTCTCTCATCCCAACCAGACTTCGTCTCTCATCCCAACCAACGCATCTCATCCCAACCAGTCCCATCCCAACCAACTCATCTCATCCCAACCAGTCTCATGCCATCCCAACCAAACTCATCTCATCCCAACCAGTCTCATCTCATCCCAACCAACTCATCTCATCCCAACCAGTCCCATCCCAACCAACTCATCTCATCCCAACCAGTCTCATGCCATCCCAACCAAACTCATCTCATCCCAACCAGTCTCATCTCATCCCAGACTCGTCTCATCCCAACCAGAATTGTCTCTCTACGTAACATCTCTCACCACGTCTGTGAAGTCCGTCTGCATCCCTCCTCCCCTACCCCGCCACTATCACGGTCCATCCTCTTCCCCTATCAGCCTGTCAATGTCCGCGTCCGTCTCCCTGCCCTTGTCTCTGTGTGCTCGTATTGTCAGAATGTGCGTGCATCTCGTCTTGTCTGTGTTATCCGATCGCGAAGTCTGTGTGAGTCTGTCTATCTTAACCCTCCTCCGTTTGTCTCTACTGGATTTCCCCAGGTACCCGCAAATCACCGGGTCTGTCTGTGTGTCATCTCCCACCTCGTCTGTGTGTCATCTCCCACTTCGTCTGTGTGTCATCTCCCACTTCGTCTGTGTGTCATCTCCCACTTCGTCTGTGTGTCATCTCCCACTTTGTCTGTGTCATCTCCCACTTCGTCTGTGTGTCCATCTCCCACTTCGTCTGTGTGTCCATCTCCCACTTCGTCTGTGTGTCATCTCCCACCTCGTCTGTGTCATCTCCCACCTCGTCTGTGTGTCATCTCCCACTTTGTCTGTGTGTCATCTCCCACTTTGTCTGTGTCATCTCCCACTTTGTCTGTGTCATCTCCCACTTTGTCTGTGTCATCTCCCACTTCGTCTGTGTGTCATCTCCCACCTCGTCTGTGTGTCATCTCCCACCTCGTCTGTGTGTCATCTCCCACCTCGTCTGTGTGTCATCTCCCACCTCGTCTGTGTGTCTATCACCCACTTCGTCTGTGTGTCTATCACCCACTTCGTCTGTGTGTCTATCTCCCACTTCGTCTGTGTGTCATCTCCCACTTCGTCTGTGTGTCATCTCCCACTTCGTCTGTGTCATCTCCCACTTCGTCTGTGTGTCTATCTCCACTTCGTCTGTGTGTCATCTCCCACTTCGTCTGAGTGTCATCTCCCACCTCGTCTGTGTGTCATCTCCCACTTCGTCTGTGTGTCATCTCCCACTTCGTCTGTGTGTCATCTCCCACTTCGTCTGTGTGTCATCTCCCACTTCGTCTGTGTGTCATTTCCCACTCCGTCTGTGTGTCATCTCCCACCTCGTCTGTGTGTCTATCACCCACTTCGTCTGTGTGTCATCTCCCACCTCGTCTGTGTCATCTCCCACTTCGTCTGTGTGTCTATCTCCCACTTCGTCTGTGTCTCATCTCCCACTTCGTCTGTGTGTCATCTCCCACCTCGTCTGTGTGTCATCTCCCACCTCGTCTGTGTGTCATCTCCCACCTCGTCTGTGTCATCTCCCACTTCGTCTGCGTGTCATCTCCCACTTCGTCTGCGTGTCATCTCCCACTTCGTCTGTGTGTCATCTCCCACTTCGTCTGTGTGTCATCTCCCACTTCGTCTGTGTGTCTATCTCCCACTTCGTCTGTGTGTCTATCTCCCACTTCGTCTGTGTGTCTATCTCACACTTCGTCTGTGTCATCTCCCACTTCGTCTGTGTGTCATCTCCCACTTCGTCTGTGTGTCATCTCCCACTTCGTCTGTGTGTCATCTCCCATTTCGTCTGTGTGTCATCTCCCATTTCGTCTGTGTCTATCTCCCATTTCGTCTGTGTCTATCTCCCACTTCGTCTGTGTGACATCTCCCACTTCGTCTGTGTGACATCTCCCACTTCGTCTGTGTGACATCTCCCACTTCGTCTGTGTGACATCTCCCATTTCGTCTGTGTCTATCTCCCACTTCGTCTGTGTGACATCTCCCACTTCGTCTGTGTGACATCTCCCACTTCGTCTGTGTGACATCTCCCACTTCGTCTGTGTGACATCTCCCACCTCGTCTGCGTGTCATCTCCCATTCCACCTCGCTGGCTATCTCACCGTCCGCTGTCTGCGTGCCTGTACGTAAATCTCCACCGTCACACGTGTGTGTGTGTCTATCTCCCATCTCGCGATCTGTCCGCCTGTCTGTCCATCTCCCCCGTCCCCGTCTCTCTCTCTCTGCTGCTCTACCTGCCGGCGTGGTGCGCCCTACACCACCCACGTGCGTGGCGTGTGCGCGACGCGGCGTTCGCCACTTTTCTCACCCCGCGGGGCGAGCGAGCAAGCGAGCGGCGGAGGAGGAAGAGGCGAGGAGGAGCGAGAAGGCTGAGGGCGGTGTCGTGGCCCCCGCGTCCCGGCGAATGCGAAAAATCCGCGGAGAAAAATTCACGGGAAAAAACCGCGGGCGGCGCGGGGAGGCGGCGGCGGCGCGGGGCGCCTGTGGCGGCGGGGCGACGCGCGGCCGTTAGCGTCGCGACGCGCTGCACCCTGGGACAAACCGCCGCGCTAAAATTTCAAATTTTCGCGCCTTATAAGGGCATGGCGTGGGCGGGGCGAGCGAACGGGGCCACACGATTGGCTGGAGACGTCTTTTTGAATTAACGCGCGCTTTTTTTTTATACACCCGGAGCCGGCTGCGGGGCGGGGCTGTTGGGGGGGGAGTGGTGGGGTGTGTGGGGGGGGTGAAATCCACGCGATGTGATTGGCTGGCTGGGGAAGCTACGCGCGGGGTTTTTTTTGCACCCCCCCCCAACCCACAGGTGCTTAAATATGAGCGGGCGTGGTGGGAGGGGGGCTTGGGGGGTGGGGGGGACCTGAGGGGGGGGGGGTGAAGGGGGGCTCGCGACCCGAAAACAAATCGTGATTGGTTGTCTTTTAATTTTTAAATTATGGCGCCTTTATATGGACATGGAGTGGGCAGGGGTTCAATGTTTGACGTTGAGGTTTTTTTTTTCTTTCAAAAAGCGGCTTATAAAATGCAAAAGCGCGACCCGTTAGAAGGAAAAGAATATATTTTATTTTTTTATTATTAAACTCAATTAAGGCGCCTTGTTTAGGCATAAAATGGGCGGGGCGCCTGTACTGAACGCTTATTGGCTGTTTTTTTTATTTAAAATTAAGTGATAACGTTTACGATTTATTAATCTCAAATTCTCAAAATCTTGTTCTCTGCCCGCTGTCTCGTCGCCTAACCCTTGAGTAACTCACTTCTATGCCTCCCTGCAGTTATGAGAAAAGTTAGCTCGCTTTTATACGCTTTTATTATTTATTCTTTTGATGGTGAAATCATTAAAGTTCCCTGTGGATAAACTCAATCCCTTGTCATAGGAACGTACAATTTCCACCACTCTGCCTCCAGGGTGTATACACAATTGAGCCACATGCCTCAAATGCGCGTTTGAGAAAGGAATCACTTTTATTGTTGTCTCTATATATACTGTATAGAAAATGAATTTTTAAGAAGAACTCCGTTCTGAATCCACCCCAAAAAAAATCATCATTATTATTTAATAAATATATATAGCATCCTCCACCCTTTCAGTTTTGAATGTGGGCGCCATATATGGGCATGACGTAGGCGGAGCAAATTTGGAGGCCGCTGATTGGCCGCTCCCCGTTTGAAATTATAACCGTTGCACGTTGGGCCCCCCCCCCCAGGCCCCACCACTTGCCTCCCTCCCTCCCCCCCGTTTCCTCTCTTTTGATTGGACCTTCCTAATATGGGCATGGGGAGGGGGGTGGGTGCTGGCCGATTCTCTGTTTAAAGCCAGAGTCCGTTATTCGTTATTCGCACCTTTTTTATTCTCATTATTGTTATTTGAATCGGTCGCAAAAAAGAATGTTGTCGGTTACGCACTTTATTTGTTGCTTTTTTTTGTGTGTGGGTTTTTTTTCGTTTTGCACCCCATCCCCCCCCCCCCCCCCAACAAACATTTTTTAACGTTCTATATCGTAAATAGGCAGAGCTCTCACAAATCCATTCTCAATCTGGGGGGGGTCATGATGATGGCAGTGATGAGCAGCACTGCGCTTTGTGAACCTCGGTAACTCGAGTTTGATTCCAGGCCACCGCTAACATCACCAGAACCCTCTGCCCACCACCACTGACCAGCGTGGTGAAGTATGGTCAAACAACCGCTACGGCCAAATTCCACGGCGTGGAAAGAGGCCCTCATCTCGCGGTGGGACTAACGCTGTAAACGATTCCCATTGTTATTGTAAACTAATTATTTCATCTCAGGCTTACAACTCTGCTACAGTCCCTAGTGCCATCCGGAACCGAACTGTCAACATCCCAGCCTCTTCCTTTGCAAATTAATTCAGCGGTGCCACTTCGAGATTCACTGCGGCCCTCTCCCTTGGCCGCAAAGGGCCGCACTCTTGAGAGGAAGGGGACCGTACGAGTCAAAAGCTTTCAGATGCTGTCGTGGTCACTTTAAGATGTTTTCTTGTTCATGTTTTTGTTTGTTGCGGTTGCACCCGATTCAAGAGCCGAATGGCTCACCAGGGGCTATACCAAATAAATGAAACTGAAAAAAAATGAAAAAACTGATGCAACGGGTCTTGCGATGGCATTGCGGTCTGATAAGAGTGGGTTCGCCTACTGGAAGAGTAGGCCAAACACCCTGTAGACAGGCTTTCTAGAGGGCATTAATTCTAGATTTGAAGCTTTCGTGACTGCAAGGATTCATATTCTTAGGTTTTTTCGGTAAAGTCACGTAGGTAAAACATTAAAATTAATAAAATAAAAATCACGACGTTTCGTAGGCAACACCTGAAGACGGAAGCTTGGGTTGCCTCCGAAACGTCGTGATTTTTATTTTATTTTTATTTTACTTTTATTAATTTTAATGTTTTACCTACGTGACTTTACCGAAAAAACCTAAGAATAGGCTCTCTAGAGTTCCCCTCCAGCGAAGACCCTTCCGCCATGAGTGACGTGGACAAGCGATTGCAGGTCTGCGCATGTACCTTTTGTATTGATTGAGGAATTTTTATTATTATTAAAGTACTCTACCGGTTAAAGGGGACTGCATTGATTTCACCTGTCGGTGGTGGCCATGCACTTGACCCGTGATCCCCAGCACTGCGGAGGTTGGGGTCACACAAATGTTGTGAAAACTCCAGTCCGGTGGGCGTTGGGGAAGTGCCCATACCCCTGGCTTGCCAGAAGGCAGTGCAGAAACAAAAATGTGGACTCCACCTACTCTTTGGTTCTTTCGGTAAAGTCACGTAGGTAACAAATAAAATAAATGAAAACAACTAAATTAAAACACGACGTTTCGGGCGCAACACAAGCGTCCGTCATCAGGTGGAACAACCACAGAAAGAAACAATTGCTGAAATTGCTTTAAGTGGGCACAATTGTTTCTTGCTGTGGGTGTCCCACCTGAAGAAAGACGCTTGTGTTGCGCCCGAAGCGTCGTGGTTTAATTTAGTTGTTTTCATTTATTTTATTTTTTACCTACGTGACTTTACCGAAAAAAACAAAGAGTATGAATCCTTCCAGTCACGAAAGCTTCAAATCTAGAATGGACTCCACCTGTTCCATCTGCACGCGGGAACGGGCCGTTTGCTCCGGGTTTCCTCCAAATTCAATGGCCGATCACATCTTCATATGTAGAGGACGGCAGAGCTCTGCGGTTGGGGGGGGGGGGATTTGACGCCGCGTGACTGCTGCCTTCCCACTCGACTGTGCTTCCTTCTCGCGCCTCTGAGTTGCTATCTCTCTTCTCGAGTGAAGGAATACTGTACTATATAGCGCGGGAGCGTGTTATAAGGAGAAATTTATAATACTATTCTTGGTTCTTTCGGTAAAGTCACGTAGAAGGGAAATAATAAAATAAAATATAAAATATTTTGTTTTAAAAAATATATTTTTTTAAATTTGTATTGCTTATATTTTTATAATTTCCCTTCTACGTGACTTTACCGAAAGAACCAAGAATATGAATCCCTGCAGTCACGAAAGCTTTAAATCGAAAAGTATTAATACTATTTAAGTGGAGGGGCTAGACGCGGGGGGCATTTCCACGGATAGTTGCTGTGGATTTGCACAACGGGCATTACTTTAATTGAACCAGGTGACGCGGGGTATCGCTTAATTGTAAAGATATCGCTTGTGTCAGCCGCGACAGGGGATTTAACGGAGGTTCGTGGAGAAGCGTGCGTTTACCATTGTGGCCACCTCCCTTTGTTACATCCGTTAATGAGGAGTTCGCGTGATTCCTGCAGCCGCTACGTTTTTTTATCTCATCTCGATAACGTATCAAATCACCAGGGGTGGGTGAATCGTAACATCACTAGAAATTCAAGTTTCGGACACCGATCATGCAGGTATGACCAAACCCACTGCTGTATGAAGGTCTCCAAACCATCGGCATCTCAGTTTCACGTACAAATCCACCCGGCTTCTCAAAGTGAGCCGATGTCATCCCTCCATCCTCTGCGACGGCACGGCCTCTCTCGGACGAATTCTCTTTCTACACGCTTTCATTTAACTCACTCTGTCTGTTGTTGTTGTGGTCGTTGTTATATGCTCAAATCTTGTAACTCAATTTTAACCCACTTCCCAATGTGGTATCGACTGCAAACGTGGTATACTTATGTCATACTGATGACAATACTATATTGTATCATAACAAATAAAAACATATATTTTTATATGTTATGTTTCGGCTTGGGTCTAATTGTCCACGGGAAACAGACGGTGGCTGTAATTGGCCAGGGTCTCTTACGTTATGGCAAGCTTCGGGGCCACTTCCTGGAGTCGTGGAGTTCTTCCATTACTAGTACATTTCATTAAAGCGTGTTTTAAAAAAGTGTTTTTAAATCTTACTTATTTGACTTCTAGTCCATCGTGTCTCGACCACAAGTCTGATTACCATACCATCTAGCAACGTGTGCTAACCCCCCCCCCCTCCTCTACCTAAATCGATACGATGTCTTTAACGTGTGCACGTGTTATCGAATCCACGTTTTCCTTTGTCTGCAATTCCAAGCGTGCACTCCAACGTTGCTTCTTTGCACACTTTTCAGCTTTTATTCAATTTTGTCAATTCCCGTGCGCCTGTCAATTCCCGCGCGCCTGCCACGAGCGCCAATGGTCTAATTGATAATTAAATGTTTGAGAACAAACGCACATTTAGAAAGTGCTCCAAAAAAACATTAATATGCACGATTAGTCTTCCTTGTCCTAATACAGTATTAGGTGTTGCTTCCGTCTGCCTCTAACTCCAGGAAATGATTGAAGAACTTACGTTAGAAAAGGCTGCAAAAGTGGGGATTAAGATGAATCAGCAAAACAAGAAACGCCGATGACCAACACAAGATTTGCCGACGCGTTATTTTCAGAATTTTTTTAATCATTTGATAGCGTTCATTTACAAACACTTAATAATTACTTATGGACATAGTAACTATTTCTTAAGTACTAATAGAAAACGGACATTGACACACAGATAATGAATAACTTATCACAACGGTTGGTGCAAGGAACTTGGTCCAAGTCTATATTAACAAATCAAGAGCAGAAATGAAAAAAAAATCAGTTTAAAACATTGTTGAAATGTGCAAAATGTTATTACGGTTGTTAAATAGTTAATCGTGAAAATTGCTTTAATTTCGTTAAACAAATAAGCTCACCGCGAACCCATAAATACAGCCATTCGTATTAGTATAAAAAAAGCATGCTGAACTTTCAAGCCCTTTGGTCAATTCACTGCTGGATTAAATCTTCCCCACACTTCCCCCTCACCACGTTAGTCAGTGCAGGTTGGTTGGTGAAGCGGAGGAGGGTGGCGGCGACAGCCAAACCGGTTCAGATAACAGCCGCCACCGACCTGAGCCGTGGCCAGGTTATAGAACGCAGGCCGCCGGGTTCATAGCACAGTGCGCTAACCACTCCACCACAAGCCTCAAATATTCGTCACGGATGAGACCGGACTCTCAATTGTGATCCATCCGCTGCTCGATTAAAATATGGTCAACAAGTCGTCATGGCACCTCGCCATCGCTTCCTTCCTGTTGCGAGCTTACGCCCATGCCTGTCACGCAATCGACCTCCGACCTCCAGTTTCCCCACAATGGAGATGTAAAGGTCCTCTTGCTACACAAATGGACGCATCCGTCAAGAACCACTCCACTCTTGCAGTTTCATTGGCATCATTGCCACCCGGCTGTAAGAATTGGGCCGAGTCACCGACCTCTGGACGGCGCTGCAAACTGGCCATGTCGGCAGCCTGCTCGTATCAATCCTCCGGCGACCCAGTCGGTACCGGACCAGATGGCACTCGCCACCAATGTTAGCCATAGTCGGGAATCGAGAATTTCGGTGGCCCAGTTTAGGAGTAAAAACTAGAAACTATTTTTGTATTAATCTTGATTGGAGGCTTTCGTGACTGCAGGAATTCACTCTCTTTGGTTCTTTCGGTAAAGTCGCGTAGATGGAAAAAAAATTGTAATAAAAAAATAATAGATCACGACGTTTCGATCGCAACAAGCGTCGTGATCTATTATTTTTATTTCATTAATTTTTATTTTACATCTACGTGACTTTACCGCAAGAGCCAAAGAGTATTTTAGTATTGTACCAGGTAAGTAAGACCCACCGAGCTACATAGCTGTTTCAGAAGCGATCAGGCCACAAATTATGGCTAAACAAAAAGTGGCTTATCGCGTGGAAATGTATAGCAGCCAAAAGCCCTAACCGTGCAGTGGGCCAACTAACCGCGCCACCGCTCCACCCACTGTCATTAATATGCACTAGCTAAACACTTATATTGGAGTAGCTTCGTTGAAGTCCAGCTTTCAAATCATTAAAATAACATTGGTCAACGAGTTAACACTACCTTTAGGAAGGGAATCATAGCAACTTAAAAGCTTAATTTATTACATATTTAAGCCATACACAAAATACACTCAAATAGACGCGACCTCCATAATCGCTACAAAGACTACACGAAAGCGTTAAACAAAAGTAGTTTTGGTCGTAGGGGGTTACTCATCCATATTTCACGCTGGCCAGTACGGGCTGGTGGAGAAGGGGTGCTCAGGAACGCTTCAGATATCACTCGCCACTGATTGAACACACGTGGCCGGGTTCATAGCGCAGTGCGCTAATCACTGCGCCACCGCTCCCCACCCCAAGTGTAGCCGTTCGCTGTGGATCCATCCGTGCCTGGGATACATTTCAGACTCCCTGCCGGTCTACGTTCAGCGTTCATATCGTAGGGAGGTCGCGACCAAGTGATGTGTTCGTTCTCGGGTTAGGAATAGAGTTACGAATCGAGTTGACTTTCGTAATGATCAGGGGGGGGGGGATAAACAAAAAGTATGCCGAGCGAGAACTATCTGGAGCAGAGTTCCAAAACATCTCTGCGTCACAACCTGGAGATGAAGCCATCTTATCTATTGCCACTTCAGCAATTGTTTCTTGCTGTGGTTGTCCCACCTGATGACAGACGCTTGTGTTGCGCCCGAAACGTCGTGATTTATTTCATTTAATACCCACGTGACTTTACCGAAAGAACCAAAACAGTAAGGATCCCTGCAGTCACGAAAACTTCAAATCTAGTCGAACAAATCATGGGCCCCGCGCGTCAATCAAATCTATTGGGTAACGCGGTACAAGTGGAGTTCAAATCCCGCCACTAGGGGGCGCAGAGGGGCTTGTGAATTTTTATCCGGGCCACTCACCGGTCGAACTCTCCCGCCCCCTCAATATCCCTCCTCCCACGTTCGCCACGACTCGTGGTGGTCAATCCACTGCTGGATGGATGATGGCCTCCCCCCCCGCCCCCCTACCAGCATTGGCCGTGCGAGTCGTGGGATTGGGGGCGATTATTTTGCCACGCCGCACAATCCCGCTCGAGTGCGGGTTGGCGGAAGTGGGAGAATATATATAGCCCCAGGAATATACTGCGTTTTTTAATTTATATCCTCAAATCTTGTAACTCAATTTTACCCACTTCCCAATGTGGTATCGACTGCAAACTTGGCATACTTATGTCATGCTGATGACAATACTATGTTCTATCATAAAAAATAAAAAAAAACATTTTAAAACATTCTATTTTATCTGTTATGTTTCGGCTTGGGTGTAATTGTCCACGCTCAACTGACGTTGGCTGTAATTGGCCACGGTCCCTTACGTTATGGCAAGCTTCGGGGCCACTTCCTGGAGTTGTGGAGTTCTTCCATTAATAGTACCGTACATTTCATTAAAGCGTTTTTTTATTTTTTTTTATATTAATTATTTTGTTTGCATTACTCCACTAGTTGCCCCCCCCCCACCAAACGTTGCAGAGCCCCCGTATATTCACGGCACATGTTCACGCCCTTCCTCGAATCGCGTGCGGGTGTCGTTCACCCGTACGCACGGCGAGGTCACGAGGTTGGTCTGGGGACGAGTGAACAGAGATGAGCATCGTGACACAGAAGCACCCTGAAATTTACACGCCTGGCGCACCCCTATCAGTTGTACGGTTTTGGAAGGTGCGGGTCGCATCACGCGGCCGGGGTCATTATAAATGGTAGGGCGGATAGGCAGCTCCGGGGCAGATTCGCCGAATTGTCGATTTCGATCAATCGATCGATCTTCCGAGCACGAACGACGCGTCATGAAATATTAAATGAACACCTCATTTTATTCAAGTTGATGGAGAAGCCTGAGCGCTCCACGACTACCACAGATAACATATTTTGTTGCTTGGGAAGTATTACAATTGCAGTACTTTTGTAATTTTCGCCACAGTATTATTATCTAGTTCGGGACCAACACAAAGACATTATTTTATCGAAGAAAATCGTAATAGGTCTCGGATTAGCGTTTGCCGTCTAATCCAAAATGCTCATTTAAATGCTATAATTGTGGAAGTCATAACAATGGCCTTAATGCAGAAATGCCTCCGAGTCTCAAGCAAGACCTTTTTTTCAGGACGGTCCTGCCTGCTGCATTGGGATGTTTGACCAACTTTTACCCCCCGCGGAGGCGTTTTGAGGGCGTGAGAAACCCAAATAAAACTCACAAGCAAAGCAAAAGGACACATTAGCCACCTACTTGGCTGTACACGGTCACATCTTTATGGCCACCTAGCAACCTCGCCGGGCCACGGAAGCCCCAACACATCACGGCTAATAAAAAAAAATGAAGCGAAAATACTAATCTTGCGTCACGCACGGTCCAATTAAACGCCTCGCGATTGCGAGAATAGATTGGGTTCATGAACTGATTAAATTAACCACCAACCACTACATTAGCAGCAGGTAGCTCGCCGCATCTGGTGGCTACCGAGTGTCCAGGGGCGGCGAATTGGTCATCCCCTCCCCTCCTCCTCCTCGTGCCGTCTTCCTCTAGAGGGCGGCACGCACACGCGCCGCCACGGCCCTCAGAACCCCCACGGACCCCACGGCCCATTTGGGCCCCCAGCCACATCCCAGGCCCTGCCGCCGCCGCATGAGGGCGTTGGCGCCCACCACGGCGACGCAGGGCAGCAGTGGCAGCAGCGCCAGCCCCACGGCGCCCGGCGCCCCGAGCTTCCCCCCCGCCGCCGCCGCGCTGTCTTCGCCGCGGACTAGGAGGGAGGCGAAGAAGCAGCAGCAGAAGGCGAGGAAGAGGGCGACGGAGAGCCAGAGAGCGGCGTGGAGGAGCGCGGGCCGGGGAGAGGACGCGGGGCCCAGCGCGCGGAGCAAGGCCCGGCCGCCCCGACCAAGGACCTTCCGCGCCGACGTCTCAGAGATCCTGGCGGCGCGTGCTGCCAGCGCCGCCGCGTCGGCCCAGCGAAGGCTCGCCAGCGCCGAGAGGAGGACGAGGCCCTGCTCCACCTCGAACGGGAGCCACGCGGTCGCCAGCTCCTCCTCCGTCACGCCGTCATCCGCGTCGCCGTCGAGAAGCGCAAAGACGTCGGCGGCCGTCGACGCTCGCGATGCCGACGCTCGTCCACCGGCTCCGGCACCCCAGCCGCGGTCAATGTCGAGTTCGTCAGCCTTCTGTTCAGTCCCATCGACGTCGTCGTCCTCTTCCGTCTCCTCCTCCAGGATGACGGACAGGTGGTGGTTGTGGCCGAAGACGGCTCCGTCTTCATCCGTTGACCCCAAATCCCCTCCGCCCAGGCCTCCGCCGCCGTCGCGCCGAACGCCGCCGCCGCCGCCATCATCCTCCCCGCCGCCGTCGCCTTCGTCGTCGTACGGAAGTCGCGGCAGCGGCGCGTCCCTGAGCCGTCCGAGCGGCACGTCGGCCCAGCCGCGCACCAGGTAGTCCTGGCAGCGGGGACCAAAGCTCGGCGGCTCGGGCCGGGCGGCGCACGCGGCGGCGCACAGCAGCTCGTAGCGCTCGCGGAACACGTGCATCTTCTGCAGGAAGGCCACGGGCTCGCCCAGCAGCATCGCGTCCTGGGCCTCCCCGGCCAGCGCCAGCACGGCGGCGTGCTCGTCCAGCACGCCGCGCAGCACGCCGATGGCCCGCTCGTAGCCCAGCGAGGCACGCCGGCTGGCCGCCTCCATGTACTCCATCACGGCCATCTGCTGCTTGCCGAGATCGTCGCGCAGCGCCGCGAAGTAGGCCTCGACCTGCGCCGCCTCCTGGTTCACCAGCACCTCGTACCCGGTGCGCCGCGCCTCCAGCTCCAGCAGCTGGGTTCGCGCCGTGGCCCAGGGCCCCGGGTAACGTTGCTTCGCTCGACGTTGCGGGCTCCGATTCCGCTCCTCGTTTTGCTCGTCCACCGCTTCCTTGGCCCCTCGAGCGACCGCCTCGTCCCCAGCAGCCCGTTCTCCCCGTCCATTCTCCCCTCCCTGATCTTCCCTTCCACTCCCCATCTCCTCCTCGCTCGTCCCGCCGCTTGTCGTCCTCCTCCTGCGACCCTCCCCTTGCCGCTCCACATCCTGAGCCTCTTCCTCAACCTCCTCCTGATGCTGGTGATCCTCGGCAGCATCGTCACCATCGTTACCACGATGAGCATCGCCAACATCTTCCGGAACTGGATCCGAAACGGTAACCGAATCTCCAACTCCCTCCTCCTGATGGCCCACGCCTACCTCCCTCACGTTGTTGTCGTCGTCGTCACCGCCACTGCTACTACGGCCGCCGGCGCCCCCGTCGTCGCCTTCGGCGACATCATCGTCGTCGGAGAGCAGCGCGCGCGTGCTCTCCTCGAGCGCGCGGCCCTCGCGGGCGCAGGCGGATGCGAGCGACTCGATGTCGTGGCTGCGGTGCTCGCCCAGCGTGAGGCAGAAGCCGCACACGAGCGTGCGGTCCGTGAGGCAGTAGACGTTGAGCGGCTGCTCACTGTGCTCGGCGCACGCGGGCGGGCGCGCCGACTCGGCCAGCTCGCGCTCGCGCTGCAGCTTCTGCTGGCGCCGGTACTTCTCCACGATGGCCACCAGCGAGTAGTTGAGCGGCAGGTAGGAGAGGCCCGCCGAGGGCATGTCGAACATGTGGCGGCAGCTCGGGCACTTGAGGGGCACGCGGAGGGCGCGCCACAGCGGGAACTGCTCCACCGTGGCCTGCAGGACGCTCTCCAGGCAGCGGCGGCAGAAGGTGTGCGAGCAGGGCAGGACGCGCGGCTCCTCGAACAGCGAGAAGCACACGGGGCACGTGAGGTCCTCCTCCAGGTGCTCCATGGTTGAGGAGCAGGGCGGCGAGGTTGAACGACGCGGCGGAGGAGGAAGCAGAGGAGAGCTGCGGATTTCGCAGGGAGTCTGCTGCTAAAAAGTTTTTAGTTTTTGTATTCGAGCGGTGCTGCTCCCCCGACAGCCCGAATCGCTTTGGGTGTTGTTCCTTAAAATTGTCACAAATCGGAAAAAAAACAGAACTATAAAAAAAAGATGCCTCGGCAAGCAACGTTGCAGAACTTTGGTCCAAGCCTGCGATGGGTGCAGATTCTTTGAAGGCTTCCGAGATTAATCCTGAAAATGAGAAGGTAGCAGTTGGCGGAGAGGGAGGGAGGTATGGGGGGTTGCAAGGAAAAAAACAAGACAGCAAAATGTTAATGGATTCAGCAATGCATGCGTGTGGGTTTTAAAAATGGTGTTATTTATATTGTACAATTTGTGGTGCTGTCGTGTTCCGAAAAAGTATCCGGTAGGATTTCTCGCACAGCAGTGCAAGCTTTTGTATTGGAGTAAAAAGGCTCACGGAATAAAGTATCGCAGCGCTCCCCGTGGCGCGAGCTCCCATCGAATAACCCTCCGGTGCACACGCGCAGTGCTGTAGAGGGCAGCACTTCATTAGGTTCGTCACATGACCGTAAACCCGACGTTTGAATTGTGTGTACGGACAGTGCTCGACTTACGGACCACAATTCGCTCCTGGGACCGATTGAACGGTGCGTGGTCGCGGGTGTTTTTTTTTATTCCACAGCTGGAATTTAGCCAAATTAAGATCAGCAGCAAATTTTAAAACGTGAATATTTTTCGCGTGTGTGTGTGTGTGTTACCAACTCACCAACTACACTTAACCTGGTTTAAATCATTAAATCACATGTGGCATCAGTGAAGCCAGCTCAGCACTTAGACTTTTGAGCTACTTGGCCACCAAGGGCTTAAAAAAATTGATAATTAAAAGCCCTGAAATTCATAATCATCCACTCTGCAATACAACTCGATTCGCACAGTTAGGACGCAATGGTTAAAACAATTATATGGTTTCCAATACAGGTTGGGTCAATAGATATTTTTTTTCTCAGGAAAACACCATATGTACATTACAGGACACACATGTAGAATCGATTTAAACCGACGCATGTGTAAGTACATGAAATTTTATAGGTTTAATTAACTGCTAATTAAAACACAAATCATATGCTAAATTAGCCCTTCGGTGCAGGCAGGCCCTCAACCAGCAGGAGATGGCCAAACGAGATATTCATGTAAATAACATGCTAATGCAACGTTAGCATCTGCTGTGGTTTAGCCACGAGACGGTGGGGGGGAAGAGATTAAACAAATCAATGCTAGAATCGAATCTCTGTTCTCAATATTGACGATTCGTCCAATCTCTCTCCGTGTGTGTGTGTTGCAGCTCGTTACACGCCTGATTAGTACAGCAATTAGGGCAGGCTCAGATATTGCAACAGTTTGCCGCAAGGTGTCATGGGAGGCACAACACGTGTGCTCACTGCTCACAGCAGCAAGCGCCCATCGCCCCCTTATCGCCACGTGTCCTGCCCGTAACGGCCCCACTTTATTTTCTCAACGGGGTGAATTATGCCGTGATCCTGCATGTGTTCTCTACGAAATGAATCGCTTACGAGTACAAACCCGCATGGTCGGAAAGCGTTGCATGGTCAGGCATATGCACGGTTTTTCTTCCTCGGTCTTTTTTTTCTTACAATTTCGTGTTTAATTATGCACCGGGAAGCGTCGCGTTACACGTAAATGGGAAATCAGTTTCTAAATTACCATCGTTAGAAAAGCTCAATTATTACGAAACACCCCCCCCCCTCCCCCAGGGATTAAACACACGTTGCTGTGATTAGATTCACGAGTGAGAAAAAGCCCTGTTTTTGTTTTGGCAGAAGCGCCCCTAATGGCTGTAAACATGGGTCAACGTGAAACTCTTTCAGAATCAGAACCCGTATTTAGACTACAGGAGGAATCCGATGAGCTGTGAGGCTCTTCATCGCAGATGTCCAGTATGGGCGGGTCAGATCTTGGAAGCGAAGCAAGTTCGAGCCTTCGACGGCTCCTCGGATGGGCGACCACTCTACTTGTAACAGGTGCTATAGGCTTGCTGCGTGGCCACGTGGTGGGCATTGTAGAAAGCTGCATTGTTGTACTGTACTCCTACGCTCCCACGTCAACGGCTTTACGAAACAGGCACTGACCAATCTGGATTTGAAGTTTTCGTGACTGCATGGAATCCATACTCTTTGGTTCTTTCGGTAAAGTCACGTAGATATATTTTATTGTATACCTACGTGAAAGAATCAAAGGAGTAAGGCACTGACCAGCGTGGTGAAGTATGGTCACACGAGTCGCACGGCCTTAATCCAGCGGTGGATTAGTTATCAGGCGCTCTCGAGATAAACACACGCGCGCTCGAGTGCGAACATGGAAAGTTGTACGCTCTCTTGATTGCATCCGCCGCTGCTAATCATACTAATCATACATTGCGTTGTGAAGCACCCAGCTGTACCAACGCGTTAAATTATACTGGTAGGAACCGCCTGGTTACATCAGCCCACAGGGGATTATTGTGTCCGTCCGTCCGTCGTGCAGGGAGGGGCTGGGTGGGGAGGGGCTGGTCACCCCGTGGTGCCCTTATAAAACTCAACGTTTAACCTACTCACGCCGGCTTGTGCCCGCCCTCACAGTCGTGTATAAGCTACTACACGTGTAGCCACTTTTGCTCCTAGGATAACTAATCCGGCTACGGGCCCCGCACTTGCAAGGGCCCCGTGCTAAATGCTTTCAAGCTATCAATTCCGGTTCAGTTATTCTGCACTTGCTCTATTACTCTAGTACTATACTGCCTTCAACTTATGAACGACTGGGGTGTTTAAGGTTCTCGATCTGTCGTATTATTTGGCTGTATAGCAAATAAATAAATTACTTTACTATGCAAGTAAAAAATGTGTGTTTTAATATTTGTGTTTTTATTTATTTATTTAGGGCCCTTTTTATAAGATCGTGCTACAAGCCCCGCTCGTGCGAAGCGAAGTCGCTGGACGGCCTCGCGGGCTGTCGACTTCCCTCCCCTGCCCCGCCTGGTCCACCAATCTCCCTCCCGTGGCTGTCGTCTCGTGTTACAAACCTGGGGGGGGGGGGGGTTCTTCCACAACTCTGCCCTGTCGCCTGACGACGCTGCTTGCAATTACCGGCGAAACGTCGGACTCGAATTGTTAATGTTGGCGCAGGGTTTACTCTCCAACACACCGGTGTGCTGAACTCGTAACGAATTGGACACGTTTTGTTTACGTGACAAACCTTACTAATTGACTGTGTCGGGTTTAACTGCACATTTATATTTTACGCGATATAACCCAGAAAACATCTATTATGGGTTTTGTTAAATGTTGCCAGGCAAGTCCCACTGAACTATTCAACTCTTTTTCAGAAGCGACCTAGCCACGAATGATAGCTCAACGACATGGCTTATCAATCACGTGGGAATTAATAGCACCCAAATACTCTAAGCGCGTGCTGTTGATTCTGAATGTGGAGGGGAAAATTGGGAGAATCCGGAGCAAAATCCATACGACCACGAGGCGAGATACACAAACTCCAAATATACAGCGGCAGCAGGAGTCAGGGTCCGGTTCGAACCCACGACCTCCTGTATACCAAGCGAGGTAGTTAACATCTCCTAGCCACCTTGATGATGATGATGAGAGAGACACACACAAACTCCAAATATACAGCAGCAGCAGGCGTCAGGGTCGGGTTCGAACCCACGACCTCCTGTACACCAGGCGAGGTAGTTAACATCTCCTAGCCACCGTAGCGGGTAGGTATTATCTTCTTGGTTCTTTCGGTAAAGTCACGTAGAAGGGGAATAATAAAATAATAAAAATAAAACATAATTAAATAATTCTCACGACGTTTCGGCTACAACGCAAGCAGCCGTCCTCATGTGAAGAATGAAACACCACCAAGCTTGGAACGTATATTTAAGCTGGGTTGGAGGGGGAAGAAGAGCGCCTTGAAGCTGAGCCTTCTTATCACGGAGCTTGTTGAAGTATCTTAAAGTTTTATGGAATCCCACAGCGTAGTGGCGGTTAAATTTCGATTTAAAGCTTTCGTGACTGCAGGGATTCATCTTCTTGGTTCTTTCGGTAAAGTCAAGTCACGTAGAAGGGAAATAATAAAAATAAATAGTTGAGGGGGGTGGAGGGGGGGTGTTGCATGGCGTGTCCTACACTGCCAGCTCCAGGTGCTGCTGCCCGTCCGTTGATAGGCGCTCACCTTGCACCTGGCGGGGAAATCATCTCACCACGTGTCTGTGCAACCCATCTGTGTGTCTGTGGCTTTGTCCCCAATCTGTCCACGCTGCATCTCGGTGCTTTAATCGGCGTGTCCCGCGTGTCTGCGTTGAGCTCTTCACCCCGTGTCTACGTGTCGCCCCGTTTGTCATAGTCTCTCGCATACCACCCACCACCCACCACCCACCCCCATGTGTACCGTCTTCATCATCTTCCCCTCTTGCGAGGTCACGAACTTTAATGCTCCGAAATACAAGCACACGGGTCGGAACCCCAAATAAACAATAATCTATATAATTTGTTATAATTCGGTAAAAAAATACTCAATATTTCAAGAGCCGCAATGCACTCACTGTGTGGTGAATACGAGAAGGCGAGTCCTTAACAACAAAGAGCCGCGTGTTAACGACCTCTGCACCAGGACCCGATCTATTATTCTAGATTTGAAGTTTTCGTGACTGCAAGGATCCATACTCTTTGGTTCTTTCGGTAAAGTCACGTAGGTGAAAAAAAAGAAGTTAGTTATTTCTATTTTTTATACAAATTTTAAATAATTGAGTTATTCATATTTTTTATTCTTATTTTTTTCAATAAAATAAAATAGACATAATTTAGTCATTTCTATTTTATTTTATTTTAAATAATGTAGTTATTTATATATTTTATTCTTATTTTAATAAAAATATAAATAATTTACAAAAAAAAGAAATAATTTAGTTATTTATGTTTTGTATTTTTATTTTTTCACCTACGTGACTTTACCGAAAGAACCAAAGAATATGGACCCTATTCTCCCCCCCCCTCTCTCCTTCTTACTCTCCAGGTAAACACAGCTCACCCTGCACCTGCTGCGTGGTTCCCCGAGCCTCCCTCCCCCTACATCCTCCCCCCTACATCCTCCCCCCTCCACCCCCACCACCACCCCCACCAGGTGCACGCAGACAAAAGGCAGAGCGCGGGCAGTAGCACGACAACAGCTGCTGCGGCTCTCCGCGCTTTGCCGCACGGCCGCCCGCGGGAAGCACTTTCTCAAAGTGCACCCAAAAAAAAACTTTAATTTTTATTTTCTTCTTTGGTTCTTTCGGTAAAGTCACGTATAAAGAGAAAATAAAAAATTAAATACTAGCATACGACGTTTCGATTTCTCTGTGTGCCTATGTATGTGTCTCTCTCTCTATGTATCTCTGTGATATCTGTCTGCTTATATGTCTGTCTATATGTCTCTGGTTCTGTGTTTTATCTCTCTCTCAAATTTAGCATTCTCTGGAAGAACGTAATCCACCAGGTAGGGTGTTGACTGTTATGTTATCCGACTCTCTGTTGTATTATTACATTACATTTCTAAGTATACTAGATTTGTGTTTCTATTTCATTTATACCTGATGATTGCTTGTGTTGCAATCGAAACGTCGTATGCTAGTATTTTATTTATTATTTTCTCTTTATACGTAACTTTACCGAAAGAACCAAAGAGTAATTCCCGCAGTCACGAAAGATCCAAACTAAGTTTTATTTTTCGATTTGAAGCTTTCGTGACTGCAGGGATTCATCTTCTTGGTTCTTTCGGTAAAGTCACGTAGAAGGGAAATAATAAAATAATAAAAATAAAACATAATAAAATAATAAAAATAAAACATCATAAAATAATATAATATAAAAATATAATATAATAATGAAATGAAATAATATAATTCTCGAAAATGTTATTATTTATTATTTTATTATTTTCCTTCTACGTGACTTTACCGAAAGAACAAAGAAGATAAGTTTTATTTTCTTGTCACGTGGCCCGTGCACCGCACCACACCACCGCCTCGTGCGATTGGTCGATTGGCGCAGACGACCACGCCCACAGCGCGCGAGCTCGCCCGAGTTGGCTGACGTCACGCCGTCATCTCGCCATCGATTGGACAATAATTTCGATTTAAAGCTTTCGTGACTGCAGGGATTCATCTTCTTGGTTCTTTCGGTAAAGTCACGTAGAATGGAAATAATCATAAAAATATTGGATTATTTTTATTATTTTATTATTTTTATTTTTATTATTTCCATTCTACGTGACTTTACCGAAAGAACCATGAAGATGGACAATAATTGTGATTTTTTTTTCAGGGAGATGTTTTGACAATCCACTGCTGGATGAAGACCTCCCCGTGCCGTGTAGATCATGGAGGGGGGGGGGGTGTTGTTTTGCCATACTTCACCAGGTTGGTCACTACGGGTTGACGAAGGACCGGTTCAGATCTCACCTCGCTACTGATGTTTGCAGTGGCCAGGAATTGAACTCTGGTGGCAGATGGCCAACTACTGCGCCACCGCTTCACACCGCCATCACAACGCGCCCTCTCATATCGCACATACATCACACTCGTACATACCCCCTACTATCACACCCATCAATCACAGTAACTCCTTGCCATCATACCGCTCCCATCCACAACATCACCCCCATCCACACCATCACCCCCTCCCCGCCTCCACACGAACCCCCCGGCGTCTGTGGCGATGGATTTGACAATAAACAAAGCGATTAATAAAAAAATTCGCTTGCCCAGGTGTCCAACTCATCTTGTGGGGGGGAGGGGTGTGACACGCGGCGGTGGAGGCGTCGACGGTTTAGGACCGCGTCACGCCGAGACCACGTGGCGAGCACGTGACGAGCACGTGGCGCCGGCTAACAGCAACGACACAAAAGACAAAGACTCAGTGGACACACGCAGACACACACAGACACACACAGAGAGACAGACACACAGAGACTCACACACAGACACACACAGAGATTCAGTGGACACACACACAGACACACAGAGACACAGAGAGACACAGAGAGACACAAACAGACTCACGCAGACACACACAGACACACAGAGAGACACACACACAGAGACACACACAGAGATTCAGTGGACACACACACAGACACACAGAGACACAGAGAGACACACACAGACTCACACAGACACACGCACACAGACACTCACACAGACACGCACACAGAGACACACACACAGACACGCACACAGAGACACACACACACAGACACACTCACCCGTCATGATACACGTCGAGTCTCAAGGATGACCCCCCCCCCCCGCTTTTGGGACGACTCACGGTTTTACGAAATGTGTCTGCGCGTGTCTCATGGCTGCGCAACGGATTCACTTTGTTGTTGTTGTCATTGTTGTTGTTGTCATTGTTGTTGTCGTTGTTGTTGTTGTCATTGTTGTTGTTGTTGCCCGAGCAGAGTTAACCCGGCCCCCCGTGTAGTTTAACCGGCAATTGCTGCCGATTGTGAATGTTTTTTTTATGTCAGGGTCAGATCCACTTTCTCCGAGTAACAAAGGGGGGTGGTGGGGGACACACACACAACTATCCAAGGTGATTATTTAATCCACCAAGTGGTGGACATTAACCGATTGTTGCGACGTAAAACTCATTTTGTAACCACCCCCCCACCCCCCATGAGACTCGCCCTTGGCCCTCCAGGTTTATTTGGGTCTCGCTCCCGGTTTGTTCGGTTTCCGTCTCCGTTTACTTTTAGGATTTCAGCCGTGGGTCTCGCGGTGGGTGGGGGTTGACGAGTACAAGGCACGCTCACCACATCACCTTACCAGCAGCAATCACCAAGACAGCACAAAGACAACGATTCCCCCCGTATAGCCTCAACAGACTGTTGGGGCAAGTGCTGTTAGCGAGCACATTTAAAGGCCGGCACGGCACACGAGTGGGTGGGTGGCCAGCACCACGCCCGACCGCCTTTGTCTCCCTAGTGGCGATGGTTTACTACACCACCGCACCAGGTTACTCACCTGAGGCCGAGTCGACCTAGGGGAGGCCTAGGACCGGCTCAGATTATAATCGTCACTGGGTGTTGGCCATGGAGCGGGAACGAACTCGGGTCGCCGGGTTCGTAGCGCAGCGCGCTAACCGCTGCACCACCGCTCCCCATGCACATCGCGAGTCAGCAAAGCAAGTGACACGGATTCGCCCATTCTAGGAATCGTTAGCGTGGCACTTTGCGCTAAGATTACTCCCCGTCACCAACTCCTACCAACCCCCGCCACGGCGAGTAACAGCTGAACCTGAAGACGGAAGCTTGTGTTGCCTCCGAAACGTCGTGATTTTTTTTAATTTTATTTTACTTTTATTCATTTTAATTTTAATTTTTTTACCTACGTGACTTCACCGAAAAAACTAAGAATACGGTGTTGGAGGGCCTGTCCCTCCCCACGCCTCTTCTGAATGCCTGCATGCTCAACTTCTTTCGCACCGTACGTAGCCAACTGTGCTAATCGGAGGTGCGAGAGAGAGTCGGGGAGAGGGGGGAACAAACCAACCTCTCCACTACACCAACCCGCACCGACCGGATTGGTGAAGTATGATCAAAGGGGCTGCCGTGACAGACGTGCAAGATGCCTCGAACCAGCCGTGGACTAATTAACGTTATCTATCAACAATACAAACTGGGGACGCGAGTTAAGCGAGTTTTTTTTCGTATTTTCGCTCGGCTATTCCCGTCTACGCGGTTGATAATATTGTTCCCAGGTTGGCGACACATTCATTATTTACTTACTGCGCGAGAAACCGGTTTCCGTCGAAGCCGGTGGGGGGATGGAGGGGAGCGGAGCTGCGGTGTGATGTGTAAACACAGTGGGGAGCGGTGGCGTTGTGGTTAGCGCGCTGCGATATTAACCCGGCGACCCGGGTTCGATTCCCGCTCACGGCCAATATCGGTGATTATCTGAACCGGTACTGGGTCTCCCCTAGGTCGACTCGGCCTGAAATGAGTACCCGGTGCGGTGTGTAAACTTCGACACTGGGGAGACAAAGGCGGTCGGGCGTGGTGCTGGCTACCCACCCACCCCCCCTCGTATACCGTTCCGGCCTTCATAAATGCTCGCTAACAGCACTTGCCCCTACAGTCTGTTAAGGCTATACGGGGGATCTTTGTCTTTGTTGTGTGTCACGGCGTGTTTGTGTGTGTGTGTCACGGTGTGTCTGTGTGTGTGTATGTCACGGCGTGTGTGTGTGTATGTCACGGCGTGTCTGTGTGTGTCACGGTGTGTCTGTGTGTGCTACGTGAATGTGGAGGCTTCTGTGCCTGCGTTGTATGCCGCGCTGCGCTACCAACTTGACTCGATTTCAGACTTCTCGATATCGGGATTTTTGCACCCCCCTCCCCCCCCTATAGGGCAGACTTACAGTGTACCGGCAAAACAAAAACACGTTATCGATTCAAGGCAATATCGGATTGCCACTGATACAGCCCCATACGCCAGTACACACAAACAAAAATACATAAAATGTTCCCCCACGCAGACTGCCGGTACACGCGGGTCGACAATAAAGACGGTCCACTCACCCAGCTCTGGGGAGACGCAGCAGCAGCAGGAGCAGCAGGAGCAGCAGCAGGCGGCGTTGTGCTCGAGTCGCGACGCGTGCGGTGTTTACAAGGGCGCGACGCGACGCGATTTATACCTGAGCGACGTCTCTCCCCTGTTGTGACGTCAGCACCCAGTCTCACTTCACCCCCTCCCCCTACATCAGCCCCCACCACCCCCCCTCTCTCATCATCCACCCACCCACCAACCCATTTCACATTCACTCTTCAGTCCCACTTTAAGCACCAATCTCATTCCCCTCCCATCTAACAGGACCCCCCCTCCCTCCCTCCCTCCCCCGGCTGTCCGCCAACAATCTCACAACCCCCACCCACCCACCCTCTTCATCTCACCCCCCCCCCTCCTTCTTACGATCTCACGTAATCCCCCAGTCTCATTGCTCCCTCGACCTCTACCTGCCAACACCTCGCTCAGCCCTCAACTCGTTTCACCTCCTCATCTCACACCCCCCCCCACCCCCCACATCTTCTCCCACACCCCGCCCCCACCCCCCAAATATCCTCATCCCTATCATTCATCCAATATTCCCATCCAATTTAACCTCTCAAATCTTACCCCCCCCCCCTCTATACCATCTCCCCCCACCCCCACCGCTCCCTAACATCTCATCCCTTTTCGAATATCATCCCCCAAACTCCACCACCACCCCCCCTCCGATTACCCCATTCACTCCTCCAACCCCCACCCACTACACCCCCCCCCCCCCACACAAATCTGACACCCCCACGCGTTCTCGGATTCCTAAACCTCCGCCTCACCTCCCATGGCTCGCGCAGTCTCTTACAGCGGCCTACGACTACTCCATCAGCCATGGTCACTCCACTGCTGGATGATGAAGGCCTTTCCCTCCAGGCCGCCACCGCCGCCCCCGTCTCTCGACCCGCAGCAAGACGAGCCGATTTCATCACCAACATCGCCATCAATGAGGCCGATCTCGTGAGGCCTCGCAAGCTAAGCAACGTCATCGAGTGTGGTCATCACTTACATGGGCGACTACCCGATAACGCGCCGCAAACGATCGGCTCGCTCTCGTCGAGAGAGACAGAGAGAGACAGAGACCGGCCCAGAGACGCAAGGAGGGCCGATAGCAAAGCTGGAATGCAGCCACGCCGCGAGCCAGCACCGACAGTTGCCCGAGCTCCGCCGTCCTCTATTCGCGAAGCTGTTACCGGCCAATTGCCCGAGTGTTTACACGTGGTGGAGCAGAGCAGAGAGCACCCGGAGGATACGCACGCGTGCCAAGGGCCACAGATGGAACGGATGGGTGGGGGGGGAGGTTACGCGTGATTTGCTGTACTGCCTTCTGGCGAGCCAGGGCTGCTCGAAGCCCACCGGGGAGGGAGTTTCACCACATCCGTGCGCAGCAAAATCCACGCAGTCCTTGAATCGATGCAGTCCTTGGCGCTGCTCAGAACATCCAGCACGTGGGCTGTGTGCATCGGAACTTCTGAAAACGACGCTCGTTCGTGCGTTCGTATGAATACACCACGGCATTGAATACGTTAACCGATTTTCACCACTAAAAAAACGATCCATTGAATACGTCAACCGATATTCACCACTGAAAAACCCATCCATTGAATACGTTAATCGATATTCACCACTATAAAACGATCCATTGAATACGTCAACCGATATTCACCACTGAAAAACCCATCCATTGAATACGTTAATCGATATTCACCACTAAAAACCCTATTCATTGAATACGTCAACCGATATTCACCACTGTGTACACCTATCCATTGAATAAATTAACCGATATCGGTGATTACGATGAACTCCCTAAAAGGTGCTTAAGTTAAATTATAAGATACCCCCCCCCCCACCACCGCCCACATGGCCCACACGGCTTGTGGAAGCCTCCATCCAGCAGTGCAGAGACTAAGAGCTCTAAATCATTGTGGAGTGGGGTGGGTGTACACAGCTGCGTGTACGCGTGAATTCAGAAACGGTAGCATCATCATCTTCATGCCTCGAGGGTAGATAAAATGAGTAGCACCTGGCGAGGATTCGCCCACCACCTGGATTGACGCTTCAATGGACGTTGTCACCGATACGCGTTCGGTTTAGCAAATACTGGGACCCGCCCACAGGAACGTGGAATGATCACACACGAGTGAATGTGATGTTCGTGTTGGTCACAACCACCCCCTCGTGTGCCGTGTCGCCATTCAAAGGTGCTCGCTAACAGCACTTGCCCCAACGGCCTGTGGAGGCTACACGGACGACCTTTGTCTTTGTCTGCATGTCTGTTCATCTGCTCGTGTGTGCTTGTTTGTGTGTCTTTGTCCTGTACCTGTGCCATCTCGGTCATCTCAGTCAGTCGACCCGTGGCACCTGCTGGGTCTGCCCCGTGACCTCCTGCCAGCGGGCGTTCGACACTTCACGTGGCCTCAAGGTGCACATAGCCTGGCACAAGCGTCGTGGTGACGTCACCGCCACTTAGTGGCGAATGGCGGTTGTTGTACCTGTGCAAGGGGGAGCGGTGGCGCAGCGGATAGCGCGCTGCGCTCCGATCCCGGCAACCCGAGTTCGATTCCCGCAACATGGCCAAGACCAGTGACGATTATCTGAACCGGTCCTGGGCTTCCCCTAGGTCGACTCAGCCTCAAATGAGTACCTTCGTAGGTGCTCGCTATAACAGCACTTGCCCCTACAGTCTGTTCAAGGCTATATGGGGGATCTTTGTCTGATGTCTATGTACGTTGAACTTCTTTCGCACCGCACGTGGCCAACCGCGCTAATCGGAAGCCTTTGCCGTGTGTACTTGCGCGTATCGATCTCAACCAGGGTGATCGTGTATTTTAATTTCCGGCCACGGTCATCATCAGTGGCGAGTGAAATCAGGGACCGGTGAAACGCTTTGACGTCCCAAACCCCGGGAACTCGCGCTGCCGCTTCGTCCCGGGGCCCCTCCGGCTCCTTCTCAAACGCCTGCACGGTCTGGACCGTGTCACTGAATTATTGATAACGATGATCAAAGGCAAAGACAGCAAGCAGCACGCACGCGCACAGACGCAGAGCGCAACAACGGCCACGATGTCACGACTCACGAACGGCGCTGGTGTCAGGCTCGCTCGCTCGGGGGGGGGGGGAGGTCACCAACCAAAACAACAAGAAGAGACATTTTTTTATTCGGTAAAAAAAAAACAATAGTAATATTTGAACAACACAAAAAAACCCGGTAGTCAATAGGTAACGTCGCGAAATGGAGTGTGTATGTTATCCACCCCACCACACCACCCCTGTTCTGAAGCGAGTTTTTTCCGTGTTCTCCGGTTTCCTCGCAAAGAAAAACAACGAGGAGCTGTAACTCATAATGTCCCAATGCCAAAATATACCTGCAATCGACTCGATTACACAGAACAGCAGCAGCAGCAGCGGCAGCAACATCACGACTTCTGGTGACAACGTGGGCAGGACCCTCTTCAGCATTGAGACTCGGCGAAATAAAACATCTGGCCCTGTCCAGCAAGTATTCGACCCCTGTCCATACATAACACACACACAATGTACACACATAACACAGGTTTTTTGGGGTTAGATCGCGTCAATATATTAATGTGTCGTTAAACCCGCCACCACCCACTTTAACAGACTGTAAGGGGCAAGTGCTGTTAGCCGGAACGGTGCACGATGTTTACAAACCACACTAGGTACTCATGTGAGGCTGAGTCGACCTAGGAGAGCCCCAGGACCGGTTCAGATAATCGTCACTGGGTGTTGGCCGTGAGCAGGAATCGAACCCGGGTCGCCAGGTTCATAGCACAGCGTAGCGCTAACCGCTACTCTACCACTCCCCACACACAGACACAAAGACAAAGATCCCCGTATAGCCTTAACAGACTGTAGGGGCAAGTGCTGTTAGCGAGCACCTATGAAGGCCGGAACGGTACACAAACGAGGGGGTGGGTGGCCAGCAACCACGCCCGATCGCATTTGTCTCCCCAGTGGCGATGTTTACACACCGCACCAGGTACTCATTTAAGGCTGAGTCGACCTAGGGGAGGCCCAGGACCGGTTCAGATAATCGTCACTGGTGTTGGCCGTGAGCGGGAATCGAACCCGGGTCGCCAGGTTCATAGCGCAGCGCGCTAACCGCTACACTACCGCTCCCCACACACATACACACATACAGACACACACACATACAGACACACATGCACACGTGCACACTCGCACGCACGCGATCGAGTATAGAGAAGGGTGTCTGTTATCGTCTCAAGTTCCACACGCGGAGCCTGCACCAAATCCCCGCAGTGGCAAGACGAGATGAAAGTTTTTCACACCGCATGCGCCAAGGCAGAAACGAAACTTCCACCAACACCACCACCATCACCTCCACCATCCTCGGGCGATTCTACGAATTTCCGCGTTTAGATCCAAAGAAACATGGACTGTTTGATTAAAGTTGCGGCGCATGTCAGGTGACGGCCGTGGCATCTGTCGGAAAGACCTGTTCTTCACCTGAGGACGGCTGCTTGCGTTGTGGCCGAAACGTCGTGAGAATTGTATTTTATTATGTTTTATTTGTATTAATTTATTATTTCCCTTCTATATAAAGTTTAGTTTACATAAACGAACCAAAAGCATAATATGGATCCTGCCACGCACGATTATACGTTCTCAGCCAAAACTATTTACACAGCAACACTGCGGAAAATTGCGCCGATTCCGATATCCCTCGCCACCGACTTTTAACCCAAAATGCGGCCGGGTGAACATGAAAGTTGGTTCGCTCGCTGACCACCGCGTCGCAGCTCCACGTCCCTCGTCGTAATTCGGGACGCGGTTTAATCTGTCGGAGGTGTCGCCGGTCACCGAGCAGGTTCAAGTTCAAGTTCAAGTAATTGTATTAGGTATAGCCCTGTGAGCCATTCGGCTCTTGAATCGGGTGCGCACGTGCGCACGGAAACAGACGGTTACGCGCAAACTAGCGGACGACGACGGTGTGGTTGCCCTTTACACCTGAGCCCATGAGATTATTCCGTGACCTTTCCGTGACTTGAGATGGATTTATTGCACTTTAGATTCCGCAACCCTCGTAAATACCGTACGAAAACCAACGCATCGTGGCTGCTTGTTTTCAGACAGAAGGCATGTCGCTATAAATAGCTCATGCGGTCGGAGGAGTTGAACAAGGAGAGACGAAAACATTGCGCGTGACGTTGCGAGGAGGAGGAGGAGGCTTGTGGGTTACGTGAATTGCCCCCGTCACCACCTCTACCTGTACGGGTAGCAACGCGTGTGCACGCGCGCACCAATACGATAGAAAAAACAGGGTAGAGGAGCAGCCCCGCAAGTGCTTACTCCACGCCTCTGCTGGCGGAACATGTCCCACGAGAGGGAGATGAAGAGAGCCCCGCTCTCTGCGCTCGCTCGTCACCGTGGCGTGCGCGATGACCACCACCACCACCACCACGTGACTTTTCTTTCGTGTGGTGCGCGGTGCTTTTAGCGCCACAGCGCGTGGATTTGTAGCGTTTGTTTTCATCTGTTTGCTGGTGACTTTGTGCGTTTCATATCGGAATCGCATCCAGTGCTGTTGCTGCTGGCGGCAATAAAAGTTGTTTAAAAGTCAAAAGTCTCCCTCCACGCTGGCGTTGACGTCTTAGAAGAGTTTGGGGCGTCCACGCTTTTCTCCCACCACTCCTGACCTGCCCATCCAATCCACTATAGCTGTGATGTTGAACCCATGATAACCCACTCCTGGCCTGACCATCCACTATAGCTGTGATGCTGAACCCATGATAACCCACTCCTGGGTGGGTGCACAGAGGCCGGGTGGATGTAAGGAACTTGCCCATTGTTTCAACTGCATCTCGACCTTTCAGATGCGCTTCTGCGGCCGTCTGGGACGTTCTTTCTTCCGAAATTAAGAAGCTACTGGAGCTTTGAATTTTTAAATAATCGAGATTGAAAACTCACTTCTATAGAACTGCTCTTTGTGTTTAGTTTAGTTTTTGTCCCCCCGCACCTCCGAGTAGCACGGTTGGCTGCGTACGGTGCGAAAGAAGTTCTGCGTACATAGATAACACGGTCGCGTCGGTAGGCAGAACAGGCGACCTCTGGGATTGCAAGTCCAGTGTGCTAACAGCATCGCGATCTTTTAGGACGAGAAATACCATCTACGTCGGGCGTGTCGTGACAAGAAATTGGCTGGCTTGAAGGTCGTGATTGAGCACAAGTTGTGTGCGAAAATATCAGGAGGAAGAAAATTACAATGCTCGATGATGTTCATCATGGAATGACATATGGACGTATTTTGGGTCGATAAAACTAGTACCACTTTGTGCAATGTAAATACTGCCCTGGGCCATGGGAACATGGAATTTCCACCACTATATGCTCGTTGGAGGCTACATTTTGACTTTGCTTTACTCTGACTTCCACCGCCACGGAAAGGGAGACAAAGGCGGCCAGGAATGCGTGGTGCTGACGTCACCACCATTTTTTTCATCCTGTGTGCGTGTCGCGGCGCTCGCAGACAACATCTGACCAACCCATTCATCCAGGCAAAAACAGCCGGTGTTTATCTGACATCTTTATATTTTAATAAGCAGTTTGCGCTCAGTGTGTGCGTGAGAGAGGATGTGTGTGTGTATGTGTGTATGTGTGTGTTTGTGTGTATGTGTGTGTTTGTGTGTGTATGTGTGTATATGTGTGTATATGTGTGTCTGGGCAGCCACCGCATGCCTAAACAGCTTTTGTTCGGCCGGATCGAGGGGGCTAAACGGGCGCGGCACGGGCTAGAGAAGAGATGGAGTGATTCGGTACAGGAGGACGTGGAGCTGAGTGGACTTGCCGATGACTGGTACCAGCGGTGTCAAGATCGGCCTCTGTGGAGGAGGCTCGTGAAGGACGCTACTGGGCAGTTGGAGGCAGTGGCCCTCCAACAACAACGGAGGGCGGAGGAGCGACGCTCACAACAACGAGCGGAGCGCCGGGTGGCTAAAGCACAGCAAGTTGGTACAGTAGGGGGCACAGGTGTTGCATCAGCCAGTCATCTCGGTCATCTCAGTCAGTCGACCCGTGGCACCTGGGTCTGCCCCGTGACCTCCTGCCAGCGGGCGTTCGACACTTCACGTGGCCTCAAGGTGCACATGGCCTGGCACAAGCGTCGTGGTGACGTCACCGCCACTTAGTGGCGAATGGCGGTTGTTGTTGTTGTTGTTGGTGCGGTAGTGTAGCGGTTAGCGCTACGCCGCGCTACAAACCCGGCCACCCGAGTTCGATTCCCGCTCACGGCCAACAACACCCAGTGTCGATCATCTGAACCGGTCCTGGGCCTCCCCTAGGTCTACCCAGCCTCAAATGATGACCTGGTGCGTTGTGTAGTAAACATCGCCACTGGGGAGACAAAGGCGGCCGAGCGTGGTTACTGGACACCCACCTCCAAACAGCACTTGCCCCAAGAGCCTGCGAAAGGCTACGCGGGGGATCTTTGTCTTTGTTACATTGTAATTATATCAGCGTCGCCCGTGAAAGCCGAGAGGGGGGTGGGGGCGGGGCTCTGTGGGTCTGTGACGTCACCGCTCAGCTGTTGTCAGGTGAGAGCGGCGACGGCGGCTTCACCTGGTCGCCTCGTGGAGCACGTGACCGTGCGAACGGGGCCAATGACATGCGCGTCTCTCCTGGCGCTGTGCGCGTGTTTTTGTTTTGTGTGTGGCCTTTGCGCGCGTGTGTGTTATTGTGCGTGTCTCTGTGTGTGTCTGTGTGTGTGTTATTGTGCGTATCTCTGTGTGTGTCTGTGCGTGTGTTATTGTGCGTGTGTGTCTGTGTGTGTGTCTGTGTGTGTTATTGTATGTGTGTGTGTTATTGTATGTGTGTGTCTGTGTGTGTGTTATTGTGCGTGTGTGTCTGTGTGTGTGTTATTGTGCGTGTCTGTGTGTGTCTGTGTGTCTGTGTTATTGTGCGTGTCTGTGTGTGTGTATATGTGTGTGTCTGTGTGTGTTATTGTATGTGTGTGTGTTATTGTATGTGTGTCTGTGTGTGTGTGTACATGTGTCTGTGTGTGTGTCTGTGTGTTATTGTATGTGTGTGTCCGTGTGTCTCTGTGTGTATATGTGTGTCTGTGTGTGTGTATATGTGTGTGTCTGTGTGTTATTGTGTCTGTGTGTTATTTTATCTGTGTGTGTGTCTGTGTGTGTGTATATGTGTGTGTGTAGGGAGCGGTGGTGTAGTGGTTAGCGCGCTGTGCTACGAACCCGGCGACCCGGGTTGGATTCCCGCTCACGGCCAACACCGGTGACGATTATCTGAACCGGTGCTGGGTCTCCCCTAGGTCGACTCAGCCTAAAATGAGTAACTGGTGCGGTGTGTAAACATCGCCACTGGGGAGACAAAGGCGGTCGGGCGTGGTGATAGCCCCCCTCGTGTACCGTTCTGGCCTTAATAGGTGCTCGCTAACAGCACTTGCCCATCAGTCTGTTACGTTATATGGGAGATTGTGGGGGTCGCTAGCCCCCGAGATCCCTCCCTCGATAATGCTAACGGCCGGGCTAGCATCATCAATCGCCCCCCCGCTGCTAGGTTCCTCACCCGTGGCGTGGGAACCATCGCCCGAGGATTCCCCTCCCCCGCGGGTCCGCGTAGCCGGCATGGCTAATTACCGAGTAGTATTCTGCCCCTCCCTACTACGATACCTCCCTGTCCTAATCGCGCGCCTGCAACCCACACGGAGCGAACGTACGCACGCCCACACACACACACGCCGCTCCGCGCACTCCAACTCAACTCGCGTTATGATCGCGCACCTGTATCGCACACGGGGTGGTCGCACGCACACACACGCAGCTCCCCACGCGACACCCACTCTTGCGCCGCTCTGCGCCGCGCTGGTCGCTCACGTTACGATCGCGCACCTGGAGTACGCCGATTACGCACGCCGAGAGCTTACGCAAGTAACGAGCACACGCAAGCGGGGCACACGCCGACACGACGACTCGTCCCCTCCCCCACTCGCGCGTGCACGTCAACCCAAATATCGTACAAGGACGATTCTCTTCTCACACGGCTGCGTAGTCACGCCAACACACAAAAGTGCTCTCCCCGGGCGTTAACGCACACACCTCCGTACCCGCACAATCGGACAGAGACCACGGCCTTTATGCATACATCGACCACACACTCGCGAATGCAGTGCACGCTAATACCACGTTCCAAAAACACCCAACAACACGGTTTTGTTACTACGCTCGAGATTTTATTAGCCCTTGCTAACCAACCGAGCCACCCGTGTGTGTGTGCGGGCCCGCAAGGCGCTTCTAACCCACACTCTGGTGCCGTGTAGCCCTCTTCTATGCTGAGCTCTCTGCTAAACCGCTTTCCCACTCGTCCTTACCCCGAACTAACCCTCTCCTACGGACCCTACTCTCCGCTCTGAGGTGTTGTAAGGCGCGCAACACGATACCGTCTGTAGTCCTTGGTGACCTTGCGGCGCTCAGATCGTCCTGCAGACAATCTAGCGGCTCGCCCGATGACTCCTTCGTCGCTGACCCCGTGTCCAAACTCCAGAAGAAGAGAGTTCCCTACTGCCCCTGCGTTTTCTTTTAAACTATTCACATCAAAGGCTAGGCGCCCCCGTCCCGACCGCCTTGGTCTCTCGACCAATCCTGAGCCTAGGATTTCCCGCTCTTTTGCGATCCCGCCGGCCTTTGAACTTTCGACCAATCAGTCGTCCCGGTTCCTGATCCCAGCTATCTGCCTTGCTGACCCGTGTTTGTGTTTGTATGCGTTTCTAACTGCGGGGCTCTCTGAGCTCGCCGTGGTCGTGCGATCTCAAATCCGCCCACGGCGCCGCAGTGTTACTTGGCCTGGGAAGGGTCCTGTCCAATTCCCTGGCCCTGAGAAACCGTGGGGTAACCCCCCTAGGGGGCCCTCGGGTGAAAACTCAGGGTAGGTGACCCGACCACGAGGCCCTACGTGGGTGCGGGTGCGTGTTTATGTGGGGGGGGTGATGGGGGGCAGTGCGGCGGTGGAAGCCGGGCGGCTCCCTGGCTCGGCCGAGCGGCCCCGTCGCTGTGGCACCACATAGCCCCCCGGGGTGCCAGTCCCCGTCCCGGGTTGACTGGAGCACCTCGCCTGGGTTGCCCCCACGAGGTATCGCCGCGGGGTCCGCGGGATTCGCCCGGCCCTTGTGGCTGGCCTCGGGGGTGGCGGCTCCGTCTCCTGGGGCTCCGGCGGTGGTCTCCTCCTCCATTCCAACGGCTCCCCTCGGTCTCTGGCACCTGCGGGCTGGGGAACAAACTCAGAGGCGGTGGGGTTTAAGGGTCGCCGTCCTCGTCGCCCCCGGCCCCGCCCGGGGCCCCTCGGAGCCCGGGGCTCCGTGGGGCCCATATACTGCGCGAGGCCCCCGGGCACGGGGGGTAGGGGGACCCCGGGGTTTCGGGGTACTTGGACGGCGGGGCTCCCCCCCTCGGGGGCTGCTCGCCACGGCTTCAGTCGGCGGATGTTGACCACCATCTCCCGGCCCCTCTCTCCTCCCTGAATCAGCACCGTCCATGGTGAGATCTGCCGTCTCACAATCCAGGGTCCTCGCCAGTAGGTGGTCAGCTTCCCCACCTGTCCGGCACCGACGCGGGGAGTGTACAGCCACACCTCGGAGCCCGCAGTGTAGAAGGGGGGCTCCATACGGGGTCGGGCGCCCTGCTCTTGCCGCTGGTGCGCGGCCTCTCCGTGCGGGTAGGCTCGGCCCCTGGCCCCTCGCAGGGTCTCCAGCAAGTGCTCCACGGGGTGGCTCCCTTCCTCCCGTTGCGGCGGAGGGACACCGAACAGCAGATCTGCGGGCAGGCGAGACTCGCGACCAAACATCATTAGGAACGGGGTCTGTCCTGTAGATGTGTGAACGGCGGTGGTGTAGGCGAACAGGGCATAGGGGAGGTGTTCGTCCCAGTCCTGTTGATTCGCGGCCGCCATGCGTTTAAGCTTCCCGGCCAGAGTCTGGTTCATCCTCTCTACCATCCCGTTCGCCTGGGGGTGATATGCCGTGGTTCGGTCCTTCTGGATCCCGAACTCTCGGCACAGCGCCTGGAATAGTTCGGCCTCGAATTCACTACCCTGGTCGGTAATGACTCGTTCGGGGATCCCGCACTTAAGTACGTAGTTTTCCACGAAGGCCCGGGCCACTACGAGGGCTGTTTTATCCGGGATAGCCACCGCCACGGGGTAGCGGGTGAAGTACTCCACCGCTACAAGAATATATCGGTTGCCCCGGTGGGATCGTGGAAAGGGCCCTTGCAGGTCGATTCCGACCAACTGATTCGTCCGACTGACTCGGAACGGCCTCAGGGGTACCTGGTACCTCGCCGGCTTTTGCCCACACTGCTGACAGGCCCGGCAGCCCTGCACCCAGGCGGCCACATCTTGCGCCAATTTAGGCCAGAGATACTGGCGACGCAGAGTCTCCCGGGTGCGCCGTTCCCCATCATGGCCCCCGAGCGGGTGGTCGTGTACCAGTCGTAGCAGCTGGGGTCGCACCTGGGCAGGAACACAGATACACCCCGGCTGGCCGGCCTCGGTTAACTCCCGTACCACTCCGTTCTGTACACACAACCGGGCATACAAACCGCTCCAGGGTCCTGGTAGGGCGCTCTTTTCCTCCCGCAGTGCCGCCTCCACTGCCGCCAGATCCGGATCTCGCTGCTGGGTCTGTCTCAGCTGCTCGTCGTTTAGGCCCGGGAAGGCACAGCCGACGTCCTCCTGGATCCGTCCGATCGGGTCCCGAGCCGCGGGTCCCGCGCTTGCCGGGCGGTCGACGGGATCCTCAGTGCCACCTGCGAGGGTCTCTGTGGCGCACACTGCACTCTCTCTCGGGGGGGGGAGTTTAGTTTCCGCGCGCTCCTTGGGTTCTGCTGCCTGGCGGCAGCGTCCCCCCGTGAAGCACGGGCAGGCGTCTCCCTCCCTCGTCTCAGCGCGCACCGCGGGCCGTCTTGACAAGGCGTCCGCGTTCGCGTGTGTCCGCCCCGCTCGGTACTCGATCTGCAGGTTGTACTCCTGCAGCTGCGCCAGCCATCGAGCCATCTGCCCCCGCGGTTCCTTGAATGTAAGGAGGAACTGCAGTGCATAATGATCGGTGCGCACACGACATTTCCTGCCGTACAAGTACGGTCGGAACTGTTTACACGCGAAAATTACAGCATACAGTTCCTGACGGGTTACACAATAGTTCAGTTCGGCCCCGCTCAGGGTCCGACTGGCGTACGCGATGACCCGCTCCGTCCCACCCTGCACTTGCGACAGCACCGCGCCCAGCCCACTGCTGCAGGCGTCAGTGTCCAAAATAAAATCGGTGGTGAAATCTGGGAAAGCCAAGGTGGGGGTGTGGGTGAGGTGGTCTTTGAGTGTGGTGAAAGCCGTCTGGCAGGCCTCCGACCACTGATAGGGGTTCTTAGGGGAGGTGAGTTGGGTGAGGGGGCGTGCAATCTCACTGAATCCCTTTACAAATCGACGGTAATAAGTGGCGAGTCCCAAGAATGACCTGATCTCCGTCAGGTTCCTCGGCCGCGGCCAATCCACTACGGCACGCACCTTCTCGGGATCGGTGCTCACCCCTGCCTCGCTGACTCGGTGTCCGAGGTACCCCACCTCGCGTTGCGCAATGTAACACTTGCGTGGCTTGAGCTTGAGATGGGCTGCTCGCAGTCGCTGGAATACTTCCCGCAGCCTGGACCAGTGTTCGGACAGCGACCTACTGAACACTATTACGTCGTCCAGGTAAATCAGGCACTGTTCCCACTGCAAGCCCCGCATCACCAACTCCATCAACCGCTGGAACGTCGCGGGCGCGTTAGTGAGTCCGAACGGCAACACTCGAAACTCAAACAGGCCCATCGGGGTGGTGAATGCTGTTTTTGGCCGATCCTCCTCCGTCATCTCCAGCTGCCAGTAACCGGACGCCAGATCGAGGGTGGAAAAATACCGCGCTCCTGCGAGACTGTCGAAGGTGTCGTCGATGCGTGGGATGGGAAAAGCGTCGCCGAGGGTGACTGCGTTCAATTTTCGGTAATCAACGCAGAACCGAGTCGATCCGTCCTTTTTCGTTACCAGTACCACCGGGGCAGACCAAGGGCTCGCGGAGGGCTGGATTATGTTATTGCGTAGCATATCCGTGACTGCCTCTTTGATCTGGGTCCGTTCAGGCGCGCCCACTCGGTATGCGGGGAGTTTGATGGGTCGGGCTGCACCTGTGTCAATTTGGTGCTTGACCAGGTCGGTCCGGCCCACGTCCGAATCGTGCTCACTGAACACGTCGGCGTACTCCCGCAATAACCCGCGCAGCTGATCGGCCTCCCCCTTAGGTAAGGCTGCCCAAGGCACATGTAACGCATCCTGCAGGGGAACAATCTCGGCTCGGGGGGTCGGGCCGACCCGCCAGGCCAGATCCTGGCTGTCCTCGGGGCGGCCAGGGTCCTCCGCCCAGAGTGCGAACACCGAGTCGTTCGAGTGGCGAGCATGCAGGGGGTGTACGGTGGCTACCGGGGTGCGTCGTCGTATCATTGCCGGGGTACTGTGTGGGTTAAACACACGTATAAACAGCCGGCCCCCATCTGCGTTTACCAGTGTGGCTGACCCTACCACCCCGTATCGCGATGCCAACTCCGGGTGAGGAGTCAGCATTACCTCGCCCGATGGTCGGTGGGTTGGGTCGGTGGAGAGGGTTGCCACTGGCACCAGCATCTCGGCGAGAGGCCCGATGGTGACGGCCGACACCAGCGTAGCGGCCACAGGTGCGAAGCGGGGGCGCGTTGGTTCTCGTCCCAGGAACGGTATCCGCTCGCCGTTGCTCTCCATGGTGGCGCATCGCTGGCGGGGTTGCACGTTGAGTCCCAGCCGTTCTAAGAGGTCGGTACCTGCGATACACTCGTGACACAACGCACTCGACACGTAGAACTCCTGGGTGCACACCTGACTGCCTATGCGGACCTCTAGGGTGGCTCTCCCCAGCAGCCCCATTCCGGCTCCGCTCGCCGTGTGCAGCGCGCGGTCCGGTGCCTGCAGGTGACGCACGTCGACCCCGATCGCGCTGCAGTGCGCTGCGCTCACGAGCGAGGCCACCGCCCCCGTGTCCAGCAGAATTCGGGTACGCACTCCGTTTACCTCCCCTTCCACCAGCGACGTGGCCCCCGTGATCCCCGCCACCAGCTCCCGTAGCCAGTCGCCAGGAGTCACCGTTTCCGTGGGCGTTGTTGTTGGAACCTGTGTGGAGATCACTCGCTCGCCATTATTACCGTCTTTTTGCATCGGGACCGCTTCGAATGCACCCCCAGATGGTCCACTCTCTAGGGGGCGTTGGGGTTTAACCCCGGCGCGTTTCTAGCGCGGGCGATCTGCGGACAGTCTCTCACGAGATGCCCTCGCCGGTCACACAGGTAACACGCACGGGGGGCCGTCCCGTAGGAGCCCCCCCGTCCGTTCCCTATCCCCCCTCCGGCACGCCGCTGCCCCGACTCTGCCTCCAGTCGAGCCACTCTCCCAGTTAATCCTCCTACCTCGGCCTGGACCGTCTCTACCATTGTCTCCAGCGCAGTCATGTGTGCCCGTACTTGGGTTACCTTGTTGTCTACTTGGGTTACCCTGTCACCTACCTGGGTTACCTGGCCGGAGACATCCTTTATACCCGTTTGTATACCGGCAACCCATCCCGGGGTTGTCTCGCGGGACACTGGAGGTTCTCTTTCCCGGCCCCTTACCGTCCTCGCGAGCTCCTGTTCCTCCTCCTCGTCTTCCGAGAGCAGGCTCGCAATGGCGCGCTCTCGTCCCAGCCCCCGGAGCTGCGCGCGTTCGCTGTGAATTCTTTCACACTTACGTGCGCGCTCGACAAGGGTGTTAAAGGGAAGACGTGGGCAGCTCATGTCTGGCTGCCACCACGCCGTGCGAGACAGGTACCGCTGGATTTTCTCGGCAGCCAGTTCCTCAATAACCTCAGTTGCGTACCCCGGGCGTGCGATCTTTGTTAACTCGCGCACATCCTCGGCGTAATCACGGAGATCTTCGCCAGGTTGGCGACGGCGCGCCTCTAAGGCCGATTTTGCTTCCTCCTCGTCACGCGTGCCAAAACGCTGATCGAGTCGGCGCATCAGCTCCTCTAGCTGTGTCTGTGCGCTCGCGGGTAACGCTTCTACAAAATCGGCTGCCCGCCCATCAAGATTCATATTAAGTTGACGTACTGCCTGCGCGTCCGTCCATCCATTAATTTCCTTGGCCCCTAAGAGATTGCGGGCGAATGCCTTCCACGAAGGGGCCCCCCGGCCGGTAAATATCAGTCTTATTTTAGCGTGAGGTAACGCGGGGGTCCGTACCGCTTCCGACACCAATTTGTGGGGGTCGCTAGCCCCCGAGATCCCTCCCTCGATAATGCTAGCGGCCGGGCTAGCATCATCAATCGCCCCCCCGCTGCTAGGTTCCTCACCCGTGGCGTGGGAACCATCGCCCGAGGATTCCCCTCCCCCGCGGGTCCGCGTAGCCGGCATGGCTAATTACCGAGTAGTATTCTGCCCCTCCCTACTACGATACCTCCCTGTCCTAATCGCGCGCCTGCAACCCACACGGAGCGAACGTACGCACGCCCACACACACACACGCCGCTCCGCGCACTCCAACTCAACTCGCGTTATGATCGCGCACCTGTATCGCACACGGGGTGGTCGCACGCACACACACGCAGCTCCCCACGCGACACCCACTCTTGCGCCGCTCTGCGCCGCGCTGGTCGCTCACGTTACGATCGCGCACCTGGAGTACGCCGATTACGCACGCCGAGAGCTTACGCAAGTAACGAGCACACGCAAGCGGGGCACACGCCGACACGACGACTCGTCCCCTCCCCCACTCGCGCGTGCACGTCAACCCAAATATCGTACAAGGACGATTCTCTTCTCACACGGCTGCGTAGTCACGCCAACACACAAAAGTGCTCTCCCCGGGCGTTAACGCACACACCTCCGTACCCGCACAATCGGACAGAGACCACGGCCTTTATGCATACATCGACCACACACTCGCGAATGCAGTGCACGCTAATACCACGTTCCAAAAACACCCAACAACACGGTTTTGTTACTACGCTCGAGATTTTATTAGCCCTTGCTAACCAACCGAGCCACCCGTGTGTGTGTGCGGGCCCGCAAGGCGCTTCTAACCCACACTCTGGTGCCGTGTAGCCCTCTTCTATGCTGAGCTCTCTGCTAAACCGCTTTCCCACTCGTCCTTACCCCGAACTAACCCTCTCCTACGGACCCTACTCTCCGCTCTGAGGTGTTGTAAGGCGCGCAACACGATACCGTCTGTAGTCCTTGGTGACCTTGCGGCGCTCAGATCGTCCTGCAGACAATCTAGCGGCTCGCCCGATGACTCCTTCGTCGCTGACCCCGTGTCCAAACTCCAGAAGAAGAGAGTTCCCTACTGCCCCTGCGTTTTCTTTTAAACTATTCACATCAAAGGCTAGGCGCCCCCGTCCCGACCGCCTTGGTCTCTCGACCAATCCTGAGCCTAGGATTTCCCGCTCTTTTGCGATCCCGCCGGCCTTTGAACTTTCGACCAATCAGTCGTCCCGGTTCCTGATCCCAGCTATCTGCCTTGCTGACCCGTGTTTGTGTTTGTATGCGTTTCTAACTGCGGGGCTCTCTGAGCTCGCCGTGGTCGTGCGATCTCAAATCCGCCCACGGCGCCGCAGTGTTACTTGGCCTGGGAAGGGTCCTGTCCAATTCCCTGGCCCTGAGAAACCGTGGGGTAACCCCCCTAGGGGGCCCTCGGGTGAAAACTCAGGGTAGGTGACCCGACCACGAGGCCCTACGTGGGTGCGGGTGCGTGTTTATGTGGGGGGGGTGATGGGGGGCAGTGCGGCGGTGGAAGCCGGGCGGCTCCCTGGCTCGGCCGAGCGGCCCCGTCGCTGTGGCACCACAAGATCTTTGTCTTTTGTGTGTGTGGTGATGTCTGTGTTGAATCGTCTCTTGTGTGACTCTGCGCATGTTTTTAAGCCTTCGATTGTGTCGTTGTAGTCGTAGTCCGTGTGCTACCTCAGCGGCGACTTATTTGCACCGGTCCTGGGCGATACCAAGGTTGACTCAGCCTCAAATGAGTACCTGGTGTAGTGAGCATCATCATGGGGGGGGGGGGAGACAAAGACGGCCCGGCCGGAGTTGCTGGCCACCCAGCCCCTCGTGTGACGTACACAGGTGTTCTCTGTCAGCTCTTGCCCCAGAGGCTACACTGGGGACCTTTGTTTTGCCATCTGTTTGGTGTCTGCGAGCGCGCCGCGGTTTTTGCGCGCTGCGATACGAACCCGGCGCTTGCGTTCGAATTGCCGCTCACGACCACCGACACCAATGACGATTATCTGAACCGGACCTGGGTCTCCCCTAGGTCGACTCAGCCTCAAATGAGTACCTGGCGTGGTGCGTAAAAACATCGCCACTGGGGAGACAAAGGCGTGGCGCTTGGCCACCACCCCCCCCCCCCTCGTGTCGAGCTCCCTAGTTATCACCATCATCATCATGCTGATGACAAGGACGACGAAAGGTGGGAGCGATTCAGGTGAGGCCCGGAAACTCGTCCCTCCGTTGAAACTTGTCTCACGCGACGTGTACCCACCAACATATTGATGTCTCTTGCTGGGTATGCAGAGCCTCGGAGATGACGGTGGGGGGGAGTGGGGGGCCTTAAGAAACGTGTCCACTGTTTCAGTAGCCCCTGCCGGGAGATCGAGCCGGTGAACCTCTGGATTGAAAGTCCATTGTGCGCACAATCACACCACGGGCGGCGTAGTCCCCAATGGGGCCGTCCATAAATGACGTCACGCGATTTTGGACGATTTTCGACCCCCCCCCCCTCCCGTCGTCACACGGCGTCACAAAAAGTCAGACCCCCCCCTCAAATATGACGTCACAAAGCTCTGCCCCCCCCCTAAAAATATAAAACGTGCTTCAAATCGCTGTAAACTATTGTCATTGTAGTGCGTATTTAATGTGGCGCTGCACTCTGATGTTGGAGGAGAAAACATTTATTAAAAAGTATATTTATATAAGTAGAACGTGTTGTCTATATTTATTTAAAGTTGCGCATTTTGATGTGACGTCACATTTCTCAACCCCCCCCCCCCAACTTCGTCACACATCGTCACAAATGTCTGACACCCCCCCCCCCTAGGTGCGTGACGTCATTTATGGACGGCCTCTATGATACAAAACGACACGAAGTAAATCACAACCTTTTGTCAAATCCACCTGCTGGGTCGTTCGCCGGTGTTTGTTTGGCCATACTTCACCTCGCTGGTCGGTGCGGGTTGAAATCGGGCGCCCTGAGCTGAGCTGGGTTCAGACATCACTCGCGACATTGGTTGCGCGGGTGCGCTAACCACTGCGCCACCGCTCCGTCCAAGATCATGTTTCTAAATAGGAACGCGTTTGCAATTAACTCCGTTCCAGAGTTATTGCTCAAAACGTTAATTGCCTGAATTTTATATGAAAGTGTTGGAATCAAAGTTTACGACTAAGCTGATTATGCACCAACCTAATCATTCAGGAGGTCACGTGCTTGGCACCAAATTACGTCGGAGTAGAGTGAGATGAGAGGGGAGAGGTAGGAGAGTGCGTAGAGGAGAGTAGAGTGAGATGAGAGTGGAGAGGTAGGAGAGTGCGTGGAGGAGAGTAGAGTGAGATGAGAGGGGAGAGGTAGGAGAGTACGTGGAGGGGAGTGGAGTGAGATGAGAGTGGAGAGGTAGGAGAGTACGTAGAGGAGAGTAGAGTGAGATGAGAGTGGAGAGGTAGGAGAGTACGTGGAGGGGAGTAGAGTGAGATGAGAGGTAGGAGAGTGCGTGGAGGAGAGTAGAGTGAGATGAGAGTGGAGAGGTAGGAGAGTACGTGGAGGAGAGTAGAGTGAGATGAGAGGGGAGAGGTAGGAGAGTGCGTGGAGGGGAGTAGAGTGAGATGAGAGTGGAGAGGTAGGAGAGTGCGTGGAGGGGAGTAGAGTGAGATGAGAGTGGAGAGGTAGGAGAGTGCGTGGAGGGGAGTAGAGTGAGATGAGAGTGGAGAGGTAGGAGAGTGCGTGGAGGAGAGTAGAGTGAGATGAGAGTGGAGAGGTAGGAGAGTGCGTGGAGGGGAGTAGAGTGAGATGAGAGTGGAGAGGTAGGAGAGTACGTGGAGGAGAGTAGAGTGAGATGAGAGGGGAGAGGTAGGAGAGTGCGTGGAGGGGAGTAGAGTGAGATGAGAGTGGAGAGGTAGGAGAGTGCGTGGAGGAGAGTAGAGTGAGATGAGAGTGGAGAGGTAGGAGAGTGCGTGGAGGAGAGTAGAGTGGGATGAGAGGGGAGAGGCAGGAGAGTGCGTGGAGGGGAGTAGAGTGGGATGAGAGGGGAGAGGCAGGAGAGTGCGTGGAGGGGAGTAGAGTGGGATGAGAGGGGAGAGGTAGGAGAGTGCGTGGAGGGGAGTAGAGTGGGATGAGAGGGGAGAGGCAGGAGAGTGCGTGGAGGGGAGTAGAGTGGGATGAGAGGGGAGAGGCAGGAGAGTGCGTGGAGGGGAGTAGAGTGAGATGAGAGGGGAGAGGCAGGAGAGTACGTGGAGGGGAGTAGAGTGGGATGAGAGGGGAGAGGTAAGAGAGTGCGTGGAGGGGAGTAGAGTGGGATGAGAGGGGAGAGGCAGGAGAGTGCGTGGAGGGGAGTAGAGTGGGATGAGAGGGGAGAGGCAGGAGAGTGCGTGGAGGGGAGTAGAGTGGGATGAGAGGGGAGAGGCAGGAGAGTACGTGGAGGGGAGTAGAGTGGGATGAGAGGGGAGAGGTAGGAGAGTGCGTGGAGGGGAGTAGAGTGGGATGAGAGGGGAGAGGCAGGATAGTGCGTGGAGGGGAGTAGAGTGGGATGAGAGGGGAGAGGCAGGATAATGCGTGGAGGGGAGTAGAGTGGGATGAGAGGGGAGAGGCAGGAGAGTGCGTGGAGGGGAGTAGAGTGGGATGAGAGGGGAGAGGCAGGATAGTGCGTGGAGGGGAGTAGAGTGAGATGAGAGGTAGGAGAGTGCGTGGAGGGGAGTAGAGTGAGATGAGAGGGGAGAGGTAGGAGAGTGCGTGGAGGGGAGTAGAGTGGGATGAGAGTGGAGAGGTAGGAGAATGCGTGGAGGGGAGTAGAGTGAGATGAGAGGGGAGAGGTAGGAGAGTGCGTGGAGGGGAGTAGAGTGAGATGAGAGGTAGGAGAGTGCGTGGAGGGGAGTAGAGTGGAATGAGAGTGGAGAGGTAGGAGAGTGCGTGGAGGGGAGTAGAGTGAGATGAGAGGTAGGAGAGTGCGTGGAGGGGAGTAGAGTGAGATGAGTGGGGGGAGGTAGGAGAGTGCGTGGAGGGGAGTAGAGTGAGATGAGAGAGAGATAAAGAGTGCTACATAACGATGAAGACACAAACAGCAGCATTAATTAAACGTTGACACTTGCGAACTTACGCGTGCGTGTGTTTGTGCCGAGGAAGGAGCCTCCGATTGCGCAATCCCGGCATCAACAGCGGATCACGAGGAGACAGAATGTGCGCGAGTTTCGTCCTCTTCTCAGAACCAGCGGCCACTCCTCCTCCTCCTCCACACAGAGGCCAAGCACAACAACATTCCTGACGCCACCGAAACCATTCCGGTACCGCGGTCAGCCATCGGCAGCCACGTGCAAATCCACTGCTGGTTGAAGGCCTCTCAAAAGCCACCCACACCACCACCACAACCACCACCCTCGCGGTTCCACGCTGCGTGCCTCCCCCAATGAGCGAAGCCCGTCTGTCTGTCCGCGCAACTTTATTGGACTCAAATCATCGGCGACGAAATCACTCGGAACGCACCCGGACTTCGCTAGGATCTCGGAAGCCAAGCAGGCTTCGAGCCTGGATAGTGCTTGCGATGGGTGACCGCCATGCACGACAGGCCGACACAGGGCAGCTGGGACCCTCCGTCCTGGTCAACAGAGCGGGGTGCACAGCAAATCCGTTGTGCGGTACTTCTACGCGCCCACGTCTATGCTCATTGTTTTTGACCAAACAGCATCGGAGACCCGCGGTTAAAGAATGGCCCAACAACCGTTGCGTACGTGGATTAACAAAGCGGCTGTGAATGTATCATTGTGAAATGTGAGCGGGTACTTCCAAAAGCCACTCCAACTGGATCAAGATAAATGTATGTCTCGTCTTTGAGCAAGTACATTCAAGTGGAAGTGAAGTGACCACGACACGGAATTAATCTTCACGTTGCAGAAGCCACCGAATTGGGACGCTTACTCTTTAGAAAATCAACACGAAGGTCACAGCACACGACGCAGTAGTGGCCGCTCTGCATTTCAACGATTTAGTTTAGTCCTGATTTGAAGCTTTCGTGACTGCAGGAATCCATACTCTTTGGTTCTTTCGGTAAAGTCACGCAGGTAGAAAATAAAACATTTTCAAACCTTTTAAAAGTCTGCATCAGCAGCAGGCCATGCTTTCCCACCTGATGACGGACGCTTTGTGTTGCGCCCGAAACGTCGTGATTTATTTTATTTTATACCTACGTGACTTTACCGATTTAGTTTAGGGAAAGGAGAAAAAAACGATTCAACTTATATGGAACGAATATTGATGTAAATAGTTCTGAGTTGACGAGTCATTAACTCCCTCGCCTGGTATTCAGGCAGTTGTGGGGGGTTCAATGTCGATCCTGACGGCTGCTGTTTTTTTTTGGATTTTGGATGTTCTCCCCGTGGTCGCGTAGATTTTTCTCCGGCTCCTCCCGGTTTTTCCCTCCACATTTAGAAACATGCGTTTAAGAGTACGTGACCGCAGTAATCTCCACGCGATGATAAGCCACTTCGTCGAGCTATCATTCGTGGCCGGGTTGCTTCTGAAAAATATCTCTATAGCTCAGTGGGCCTTACCTGGTAAAATGAAAGTTTGTGGTTTCATCGTGTACTTTCTTGGAAGGCAGTGCTGTTGACGAATGTGGCGTTTTATTGTAAAATAAAATATATATTTGTGCCCGTGGAACTATTATCTACGCAGCAGCAACAAATGTTTTCTTCTCGAGAACAGGATGTGCCAAGAGGGTTTACGTGCGGTCCGCCCCTCCCGTGACCTCTCAAACATCTACGCGTGAGCCGACTCTCATTGTTTACCCAGGGAAGACTCGCCCGTGGGTCGGTATCCCCCCCACCACCACCACCAACCGTCATTGGCCAATCGTTTCACCAACCCCAAACTGACCCAGTGTGGTGAAGTATGGTCGAACAAGACCGACGCGGTACGATGGGGCCTGCCTTCATCCAGCAGTGGATTGTGAATTAAAACTTTTTTTAAATAACTTTTTTTTTAATTACAGAGCATACGCAGGAACATTTCAACACGTTGATTTTGTAACGACTGAATCTGGGTCGCAGTTCAGACAGACTGAAAGTCTGCTTTGTGTTATGCGATCCATGTTACACTATTCAGCTCGACTGTCCAAAATTCAACTCTAAATAGCCAAAACGAGCCGTACTAAGGCATCCCATTGAGTCTCGAACTATTAAATAAGATTTACGCATCTGTGAAAGCCACAGTCTCAAGGCTCTTGTTTAGGAGGGCTCTGTTAGATTGGGTAGTTTGGCCAAATCCTTTAATTGGCTATGCGGTTAACTCGAACCCGTACCTGGAGCACAATCGGTTTGCCACCCTGGTTATATGAACGGCGGTTGTTCATGCAAGCACTATTCAGGCTCAACTCAGCTTTGCTTCCAAAAACTGGCGCAAGGTCCAGATGATTTGGTCCTATAGCCTCGTAACGCACTACTGTATTTAACACATTACCCAGAGGCCCACAAGAACAGACACACAAGTCTCCACTGTTCAAAAAAAGTGAAGATATTCACGTTTAATCGTTGGTATAAATACAAGAGAATTAAAACGCACTGGTTAGACACGTACAATGTTTTCCGATCACGTCGAGACCGACTGGGCCGTCATCGACCATAGACAACATAACGAGAAGGGGCATTAACGGAGTTTAAGTTTATCATAACCTTGTTATCGAAGTCCGTTCCATCGCACTGCGGTGCAGTGTGCACACACAACAATGCTACGCCGGGTGTCCCAACCTCCAAGTCCTCGTGGGCAACCACAGCAAGCCCTTCCAAGTTGACCTCCTTTCAAAAAAACGATTTACGTTCGTTGCAGGCCACACACGTCGTGGCGACTGTGAAAACAGGTCTCGCGTGATGCGGCGAGCACCGATTCAAATTAAGGTTAAGGATTTGCATTTAATCGTCACAAAAGCAGGGAAGCATGGCGTTGATGAACACTTTACATTAAATACAAAGCGCAGAGGTCGGAAAGGGACAAGATGGCCGAGTTGAAAAACAGAAAAGTTAGAGAGAAAGTAATCGTGCATACGCTGGATTATGTAACACTTACACAATACCCGGTGTCTTCCGAAGACTTTAATAAGCACTCGGGAAGCTTATAGGAGAAGCTTGTCAGTGAAAATACATTTTCAAAATCTGATTTTTTTTTCCTCTACTTTGATGAATTGGCCTTGTGTTTCAATATAGGACGAGTCCATAATTGCAACAGAACTTCAGACTAAAGTTGCACCCACGTCGAATAATCGTTACGAGAGGTTTCGAGGCCTCCGTACTCCCCGTCATGGATGTAACAACCTTAGACGGAGAGCGGTAATTGTATTCTCTAGATTATCGGCCACTTCAGAAAGTAAGATGAACCCCCACCCCCCCCACGCCACCTTTTGGGGTCATTGTGAACACATTTCCCCCCCCCAAATAAATGACATCCAAAGAAAACCAGGAGAAAAGGATGTAAATTACTAATTACAGACGTGGATGCTGTGGGGAAAAAACAAGTGTCATAATATGGAGAATCCGGGTACTACGGCGAATTTCCAGAAAATGATTGTGAACTCGCCGCTTTAAAATTGGGAGCGATGTCATCGGGAAGGTTATTTTGAACTCGAACAAGACACATTCAAGCGTAGAATGCATTCTACAGATAAAACACACCAATACTTTCTATTTAAATAATCTGGACTGTATGGTAGTAAAAGGAGCAATTAATACGGGACAGCATTGGAAGAGGAAACAATCACAAACTCATGCACAAACGCAGAGATCTTGTGTCAGCTGTGCGAGTTTCAGGTGACGCAGAGCGATCTTAATTTTAAATCGGTGCTTTCTGTCACGTGGGGACAATTAGCAATCATCAGGCAAGTGTGGTGTGTGAAAACGACTCTATTTGTATTTTTAGCGAAAATTTTAAAACTCGGAAACGCATTGCGCGGGAAGCCGTGACTAACAGAGCCCCCGGGGGATCGCCGCTGCAACTCGCTGTGGGAAAGGCGCACACGTCGGCGCCACGACCACAGCCTGCAACAAACAGCAGCTCCGTGGAACAGTCGGCGTGACGTGTCGCAGATTCAAACGCCGTCAAAATCCACGCGCAAACCTCTGGATGCCGAGCGTGGAGAGTGAAGTCATCGCCAGAATTTTAAAACGGTTGCAACACCGTGCCAATAACAAAAAAAGGCTTTTCTTCCTCAATTTTGTCCACAATTACATTGCTTACAACAGTGCCACGAGTTTCGAGTCACGAGCAGAAGACATTTCCATCGGATACACCTCGCGGCGGAAACAACCCTCGCGTTTTTTTCGCCAGCGAAACACCACTGGGTGGATGGGCATCGCAGCGCTACTTGTTAAGTCAACGTCCACATCTTTTTTGTCGACTGCGCACCCAAGAGCGTCGGCGGGGCCGTGCCGAGCCAGTCCAGCCTTGGCTCAGGGTGACAAGACTGTTGTTTTCTTTTTCCCCCCCACTGCAGATCCCGAGCCATGCCACCGACGTCACGCGCCATGTGACACAACGAGCAACACTGTGCAGGCCGGCTGAGCTTGGACCTCAAAGCCAGATTCGGATGTTTTTCGGGAGGCCTGCGTCTTGAAGGTTTAGTTTTGACTCGTAACTGGCAAAGAACCGGCGGAGATCCACCCATACTGCAAGGGTCCCCCCCCCCCCCCCCCCCGCATTCGAGTGGCTCAGATGTGTCAGCGAAAAATGAGTATTTGATAAACATCTTATTTACACTTAGGTAGCACATCTCGTTATATTCCGCCCCCCCCACCCCGCCGCAAAGGATATTTGTCGCATGGCAATCAAACCACACTTTTCGTTTAGTTCTTACAGAGCTGAGTTAAGCCCAATTAAATGATAAAGCCAATACTTAACGGACCGTTTGGTCATCGTTGACCAGGCTTAAACCGTAAAACTCTCTACGCTGTGAGAACTCGGTTTAAAGATGGGTTTTTTGTTTTCTTACAGATAAAAAAAAATGCTGATAAGACAACTCGCAATGACATTTTGTTTTTGCGTGTGGTTTGTGTTTTTGTTTTTTTTTACAAACGAAGGGGAGAGGCTATCGAGGCAGGATCCCTCCTGGATTGATGATGAGCTGGTTCGGGTCCAGGGACAAGTTATCTGTGGAAACAATACCAACAACGACGATTAACACGTCGGCTTTTGCGATCAATATCATCCGAGTAAAGATTGTAAATGTTCTGGATCTGTTCTCCAACATCACCGGTGGTGCTGTACTAGTGACGAATTGGCCACGTTCTGTTTACGTGACAAACCTTACTAGTTGGCTGTGTCGGGCGGTGGCGGGTTTAACGATGCATTTATATATTTCTGCGATCTAACCCCAATTAAGACTGACATTCGAGCGCATGGTGGATCGGGTAAACAATTTTGATTTGACTAGACAGCGGTGGGGTGTAACGAGAAGTGGTCCTCGAGTTAGTGACCCCGCGCTTTCTGTTCTCAGAATCCATAAATTACCGATCGCTGGAGGTTTTACGGCGTGGCTGTGACAAATCCTTCCCTTCGAGTGACATCACCGCTACGCGGTCCGGCTCACAACCAAGACGGCGGCAAACAGAACAATACGCCACAAGGCGGATTTACACGGCGTCTACACGCAAACTGCAGTTATCGTGCTGCCCGCCACATGCCCCACCCCTCCCGCCATCATGGACGGACGGACGAAGAAACGGACGACATTCAGCGGACGGACAGAGCTAAGGGCATAAACCATTACACTATGAGATCTCCTTTACCAGTGGCAAAATATAGTAATAGGTTTTTACCTTTTGAACTGGTACAAAATCTGACACCTTTATACAAGGCATCATGTTTGCAATAACCTCAACACAAGAAGTCAAAATGCAAACAAAAAGAAACAACTCTGATGATGATAATGATATGCACTGTCCTTGAAGTTGATTGGTCCACACCCGAGACAGCTTTCTTTAGAGCCTAGTCTCCATTGGTGTTGGACCAGATGACGCCAAAAGGCGTACAACTGGCATAAACCATTGTCAAGCATTTAAAAACTAAATCGGCCAAAGGAATGCAAGTGCGGCGGCGTCGTCACCTTGCTCAAAGTCGAGCTTCTTGACGGGTGAAGAGTCGCCCAGGCCTTCGATGTCCACGAGCTCCGCCCCCGCGTCCGTGTCGTTCAGGGCGCTCAGCGTCACGTCTGTCGGAGGGACACGATCAGCACTCGCACGGACGGACATCGCAACACCACGTGACGTAATGTGTGTCACGTCGCAACACCACCACCACCACCAGCACCACGTGGCCTTAGTAACACGCACACGACGTCACAGCTGAAGAACCCGGCTCTGCACAGTGCGGTAATGCTTCTTCAAGTGCGGCCTCTTGATTTAAAACAGGTGCTGCTGCTGCTGCTGCGTTTGAATAGCGACGTTGAATCGGCGCTCGGGTACGGGGCTCACACGGCCAGTGCCGCACTCGGCAAAACATTTGAGAGGGGGCCCGTGTTGAAACGCAGTCACTCGCGCTGGGATGGCTGCCCGAGCAAAGCTGGTCACCTCTCGCACGCGGATGAGCTCGCTTATCTTAGATCATCTTCTTGGTTCTTTCGGTAAAGTCACGTAGAAGGGAAATAATAAAATAATAAAAATAAAACATAATAAAATAATTCTCACGACGTTTCGGCCACAACGCAAGCAGCCTTCTACGGGACTTTACCGAAAGAACCAAGAAGATGAATCCCTGCAGTCACAAAAGCTTTAAATCGAAATTTATCTTGGATCACTTTCCTTTCTGGTGCCAAAGCACCACCGACAGCGCTTCCCTTCGAGCGCCGGCCATCGCGAGCGCGCTATGTTTGTGACAGACCTCGCGCTGTCGTGAGGCCACGCACTGCTGCTGGCTCATCTCTAGAAGCTATTTGTTAGAATGTATGGGGGTGGGGGGTGGAGGTCATGGCACCGACATAACGCTCTGCCCTGCGTACCCAAGGCGTTGTTGTGAGATCCGACGCATTCTCTTCCGAAGATTAACGGTCGCCGCGGCTGGCACAGCGCCGCTCACGAGTTACGCAACTGCGCAGTTCCCCGATGTGTTTTCGTGGCGGTCAGCACGACAGATCGACAGCTTCTGAAATTGCTGTCCATCTAGCAGTAAAAATGGGTAACACCCACACAATAAGTCAATCGGCAGGTTGCGTGTCGTGGTGGTAGTGCGTGGATACTCCCGCCTCTTTCACGACATCTAGCCAGCGTGGAAGAGTAGGCCAAAGTACCCAATCAGGGCCCGCTCGAGCATTCCCGCGAGCAATGGCTTGGAGGAAGGAATTTCAGGGCCGCACATTTGCCTTTAGATTGTTAAATAGAATATAGCTTCCGGACTGATCGTCACAGAAGATGTATGGATTGTTATTGTACATGGGGGGTTATGTATGACGCAAGTTGTTTTTATTTAACACGTTGCTCATGTTCAACAATAGTGCATGGCCAAAAACAACAAACCGCACTCGCCTGCCAATTATCGCTTCTCCCTGCGCACGATTTGCATTGTGCCCACGGCCACATTCGTTCATTTGCATTCAACGGCAGAAAAAAAAAGAATCCCACAGTAGTGGTGACGATGATGCAACGTTGCTGAGGCTTGCGACTCGGGGTCCAGTCATCGTTGCACGGCTCGATAACAACACGGAACCGTCAGTGCCTAGGCGGTCACCTGTTGCCCCTCACTTCCTACACAATTTAAATGCTTCTGCCGCACGTGGTGCTCAACATTTCAGCCAAGGCGACACCGAGGATTATTCGTTCAACAGCTGCTTTGAGGTCAGAGCAATGAGCGCCTCGCACTGCCTCTGTTAACCCGGCAGCAAAAACGGTGACCCACCGCATGAATAAGAGGGGTACCGTGGTGGCTAGATGTTAACTACCTCGCCTTGTATACAGGATGTCATGGGTTCGATCCCGACCCTGATGCCCGCTGTATATTTGGAGTTTGCGCGTTCTCTCCGTGGTCGCGTGGATTTTTCTCCGGGTCCTCAGTTTTTTCCACACGGTAAGCCACTTTGTTGAACTATCATTTGTGGCCAGGTCGCTTCTGGGAAATTAGCTATATAGCTCAGTGGCCCTTGCCTGGTGAAATAAAAATTGTAAAAAATAAAATAAGAAACGGGTGCACCACCACAGTTAGTCCGTGGGCAGGTCGCGGATGCTGATGATCAAGTGTGGGTACTTCCACCTCTTCAAATATTGTCAAACCGGCGTGGAAGAGTTGGTCAAAATAATATTTTAGGGGAGAGCTCTTACTGGTAGGAACCTCCTGGTTACACCAGCCCACAGGGGATTATTGTGTCCGTCCGTCGTGCAGGGAGGGGCTGGGTGGGGAGGGGAGGGTGGGGCTGGGTGGGGGGTGGGAGGGGTGGGGCTGGGTGGGGAGGGGCTGGTCACCCCGTGGTGCCCTTATAAAACTCAACGTTTAACCTACTCACGCCGGCTTGTGCTCGCCCTCACAGTCGGGCATATTTGCGGAATACACCACGCCGCCGTTGACCCTGGCCATTGACCGAGCAACCCAACGTTCCTACCAGCTCCCTCCGCAGGAATGTGTTTATAGCGCTCCCCGACAATGGATGACCTTCCACCAGCAGTGGCTTGAGCAAGGCATTCAAAGCAGGGCTGCACGTTTACCTTCGCCTGCGTGTTTTTAAATCCTAGTTGAGCACCGGAAGTGAATTGCACAACTGTGTGGCATAAATATTTTGGTCGCTTTTTTCTTTTTCTTCGGTGCGTTTGCCTGCCAATTGTAGAGCTCTCTCTCTTTAAGCCCACACAAGCTTTTTTTAGTTTTGCTTTTCCACTCCTGCCCACCCCCCCCCAATTATATTCCGATTGTGCCATCAGTGTCATGTCACAAGACATACATTTGCATTGAGCTCTGCAACTAGCAGCGCATCCTGTGCCAAGTAAAACAAAATGTTGAAGGCTCAGAGCGAGAATCTATCCACGTGACAAAGCCCACCCACATGTATTGTGATGTGATGGGATTTTTATTGCAGCTATTGGAGGATCATCAACTTACTACATTGGTCATTTACGTGCACATTTACGGCAGTTATGTGAATCCACTGCAGATCTTTGGCGTTATTTGACCATACTTCACCAAGCTCGTCAAGGCGGTTTGGCGACGGCCAACACATTCCTGCGGAGGGAGCTGGTAGGAACGTTGGGTTGCTCGGTCAATGGCCAGGGTCAACGGCGGCGTGGTGTATTCCGCAAATATGCCCGACTGTGAGGGCGGGCACAAGCCGGCGTGAGTAGGTTAAACGTTGAGTTTTATAAGGGCACCACGGGGTGACCAGCCCCTCTCCACCCAGCCCCACCCCTCCCACCCCCCACCCAGCCCCACCCTCCCCACCCAGCCCCTCCCCACCCTCCCCGCCCAGCCCCTCCCCACCCTCCCCTCCCCACCCAGCCCCTCCCGGCACGACGGACGGACACAATAATCCGCTGTGGGCTAGTGTAACCAGGAGGTTCCTACCAGTATAAGCAGAGACGTGTATAGGCAGACAAGTACAGCAATGAATTCTGCACTGCCGCCCGCCGCTCGCGGCCAAGAACACCTGTTGCGAGCGTGGTCACCCACTGAGGACACAATCTAGACTCAACACTGCTTTAGCTTCCAAGTTCCGACAAGGTGGGGTGCATCTTCTTGGTTTTTTCGGTAAAGTCACGTAGAATGGAAATAATAAAATAATAAAAATAAAACGTGATAAATATTTTATGTTTCATTTTTATTATTTTACATAATAATTATTTTATAATGTTTCATTTTTATTATTTCCATTCTACGTGACTTTACCGAAAGAACCAAGAAGATGAATCCCTGCAGTCACGAAAGCTTTAAATCGAAATTTAAAGGTGGGGTGCATTTCTGCCAGATTTGGTTATTGGCTCACGACGACGATGCTAATAATAATCAAAACACTAAAACAAAAATCAATCGCTAATAAACTTCGGTCATTAGCGTGGTTTATTTTTGAAGTTTCCAGCGCGAGCACGAGGATGTGGGGCCGGGCGAAGCTTCTCTTGGGCCGGAGGGCGCGGGACCGGTTTTGCCGTGGAACGATTCTGCCGCAGGAGCTTAGCAGCCCCGACTCGCACAGGAAGATTTCAAGGAAACTTTATTACAAAAACACCAGCAACAGCAGCAGTGACCACCTCCCCCCCTCACCCACCCACAGCTAGATTCACACGAGGAATACTTTACAGTTCGCACGCCGCCCATCGGGACAGTCCAGTTCACCCCACCTTGTTGCGAAGCAATGACTGACGCCAAAGCAATGTTATTAAATACCACGGGCAGTACAGCAGAGGCTGGACCACAAGCACACCCCTATCATTGTTAATGAGTTGCTCGCTCAATATTAATAGCGACGCGTGTTGCATGCGTTGTCGTGTGTTGCCAGGTGGCCGACTCGCAGGGATTGGTGGCTTGGAAAGTCACACACCACATGTGCTAATCATTTGAGGCCGAGTGGACCTAGGGGAGACCCAGATAATCGGCACTGGTGTCGACCGCGAGCCGGGTTCATAGCGCAGCACGCAAACTGCCCACGCCACCAGAATCACCCCCCCCCACCCCAGCATCCTGGCCCCACACTGCCACCCTTCGCCCCCCACACCGCAACAACTGCTCACCAGATGAGGTTTTCTGTTTCTTGATTCCCGCGGCCTCGGCGAGCCGGTGTGCGGCGCTGAGTGCGCTGGAGCCTGTGGCGCTCCCCGCGGCTGACGCCACAGAGCCGGTGCCCCCGGCCGCCTTCTTGGGCGACTTCTTGGGCGACTCGGCGGGAAGGGGCAACCCTGTCTCCTCGTAGGACTTGCGCTTGAGCGTTGACTTAATCTGGGCCCTGTCGCAGGGGGGGGGGTCGCGGGGGGGGGGGGGTCACAGAGGGGTTGAGAATCGTCGTCAGAAGGCCCTGGGGCTAAATGGGACTTAAACAAAGAGGACGTGAAATGTTGTTTTGTTTTATCTTCACCCTCTGCCCCCGTCAATTAATTCTGATTTTGCTCTCGGTGTTATGTGATGATGAAGCCATTTGGATCTCTCGCAGAGGAGTGCATTCCTTCGTGTTAAGAGAGCGGCTCGCCAAAGCAGAGATCGCAGAACTCCTTTTGAGATCCCTGGCAAGTGACCTCGAGTCCATACAGTCAGGGGGGGAAGCACTTACCCACCCACCCTGCCACGTGTGAGCAATGTTTGAAGGGACCATCAACTCACTTGACTTGAGAACTAAGATCAATCGCAGGCCTGAATTTGAACCAAGGACCTCAAAGAATGCCAGTTCAGCGCTATAACCTCCGAGCTAACCAGCCAGCTCAGAAAAAGGCATCATTTTCTAGAGGACAGAAATAAGTCGGTTAATTTGAGGACCTGTAACGCTCCACGGGAGCATTCACAAAAAAACTTAAAATAACAAAATTCGGTGCGAAGAGAGACATGCATACTTGGAATTACACCAAGGCAAAGGAAGAGGAACAAGCGCATCACAGTGCATAGGCGAGTTGGAGACATATTGACTGGGCTTGGAGGCGGGACGTGCCGGGAGACGCGACAGTGGCCGACGGTTGAGACCAACAATGAAGGAGGGAACGTGCCCGAGAGGAAGTCCACCGCGGAGATAGGGCAAAGAATAGGTCAGCTCGTGAAAGGAGGCGGGGGATGGACCAATGCATGGGAAACCGCGAGGCTTCGTGGCTGATAATTAATTATAATAAATGCCCCACATGCAAACACCTCCGACCGACACGTCGTGGCGAGGAATCCATCCAGCGGTGAACTCACAATGGCAAGTGCCTTGGGTTTGGAAAGCTTAAAGACACATGCTTGGACCTAAATGTACATTCGGTTGCCACGGCCATGAGCGTGGACTTCAAACGGCAACCTTCGAAAGCACAAACAGCCACGCCCGTGACATCTTGACCACAGCGTTGCCCCGACTTGCGTATATTTCCCAGCGTTACGATACATTCCCCGGGCAATATTCGTCTCCGCGTTAACACAGCCCGACTTAACACCGACATAACCCCTATTTGCTCCATATTGTCGTATACGTTGAGCATTTTGGAAAATGTTTCATGGACTGCATGCACACACACGCCAAGATATACGCAATGCATTTCTTATATTTGATCACCTCAATCCCGACATGAGATGAAGCATTAAATTAAATCCCTCGCACAGAAGCGTAACCATCGATATTAGGGAACGGCCCACGGAATCGGATATCAGAGCTATCCTGAGATGTCTTTAAGTTCCCCTGAGTAAGCACACAGTAGAAAGCAGAACTTTCCCACCCGCTCTGCCACTTCGAGGAGCATTAGTCGCATCACTAAAAAGTGTTTATAAACAATCATCCCATATGCACACATTCACAAAGATCATCAGCACAATGTATGTATGTCTTTCGTATCGTACGTAGCCAACCTCAGTCACAAATATTGAAAACGTCGACATTATGAATTCGCAATCCCATCTCGTAGACAGCATGGTGGAAAACGGCAGTGGGCAACCGCTAACGCCAAGTATTGCGAGTATCCGCCGTGATAAACATTGTGGGTAACAATGTGTTGTAAAATGTAGAGGTGCAGCGCTGCAATGACTTGCTCACACCACTGCTGATGTATGGGCTTCCACTAAAGAGTGCCCCTCTAAATGGGTATTTTGGCCTACTCTTCCGCGATATCCAAATGGCGTGGAAGTGGTGAGAGAACCCACAGTTTACTCCACTGCACGCGACCTGCCGATCTTAAATCTGTACACAATATGATCGAGTTGTTCACAAAACCAAGTACAAACACACAATTTCACTCGTCGTACTGCAAGAAATGGACGAATAACACCGTACATATTAGTACAATTACATAAAGATGCACAGGTTTTGCCAATCCACTGGTGAATGCTCAGCAACTGGGCATAGATTCGTGCATATTTTCAGACATGCATATACGATGTCACACAGTTCCCCCAGACTAAAAGCCCATGGAAATATTGACCGAGTATTGAATGTAAACACGTCTACGTAGAATAACTTAAACAAATTGTGGTCAATGTTGTCCACAAAGTATTTATTGTCTTGCGTATGAAAAATAAATGACGCTGTGCCATGAAAATACCAAGGTAACACCCGGCCCGTTTCAGTCTCCAGCATTAAGAGGTCAGCGGAAGTTTTGCATAGAGTATTTTGTTTTTTTAAAGAAGCCCACTTGATGGGGTCAAGTGGCTCATCAATAGAATCCGTCATGATCTCTCCGCTGCTGGAAGACCTCCGCAAGCAGTCGCCAACTCTTACGGCCTGCCAAAATAGCAAATCCATCGAGCGCCCGAGCTGATTTCACCGCCCCATCTAACTTTGTGGATGGCCTCGCCGGCGCGTTCCTCCCTTTGGCTGCCACTCCCGTCGTTAGTCTCGACCGCCGATCGTCATCCCTTCCACCAAAGTGTAAGTGGGCATTGGCAGAGCAGATCAAGAGCAGGGACGATGGCCCTGTCAGTGAGAAGAACAACTAAGTGGCTAAGTGGCAGTCAAAGGAGAGAATTAATGCGCCTCCCCCCCCCCCCCCACCAAGAGGGTGCTCCACTGCAGAGCTGGATCGATGACTTCGCTGCTGGGTGGATTGCTGCTGCATCACAGGACCACAGGACCACGGGAAATGGTAGTACCCTCTAGATTTGAAGCTTTCGTGACTGCAAGGATTCATACTCTTAGGTTCTTTCAGTAAAGTCACGTAGGTAAAATAATAATACAATAACAAATGATTAAATGTTATTCATTAAATAATAATAAATGGGAAAAAAACAGTTATTTTCATTTATTATTATTTTATTATTATTATTTTTCCTACGTGACTTTACCGAAAGACCCTAAGAGTATGGTAGTACCCTCCCCTAACAAGTGGACTTAAGAGTGAAATTATATTCCGGATGAATAGAAATGTATCAAAATGAATTTCTTCAGATCGGCTTTTTGTGCTTAGTTTACTGTCCCTCCCCCACACCTCCGATGCGCAAGGTTGGCTAAATATGGTGCGCGAAAGAAGTTCAACATACATACAAAACTGAATGTGCCAGATAAACGTGGATTCAAGGTTCGCTTGCGCGTTCTTTGTTCAGCGTGAGGATCCAATCAACAGCCCCGCAGGAACTCCCCGTGCAGACGCCGACGGACTCAAAGCTGACTCTTCCTCTCTCGAACGCTGTAAACGCCACGCCCCCCCACCCCACCCCCTCGCTCACACTTACACAGTCCTGTCCTTGATTATTCTGCTGATGTTGTTGAGGTCCTCCCCAAACCTCTTCACGGCAGAGTGCAGCAACCTCATCTCTTCCTCGGTCCACTTGGTGCTGTCGTGCAGACATGTACACGCGCATGCATTACACTCGCTCACGCTTCGCACACCTAACACAACGAGGCGTTACTCAATAGACATCGTTGCCCACATTTATATAGGAACGCGACCAACAGTGATCTTCACACCACCCAGCATCACCTAACCACACTCATCTGGCTCGGTTACCCACAATGCCATTATCGACTACACCACTGAATGAGCTTGGCTACCCACAATGCCATGGGCTACAGACATCAATCTTGATTTGAAGCTTTCGTGACTGCAGGAATCCATACTCTTGGTTCTTTCGGTAAAGTCACGTAGTGAGAAATAAAATAAAACAAATCACGACGTTTCGATCGCAATACATGACGACCGCTTGTGTTGCGATCGAAACGTCGCGATTTGTTTTATCTTGACTCTTTGGTTTTTTCGGTGAAGTCACGTAGGTAAAAAATAAAATTAATGAAAACAACTAAATTAAATCACGACGTTTCGGGCGCAACACAAGCGTCCTTCTTCTTGGTTATTTCGGTAAAGTCACGTAGAAGGGAAATAATAAAATGATAAAACATAATAAAATACAATTCTCACGATGTCTGAATGAACACCACCAAGACGCTGTCTTTCCAACAGACCTGTTCTTCACCTGAGGACGGCTGCTTGCGTTGTGGCCGAAACGTCGTGAGAATTGTATTTTATTATGTTTTATTTTTATTATTTTATTATTTCCCTTCTACGTGACTTTACCGAAAGAACCAAGAAGATGAATCCCTGCAGTCACGAAAGCTTTAAATCGACAAGCATCCTTCTTCAGGTGGCGACAACGTAGCGAAAGCGCAACCGCTGACACACGTAGCGAAAGCACAACCGAAAGCTTCAAATCTAGAATTGTTTTATATTATTTTATTTCTAACTACGAAAGAACCAAGAGGACAGACATCATTTCATTAACTCAGCTACCCACACAATGTCGACGCAACAAGTTGATCAAATTCCCACCCCACGCCTGTCAACCAAGCAGTATAATTGGGTTGACCACAGTTATTCGATTGAAAGGTCACATGTGGTGGGATAAAGTGTGGGTACTCCGATCGCTTACAAAATGTCTGGCTGGCATAGAGAAGGTAAAAGTACAGGTAGTCCTCCTACTTACGATGGAGATGTGTTACGACGACCCCATCGTAAGTCGAAAATATCGTAAGTCGAAGATGGCCTAGCCTACCCAGGAATCTTAAAGAATGGTGATAATTTAGCAAAACAGAGCAATTTACAGTACCGTACTGTATAAACTATATACTGTATGTATTTATTAATTACAATACTGTATTGCACAGTAAAATGTCAAGTAAAAAAAACCAAGGTAAATTCTTAGCCTACCTATATGAACTGCAATTGAATAGAAAGCTTTTTTCAGGAAACAATCCTATCTGCTATAAAAACTTTTAACATGCATTTTGTCGTATCGCTATCCCCATCGTAAGATCGAAATATCGTAAGTCGGACCATCGTAACTCGGGGAACTACCTGTTCTCTCGAGAAGGGCCCTACATTAGCACTCCCTCTAGTGGAGGCCCTTCTGCCAGCTGTAACACGAGGGAATAATTTCATAGCTGCACCTGTACCTTATTCCTTTACCCACAATGCCATTCACAACACACAACTCTCAAATAAGTCCAACTTGCCCACACCAATCCCCCAGGTACTGCCACACCAGCACTTAAAAAAGAAATTATCTCGACGAAGCCGTTTGGCCAAAAGTTCACGGCGGATAAAATTAAACTCACAGGTGACTCATCCCGCCTGCTCGATATAAAGCGGTCACAAGATTTTCAGCGATCACAACCCAAGGGTCTCCCGCATGTGATGATGATTCATCACGCCTCTGCGTCAGTAAAATAAATTCTCTGCATTAAATGTTTACCGCGACACGAAGATAAGTTCACTCTGCCGATTAACGCACGCACGCACGCATTCTGCACAGTGTGCCCACTGATGTCATTAATGCCAGGGGCAAATTTCATATTTCGTTTGGTGGGGACCAGTCCCTTCAAAAGACGTCCACTGTTGACCTCCCACAAGGGTGTACGAATGTGATTGTCTTGAACGTAACACCCTGAGGCCATTATTTCCCTTACGTCATCATCCACGATCTATATACCGCCGAATGAAGGCTCCCTTCAAGCCGTTACCAACTGTCATGGACCTGCGATGCCACAAACCCAACTCCAGCTCCCACGCACGAGGGCAGAAGATATCCTTCCTCCATCTCCACGGCCTCATCATGTACCACCCCCGCCCCGACCGCCAATCCATCACAACTTGTGTACATTGGCAATCATCCTTTCTGGTGAGGTATTCTGCCTTATATTTATTATGATTAGGGCACTGCACTTTCAACACGACCTCCAGGTCTGCAAGCATAGGGAATGCTTTAATCTAGCAGTGGATTGACAAAGGACTGTGCTTTTATGTTATCTACGATAACTGTGTACGAGATAAAGTAAAAAAATATATCCAAATACAACGATTGTCAAGAGACGCTGGAAAACATCCAGCACGCACGCATTGCAACAGAGCTTGTGAAAATAAATTATTCACGTTATTAGCAAATTATATGCAAACGATATGCTCATGTTGCATCGAGTTGAAATAAGCAAACAAAGCCATACAAACGAGACAGCAAAAAAACAATACAAACGAGAGGGTAAAAACGAGAGAAAAAATTGATCGACTCTCAAATTGGATCGCGAGCCCAGCTGGTGACAAGCCATACAATTAATATAACTGTTCGGCACATGGAGAGCGGATGTGCGAATCATCACACATACTTAATTGAAATGAATTGACGTTGGTGAGTAAGGTGTATTACAAACGCACTATCCGAATGGCTCCAAATCTCAACGATCAACACATTCCCCACCGTTTAAGGCTGCAACAATAATTTTGACGCCGTGTCCAGCCACTGCTGGATGAAGTTCTCCCCACATCTTGCCAGTCCGGTGGTTGTTTGACCGCATTTCACCACGCGAGTCAGTGCGGGATGGTAAAGCAGAGGGCCCCACCCCTAGTACTGCTTCAGATATCACCCGCCACGGCTGCTGTGATCAATGATCCGATGAACTCATGTCGGTCGGGTTCAATGCATGACAAGCTTGGCACAGTTATGGCATTGTTTAAACGCTGCCTCCGGCGACAAGATGAAGTCAATTGAAATATTTTGGCTGCCCTCACTTTCAGCTCTGAACTATGGACAATGGCCATTGCCTAAAGCAGGGTTCTTCAACTCTATATTTTGCAGGGTCACATAATAAAACCTAGTGTCTTGCCAGTGGGCCATGTGATGTGTCATGTCAGACGACGCCTTCAATTCAAAGTGTCACACTTACAGACGTTATGACGTGCCCTGGTGGCGAGATATTAACTACTTCGCTTGGTATCCAGATGGTCATAGGTTCGATCCTAACCTTGATGTCTGTAAATTTTGAGTTTAGATGTTTTCCCCAAGGTCATGTGGATTTTTTTCCATCTACATTTAAAAGCATGCATTTAGGAGTATTTGCCTGCTAGAAATTTCCACATAAGCGACTTCGTTGAGCTATCATTTCTGGCCAGGTTACTTATGAAAAGGAGATACATATCTTATCTGGTATAATAATTTTTTTTTTTAATTACGTTGAAGTCTACACATACGACCACTATGCACACCTTGCCATCAGGTCTCAGTTTCCCAATTTTTTTTATCACTAATTTCTATCTCAAGTTTATCTCAAGTTTATCTCAAGTTCATCTCACCGTCTGTGTCTATATATATATTTCTCTCATCTCTAGCTCTTATTTCACGCGTTTATCTCGGTTTAATTTCACTAATCTGATTCTCATATCCTGGACAAGCCACTCCAAAAACCTTTGCTGGCTGCCAGTTTACAAACCCTCACCTTAAAACATTAACTCACTACAGCATGCATATTCAGTCATGCCGAAAAACAGTCAGTGTTCTGCTAAAAAAAAAGCATTGCGGTGATGCTAAGCTCCTTGTTACTGCCCAGAGCAAGCGGAAGAAATTCCACATTGCCATGATGGGACCAGTCTATCCATATTACAACCACTGTTGCCTTGCCCACAAAGTGGTATTTATGTTATCGAACCTGGAGGGATGATGGTGCGAGTCAACCCCCAATCAGGATTTCAACCTTCCGATTGCGAGCTGCTGGCTCTATCGCATCTTCTTTTTGGATTTGGATCAGCTCCAGTGTGAAGCCAAATCCAGTCTGGATTTCATGATAAGCAGTGTGTCGTAAGGGGTGGCTGGTGTGTTGGTTATGGTTTTATTTTCACCGTGTTATACGGGTTCACGAGCCGACAGGCGTGGTGGCGATGTCTCATCCCCTTCACATGCTTGCTAATCCGATCACAGCGTACGGTGGGATAGTGTGCGTGCAGTGATATCGCGCCTCCCGTGCGCACACACACACACCAGACTCCCACACTCGCCAAGCCACGCGTTCAAATACAGTGCGTCACACAAACAGAGTCATCCTCGGCGCAAAAAAGCGTGGGGAGGTGCACGGTTGGAAGTGGTTTACCGGTATTGTACAGGTTATCTGACACTCCGGAAAGTAACGAGCACCATTAATTTTGGGATAATTTTCTAAAAATACAAATCTTTCACAAAAATACTATGTTACGGGAAAGTGGGTAAAGTTACGGGAAACAGAGGAAATTCCGGGGGAGGGTGGGGGTGCATTTTGTAATACAGCAAAGACTGGAGTGGCTGAGGTAGCAATAAAGTTGTTGACTATACCGTGCATTGATAAAGTTCGTAAAGTCTTGTCACACATGTAATGGTGTAAGTGGCAGAAGCACCAATAAAGAGAACACACTGGGTTATACAAAGCAACAAACTTTTACAGGATATCCAAAACAACAAAGAAATTCTCGATTATCCGTACGCGAATTATCTGTTGCAGATGAAGCACACTGGCGAAACAATAATTAAAGTATGTTTCATCTTCTTGGTTCTTTCGGTAAAGTCACAGGCTTGGAGCGACTGGAGTGTGTCATTCAGACTCTGTCTACTCGACAGACCTGCTCTTCACCTGAAGATGGCTGCTTGCGTTGTGGCCGAAACGTCGTGAGAATTATTTTATTATGTTTTATTTTTATTATTTTATTATTTCCATTCTACGTGACTTTACCGAAAGAACCAAGAAGATGAATCCCTGCAGTCACGAAAGCTTTAAATCGAAATTTAAAGTATGTTTATGCATGCTAATTTGATCATTAACACAAACATAATTTATTTGCGACTTCTCACTCGTTGAGGCTCAGTGACCCAGTCACCCACGTGACCGCAAAGGTGTCGGAAAGTAAACCGATGAAGTTAAGAAACAAAAAAACACAGACGATGCGTTCGACATCTTCACCTCTTCGTATTTACCCCCAAGTGAGCTTGGGCACGGCACATCGCCAGAAGCGATGATTACCAATGGCTCATGATAACAACCGAGTGCCAGTCAAATGAGGGAAGGTGCCCGAGAGCTTGTTCACCGTGGAGAAAGTGACGCAATCAGCCGATGTGCAGGTAGGTGCTGGGTGGATTGTTACTTCGCAGGACCGTGAGAGATGGCGATGAAGTGGGAGGGCCTATCGTCAAGCAGTGAATTAATCACAGCTAATGATGATAATGATGAGCTATTAGCCAAACCGCTATAAGCCAAGTGACATGAAGATATTACGGCATGGGTACGCGCGTGTGTGGACATCAACAGTGGGGAGTGGTAGTGCAGTGGTTAGCTACGAACCCGTCAACCCGGGTTCATTTGCCGCTCACGATCAACACCAGTGACGATTATCTCAACTGGTCCTGGGCCTCCCCTAGGTCGACTCAGCCTCAAATGAGTGCCTGCTGTGGTATGTAAATACTGCCACTAGGGTGTGGTGTTGGCCACCCACCCCCTCCTCGTGTGCCGTGCCGGGCCGTCAAATGTGCACGCTAACAGCACTTTCCCCGACAGTATGTTAAAGGCTATCCGGGGATCTTTGTCCTTTGTACATCAAAACACGCTTCAAAACACGCGTCAAAACACGCGTCAAAACACAGTTGCACAACGTCTTGAGTTACAACGATATTTAGGCAACACATGAAGCAACATCACTTGATATTGCATCGTACACTTCCATATGCACGTGTGTAGGTGTATGGCTCTTTGCTAATCCACTGCCGGATGAGGATCTCTCTGCATGCCATTAAGAAGCCCAGCTTTCCAAAACGAATCCAACCCTGCTCACGTCTTTATCTCTATATTTTTATCCGGGTCTGCCTTTAATATCTGTGCTGATGGGTTTTTTTTTCCAGTTAATCAGAATCAGAAGTTTAATTCCCCGAGTAAAGCCCATTTAGCTAAGAAGCTATTTTTCAAGAGCGACTCAGCCGGCTGACATCTCCACTTGATGTGGCAAACTTTCCGTATCTTCCCTTTGTTTTGTTCATATTTGCAGGCTCTCCTATTAAGTTCTTAGAACATTTCCTAGAGTTAATTTCCTTTAGATGTAACAATGACGAGGCACCAACGGTGGCGAGATGTTAACTACCACGCCTTGCATATGGGGTAGCAAGTTCGATGCCCCCAATTCTGATTCTGACCCCGACGCCTGAATATTTGGAGGTTGCATGTTCTCCCTGTGGTCACGAGGATTTTTCTCCGGGTCCTCTGGTTTTTTCCCTCCACGATTAAAAAGATGCATTTAGAGGATTTTGCCGCTGTCAATTTCCATGTGAGAAGCCGCTTCGTTGAGCAATCATTTGCGGCAAGGTCGCTTATAAAAAACGAGCCATGGTATATACTTGAGTGGGCCTTACCTGGTAAAATAAAACATTTTCATTTAGTTTTAGTTTACCGTCACATCATCGTATCGGAGATGGTTTACGACTTCTCCACGAATAGATATACTACACCTTTGTCCAATCCAGTTCTCAGAAAATATGTTCTAATTTCGCCGTGAATACGTTTTGTGAGAGCGTGTCACATTGTCAAGACTCCCCTATTATTACCTATTGTGGAGCTCTCCACTTCTCACCATGCTGTGGCTGTTACATTTTCCGAACCGGTTCAGTAGTGTCTAAATATAGCTTTTATTTAGGCCTCGGTTTGTGAGGGCTTATAATGACTGCATTAATTTCCACATAGTCGGATGCTTTTTTCATCCTTTTCATAGTCTGCAATGACTAAAAGCTTTCGTGACTGCAGGAATTCATATTCTTTGGGTCTTTCGGTAAAGTCACGTAGATAGGTTAAAATAAAAAATGTATGTTGACAAGATTGTTATCAATCAGAGTAACAGTCTAATTTCTGACAGCCTAAAATCGGTTCTAGCTAAAGAGTTGAATTTCGCAGTCACCCCTAAACAGTTGATGATATCATTGCCCAGGTTGACGTACCCCCTAAGGGTTTTTGGACACATTACTGCAGACGTGGCAAGATTGGAAATCACTGCAATCCTCAAAAGCGCAAAGACACCTATTAGCAACATCAGCAAGGATGAGCGCCTTGAGCTTTCTCAATTAAAAGAGATGACATCGTCATCCTCTCAGCCGACAGGGGCAATGCCACAGTCATCATGGACAAAACCACATACAATAACAAAATTCAGAACCTACTTAAGTAGCTATACAAAAATTAAAAGAGATCCCACCAACAGCCTCGTTACAAAAACCAACAATATCATCACCGATTCGACATCTTTAATTGAACCAACCAAGCGGTTTTCCTTAAAACCCTCTGCTGCTAGACCACCCAGATTGTATGGCTTACCAAAAATCCATAAAGAAGGTACACCCCTTCATCATATCGTCTCTCACCCACCTACAAACTGGCCCGATTTCTGTCTGAGACCTTACAACTATTCACTGGTAAGACCAACTCAGCTGTACTTAACTCAGCTCACTTGGTATCGTTAATTCAGGACATCTCACTATCTCTAGATAATTTGCTCGTTAGTTTCAATGTACTCTCTCTGGTTACCAAAGTTCCTGTGCCTGACACCATTGCAATCATTGAAGATTTGGTCCAACAAGGACTGAATGCTGATGTACCGGCCCTGGGGAGACACTGCCTCACCAACACTAACTTCACCTGGAATGGAACATTCTACAAACAAGTTGAAGGTACCCCAATGGGTTCTCCCTTATCTCCAGTTGTAGCCAATGTTTCACGGAAAAAGTTTAGACAGATGCCATCCAGGCATCCACTCTACGTCCGTGTCGAAGAGGTACGTAGATGACACGTTCGTCATCTGGCCACATGGCCGACCAGCTCTGAACCAATTCCTCAACCACATCACTTCCATACACCCAGCCATCAAATTCACCATGGAGGTGGAAAAGGATAGCAAGTTACCATTCTTGGATGTTTTAATCTAAGAGACCAGATGGCTCAATGGGACACTGTCAACATGAAAGCCACCCATACAGATGCCTATCTAAAACCTGACTCCCACCACCATCCATCCCAGAAGAATTCCCTCATCAAAACTCTACACCATAGAGCTCGATGTATTTTAGACCATCATCACCTAGCCTGTGAACTAGAACACGTACACCAAGCTCTCAAGACGAATGGATATTCAGACTACACAATCCGTAAAGCCATCACCCCAACCGTTGGGAAAGAACCATCTGAGGACCCAATCAAAACCATCACCTTGCCATACATAGCAGGGGTCACCAAAATGATTTCCAAAATCATGAGCAAACACAAGATCCAGGTTCGATTTAACACAGTACATACAAAATTCGTGATCTGATCCCATCTGTGAAGGATGCGATCCCTGACATGCAATACCCCGGCATCTACAAACTAAGCTGTGTCTGCGGCAGTAGTTGCATTGGGGAAACTAAGCGACATGTCTCAAACCGTGTTCGTGAACATAAGGCAGACCTGAAACACGGTATGACCAATACCTCAGCCGTGGCTGATCATTGTTTTAATGTGGTGGGCTCACACAAAATTTATTTCTCCAAGACGAAGGTACTTTGCAAACCCACTGGCTATCAACAAAGATTTGTTCATGAAGCCATCCATATATACAGACAGACACAATTCCAACCGAGAAGATGGGTACAAACTGAGCAATCATTGGAAGGACGTTATCAACCAGTTTAAGTCATAACGGGCTGTGATGTTCCCATCCTACCACCTTCCGATGTTAGTTGTTATTGTCGACTCAGATTTTAACAGGTAAAATTTCTCACACTTACACAGCCACCTCCGCGCGCCGACCTAGAGCTTACGGCTCTGCGATCTCCCATTAACATGCTAATCTCTCACATTAACATAGCCACCTCAGCGAGCTCGCTGTGGAGGCCGCTCACCGATATTACATTAACATGCTCATTTTTACCTGGCAGTCCTTTAATTGGTGGAAAACCCACCACCGTCGCGGTCGCTGCCCACCACTTACATTAACATTAACTGTAACTGCCCCGCCCATGCTGCTGACATTTGAGCTACGCCCATTTCAAACCTTTATAAACAGTTTTCCTTTAAGTAGCTAACCCCCTTTTCCTGATGACGATCGCTTTTGTTGCGATCGAAACATCGTAGTTTTTTGTTATTTTCTTTGAACCTACCTACGTGACTTTACCGCAAGACCCAAGGAATATATATATAGTCTACAATGGCTAGACAAAATGGGAACTAAAATTGATTGTTTTTTTTCCAGATGGTGATTAATAGTATGCAATGTCGTTGATTGGTAGGGAAATCTTTCCTCAACTCTGCTTACTCCCTTGGTTGCTTGGCCTCTACATTATTCTGTTCCCTACAAACCTTTGCGTACAATTTATATGCGTGTGCTAAGAGGTTAATGGGTATTTAGTTCTTCAAGTGTGTTTTACTACGCTGCGAATTAAATCGGAATCGTGACAATTAATCAAATATTATAGTGGACGAACTGTGACGTCCACGTGATCAAATAACTGTTACATTGAGTGAAACAATGCATGTACATATGAAACAATATAATATATATGTTTATTTACATCGGTGTCAAAGTCACAAAGGCAAGGGTAACATTTATTATAGGTTTTAACCATTTACCCAAAGACTTCAGACTCACGCACCCAAGGCAGCCTCGGGGCCAAGTCAGTTATTTTCTTACCTTTGAGTCATCTCAAGTGACTCAAAACTCAAAACAGAAGCATGCACGCACGCATATCAATTGTCATACGCACAAACAACACACACACGCACTACGTGGCTACGTTGAACAGAGCTAGGAGCAACAACGAGAAGAAGTATTAATGAAGCACTTTGAGTGCTGTCATCAATACAACCAAAACGACCGCCGGCAAACTTGGCAGTTCATGGGCTGCCAAATGCCCAAAACATTACTCAGTCTGTAAAAAATACAGGTAGTCCTCTACTTACGATGGAGATGCGTTACGACGACCCCATCGTAAGTCAACAATATCGTAAGTCGAAGATGGCCTAGCCTACCCAGGAGTCTTAAAGAATGGTGATAATTTAGCAAAACAGAGCAATTTACAGTACCGTACTGTATAAACTATATACTGTATGTATTTATTAATTACAATACTGTATTGTACAGTAAAATGTAAAGTAAAAAAAACAAGGAAAATTCTTAGCCTAGCGGGAGATGCGTACATCCCGGCAGCGTCCCAACGTACAGTGTCGTACCTCGTACGCTGCTGCGTTTGCCTGCCGCGCGAAATTTAAAATATTTTACAATTTTGTCATGTCGCTATCGCCATCGTAAGATCGAAATATCCTAAGTCGGACCATCGTAACTCGGGGACTATCTGTATATATTTTGCCATAAAAATATTTATTAAAACGATAGCTGGGGCGATTAGTCGGTGAATTCTCTTCATGGACTACTTTTCTTATCATCAACTACTCGGACCCGTTTAACCATTTGTCAGCCACCCCGACATATTCCATTTCAAAAAGAGCAGGAGAAACCCCCCTCTCCTGCCTGACAAGCCACATGTGACGCGGCTCGTGATGCTGGTGTAATCACTAAGCTCCGCCAATCATCTCACACCCAACGGCACACACGGAAACGGAGGTGGAACTTTTTCCCCAAAATATTTTCGTGTTATTTGAAGAAATCAAAACCAGTCATTGGTAGAGTAACCAATTACTTTCATCAGAAAGCCCAGCTCTTCTTTTGATCCAATATGTCAATTCATGGAGCAATTAAGTGTCTGAGATATGTAATGATATGTAATATATGTGCTTTTATATAATACTAATAATAGTAATTATCTAAGTTAAGTAGGTCGTTCACAAACTGCCCTAGGAGCCCAGCAACCCGAGGTAAATTTACAGCCGTGGCTAACACCATGGTTGCGTGATATCCGAGTCCTCCCACCTTCACCAACTCACGCTGACCAACGTTCATCCAGCAGTGGAGAGCAAAGGTCCGTACATTATTACAATCGTCTATATTATAAGAATATCAATTGTCTGTCCTCAAGTCAGACTGTCAGTCGCAGCAATTAAAGTACTCAAGGGCTCATTCTGACCATAAGAAAATATGGACGAGCTGTGTACATAGCTGTATGACCTATAATCTCTAATCAAGGTAAAATAAATTCTAACCAACACAGTTTGCCGCGCTAAACTTGTGAGCTTGTAGAACACTCTAAATCCCCTTCCAATTCCTATTATTTTTGAGTTTCAAAGCAGTTTTGTCAGGGATTGTAGTTGGTAAAATGATCCACCCTTGTTACTGGACACGGCGGTGCCAGCTTGTACAGGAATAACAATCCTAGCCGGCCACGTGGCACCGCTGTTAAAGAGTGTGTGACTCACAATCAGAGCATTGCCAGTTCATGGTCCTGTGATGCAACAACCACCCATCTCGCTCCCACATCGCTCAGTCTCCACAGGGGTTGTGCTCTCCTGGACGTGTTCCCTCCTTTGGTTGCAATTCTATCGCGAGTCGACCACTGGCCACCATCCTTTTTGGCGACGTTTCCTGCCCACTTCGTGTTCTGTACAATTAATGTGATGTCTCTAAATGTGTACATGTTCTTTGTTCTATGGGTTCCTTTTTCAGTCAAGTGTACACCCCCCTCCACGTTCCTTTGCACACTTTTGAGCTCTTGTTTCAATTTCTTTGCCTATGTCCGTGACACATGGATCAAAAACATTGGCAACAATTTTGCACATAGGCCTTATATTTATTTCAAAATGCATCACTCATTTTTATCAATTCATTGAGTAATATCGATTCTAAAGATGTGTATGCAATTGTGGGTCTGAGAATGAATGACTTATTTTCTAATTATACACATATATGCAATACCTTTTCCTATTACCAAATCACCTGGAATACGCCTTAATCTCGTCAACCTATATGGTGCGATACTCTTTGGTACTCTTTGCTTCTTTCGGTAAAGTCACCTTGTGAACGAGATATGTAGATGACACTTTCGTCATTTGGCCACATGGCCTGCCAGCCTTTAACCAATTTCTCAACCACATTAATTCCATACACCCATCCATCAAATTCACCATGGAAGTGGAGGAGGATGGTAAGCTACCATTCCTGGATGTTTTGTTTGAGAAGAGGCATGACGGCTCGTTGGGACACTGTCTACAGCAAAGCCACCCACACAGATTCCTATCCGAAACCTGATTCCCACCACCACCCGGCACAGAATAATTCCCTCATCAAAACACTACACCATAGGGCCCCACTGCATTTCTGACCAACACCACCTAGCCAGTGAACTGGAACACGTACACCAAGCTCTCAAGATGAATGGATATTCAGATAAATGGGTACTCAGACCGCATTTTTCGCAAAGCTCTTGCTCCAAACATGGAGAAACAACCCCCTGAGATGCCGATTAAAACCATCACGTTGCCATACATATCAGGTGTTTCCAAAATCTTTAACAAACACAAGATCCAGGTCCGATTCAATACAGTGCAGAAAATCCGTGATCTAATCCCATCTGTGAAGGATGTCATTCCTGACATGCAGTATCCTGGAATCTACAAACTAAGTTGCACCTGTGGTGGCCGTTACATTGGGGAAACGAAACGACATATCTCGGACCGTGTTCGCGAGCACAAGGCAGATCTGAAACACGGCAGAACTAATACCTCCGCCGTGGCTGACCATTGCTATAACGCTGTGGGCTCTCATGATATTGTTTTTTCCGAGAAGAAGGTACTCTGCAAACCTTCGGGCAACTATCAAAGGTTTGTTCATGAAGCCATCCAGATATATAAACATAGACATAACTTCAACCGAGAAGATGGATACAAATTGAGCAATCATTGGAAGGATGTTATTAACCAGGTAAAACCTTATCTGCTTTGTAGTTTTGCCTTCATATCCGCATCTCCAGTTTATTCAGCCTCCTAGCCCCAGCCCCGCTGCTCACTTCCCAGCCCCGGCATTTTGTCGTGCTCAGAGCTTGCAGCACTCCACTCCCCCTACCCCACACCCCCACCCTCTCTCTCTCTCCTCCCTGGCTCCTCCCCCCTCTCTTACCTATATAGCCTCTTGTTACAGCAGCCCTTTTGCCCACTTCAGCAATTGTTTCTTGCTGTGATTGTCCCACCTGATGACGGACGCTTGTGTTGCGCCCGAAACGTCGTGATTAAATTTACTTTATTTTATACCTACGTGACTTTACCGAAAGAACCAAAGAGTATGGATCCCTGCAGTCACGAAAACTTCAAATCTAGATTATATGGTGTGATATTATATGGTGCTTGGATGGATGACAACTCTACATTAACTAATTTTCATAAGGCTGCGGCGCTCTGTGGAGGGCAGCGGAGGGCAGCGCAGTAACATCCATTGTTACTCTGTACTTCTATGCCTCAACGTTTAGATCTTTTTTCCGATTTAGGAAGTCACTGCAGCTATGCATTTCAAATCTGTGATTGAAAACGAATTTCTTTAGAATCCGCTTTTTGTATTTAGTTTGTTGTCCTTCCCCCGCACCCCCGATTAGCACGGATGACTATGTACGGTGGCTGTTATAGAAATTTCTGTTAATTGAGCACGGCACATCAAGGAGGCGATGTAGCCAGCACCACACATACGTCTCCAACAAAAACAGCTGTCATTCTCCACTAAGTGGCTGGGACGTCACCGCAGCGATTGTGCCAAGTAACCCAGACAATCAATGTCTGTTGACGCACACACACACACTGTTTCTCTACCTATACACAGAGACGTGCACAATAGGTGCTTCTCTTCCAATGCCACCCACGACTCTCGTGCAAGTCACCTCACACCACCAGTAAACGCAGCGCACTCATGACCACGGCTGCCAAGCAACACCAATACCTGAATCTTACTGCCCTCTACAGGAGACCGGGAAACGTGTTTTCGCCGACAACTGCACCTCCGATTAGCACGGTTGGCTACGTAGTGTGAAAGAAGTTCAACAAACATCTACATACGTATCCTTACAATTTACCAGGTTAACAAAAAAATGAAGCTTCATTCGTATCAGAGAGCAATGTTGTGGACGCACATAACGAGGCCACTGTTGTGCTTTATTTAGGTTGACTCCGCCTTAAACACCTCGGGGCCACCGTTTTTCTTACTTCAGGTGGAGCTTTGCTGTGATCCATAAAGAAATTTACTCGAATACAAACATCTGACCGTTTCGAGTAAATTATGTTAATGAACATATATGAAACCTCTTCTTGGTTCTTTCGGTAAAGTCACGTAGAAGGGAAACAATAAATTATGTTTTGATTTAAAGCTTTCGTGACTGCAGGGATTCATATTCTTGGTTCTTTCGGTAAAGTCACGTAGAAGGGAAATAATAAAATAATACAAATATAAATTCACAGCAAGAAAATTTCAAATGTCAAATTCTTGCTGTGGATTTCACACCTGATGATGATTGCTTGTGTTGCAGTCGAAACGTCGTGATAATTTTTATTGTTTTATATTAGTATTATTTTATTATTTCCCTTCTACGTGACTTTACCGAAAGAACCAAGAATATGAATCCCTGCAGTCACGAAAGCTTTAAATCGAAATATATGAAACCTGACAAGGCACGCGAGAGGGCGGTGTGGCCAGAATGCCACAGAGCCACATTTGTCTCACCAGTCATGACATTTACACTGCTCCAGGAACACATTTAAGGCTGAAATTACCTAGGGGAGGGTCAGCAACAGTTCAACCATCACCCAGGATTAATAGTGGCTGTGGCCGAGAATCGAACCGTAATCGTCCGATTCCCAGCGCAGCACGCCACGACACCCCACTCACCATTTACACACGTGCACACCGTTTAGCCTTATAGACCATATGCGCAAATGTTGCTAGACAGCACCTATTGAAACCGGCACTGAGGTGTGGCCAGCACTACACACACCCGTCTGCCTTTGTCTTCAACAACACCAATGTACACGACAGGTGTGCCACAGCCAGGCAATCAAGCCTAGGTCATCAGGATCATAGCAGTGTGTTAACCATGGTGGCACTGCTACCAACAAAGGTCCTGAAACTGTATAGTCAAGTGCTGAGCTCCTATCAAGGGTGCCAAGGCACAGGGAGTGGATGATGTGGCCAGCACAAGCCCGGCCGCCTTTGTCTCCTCAGTACTGATGTTCACACGCGACACCAGGTATTCATTTGAGGATGAGGGTAGGCCCAGGCCCAATTTATGTATCACTCACCACAAATGTTTACCATGACAAGGAATCTAACTCAAACAATCCCCCATATCGCTTTACGGACTGTTGGTGAAAGTGCCAGAATGGCATATGAGGAGGTGATGTGATCACACACACCCAGTTGTCCTTGATGTTTTATATACCACACAGGTACTAATTTATGGCCGAGTCGTTCTAGGGGAGGCCTAGCACTGGCTTTGATATCGCTCACCACCTTTGCCGCTGACGTTTACTGGCTGCGAATCGAACTCACACCCAATGACACATACAGCACACAAAAAGAAGACGACAATGCGACATGCAGCGGTATATCAGTGCAATAAAGTCACAGCCGTATACTCGTGAGCAGCTGTTCCACTGATCTGGTCAATTGGTTCATAGCACAGTGAGCTAATTGTGTCACCACTCTCAAAGACAGACACAAAGATAAAGACCTCCCGTATAACCACACAGGACGGTTGGGTGCAAGTGCTGGGATCAAGTGCCTATGACGGCCGGCACGACGGACCAGCAGGCGGTGGGATCACCGCCACAGACACAAACACAAAGAGAATCTACACAATGCGACGCAGTGGCACATCCCGTGCGACAATGTCACAGCCGCGCACGTGAGCATCTGTTGTTCTGTTCCGCAGGCAGTGCAGCGCAAGCCACCTGCGTGGGTAGTAGCGCTCGGTGCAATGCCCTGGCAGGGCGCGTGGCGCGGCTGTCAACATGTTTACAGTGGCGCCGGCTCAACGACCGCCACCTGTGAGCCCGCGTCACTCTGCGACCACAGCCCTGGGCGTCGTGGGGTTAACAATACACATATAAATATCTCCCCGACAATTGCCACAAACATAAGAGACGTCGCTTTATCGAGCCATCAAAAAATTACTCTTTGCGCTCGCGATACACGCATCGACCTACACGCGTGCGTCAGAATCGATGGTGCGTTGATCTGTCTGCGCTGTATGTGGAATCAAAGTGTGTCACACCACGCAGGCAGGTGTGGTGCATTGCTCTTCCTTGCATACTGCCCTGAGCCATTGGTGGAAATGTCACGTTACTATGGCAGGACCACCTCTGATTTAATAACTCGGAATGCGCCCGATCTAGTCAAGACACTCAAATGCTAAGTGGGTTTGGGCCTGCTTACGTGCTTTTATGGGCGACCTCCTTGTACAAAACAGGTTGTTGTAAGCAGCTGCGTGGCCGTGCTGTGGGTGGGCAATAGAAGGCAGTGAAGAAAAGTCTATTGTTGGACCATACTATAATGGTCCAGCATCTTTGCTTCCCGCACCTCCACCAACCCGCACTGACCAAATAATCCACAGGACTTGTGGAGGCCCTCTCAACGAGCAGTGCATAGACAAGGGGCTGATACATGTACCAACGTGTACATGGGATTGAACCCATGGATGCAATGTGACCAGGGCAGGCTTCTATTGGAGTGGGGTGGGGGGGGGGAGTCAGGGGTAGGTGTTGGGGGAGGCCCAATTGTGGAAAATTAAGTGGGGCCACAATAACTGCGTGGTTTCCAGTCAAATTATACACACGCGTTTGTCAACATGGCCTTGGGAAAGGAACGGCATGGATTTATAATGAGAGTCTAAGCATTATGAGTCTTACAGTGGCATTCAAACACCACGTAATTTGGCATATGGATTACGATTTACATTTGCAGTTCCTTTGTCAATCCACTGCTGAATAAACACCTTCTGCACACCTCCTTGGGCATGTGAGGTTGTGTGACATTCTTCACAATGCTGGTCAAAGCAGGCTGAAGGGGAAGACTCGGGACTGGTTCACATATCACTCCCCACAGACATTGTCCATGACCAAGCATCAAACGTCATCGGTTTCGTGGCTCAGTAAGCACTAAGTGCACTTTACCACTGCTCCAGTCTTTGTATTCATAGTGTTGGATTCCGACTTAAACTATGAGACATACCCCAAATCCAATGCCTGCACTTCTTTCTCAAAGACTTATCATTGTTCCCTTCAAATGATTTACCACTCGTTTTTAAGACGCTAAATCAATTCCAAGTGTGTCGTCTGAGAATGTGTAGATGTCCAAACGGCAGAAATCTTCACCAACACGACAATGGCGGCGAAACGCGAGCCTAAGAACTATGATTTGAGCAGTATCTTTTTTTCACAAAATGATTTTACATTTCATGATACAACGATATCAGATTTCCTTTACTTTGTCATTGTATTTCCCATTTTTATCATGATTGTATTGTGACTTGGTGCTCTTCCACTAAAAATAGATATTTCTTCAAAGTAATTCGAAGGCAGTTAACGCAAAATAGATTTTGCTACAAGTCTTCTCTTAATGATCGATGGCTTGTGCATCAGATCTTATTTATTCACGAAGTACTTACAAAAAAATCAGCAGACTACCTGCTGGATCTCCTCACTGTTTCGAAGAACAAATGTGACCTAAGGTCTTCGCTCATTTACCAGCTTCACATTCCTTAGTGCCGTACAAATGCTGGAGGAGGGGCCTTTTCTATCGATGCCCCCAGGGGGTCTGGAATGCTATCGCCAATAAACTGCAACTTGGATCACTACCTATGAGATCTTCACTGAAAACTGCTCTAGAGGAGTTGTACACCCCTAGCTGCCACTGCTATTCAGAATGGCCTGAAATCAAATGTATCATTCGGATGACCGCTGCAAAGTATGATCTTGAGTTTTCATTGTGGTGTGCTGATCTTTAAAGGTGTATTGAGAAATTTTGATTTTGCTACTGATACTCCTGCTGTTATGGAGTGACTCATGCAGCCAGCTATGGCTGCGGGGTTTGGTCGTACATGTTATGTATATCGTTTGTTGTTGGATTTGAATCACAGTTCCTATGATCACTGTTCCATTGTTTTTGTGGCTTTATTTTGGTGATTTTGAGGACGGTTTAGTCTGGCCATATTTGTTTGTTGTAGTACAGAGTTAGCCCCATAACTTTAATCTACATTGTCTTATGGTTCTTATTGTTTGACTTGCATCCCACTGGGATTTTTGCACATAGCATTGAAATGCGGTGTTTTTTCTGGAAGACTGTTGTTTTTTCCAGGATTTTTCTGTTGCGTGTAGTCACTTTAAGATGTTTCTTGTTCATGTTTTTGTTTCGTTGCGGTTGCACCCGAGTATTAGGTATAACAGGGTTATACCTAATAAATGAAACTGAAACTTTTTAAGGATTATAACTCTCTAGTAATAACTCGTCAAAAAACTACCATGCTATCAATTTATCCAGAAATCTTTTACAAAACCCTACTTTGTTCAGGATACAATGAATATTTTTCTTTATTAAGGATAATTATTGTATTGTGGTGAACCTGTGCATTGCGCGTAGAATTTTGGGCAAGATTAAAAGGGAGACAAAGAATTAAGTATCTAGATAACACAATGAGGAAGTTTGGTGCACAAGAAGAGCCCAATTACATGTTACAAGAGACACGAAAAGCTGGAGATACGAGAATTTCGACCCCCACATTGGAGATGACAAGATGATGACTAATGGATGGTGAAGTTGATGATGATTTTTGATGTTTATAATACTAAAATAACAATGATGATGAATCATGATGGCCACTGAATGACTGACGATGACCATGAAAAATCAAGGCGAGTGGGTCTCCTTACCCAGAAGGCGATGTGTCTGCCACGGGGTGCAGCTGCATGGTGAGTTCGCCCAACTTGGAGAACGCCGCTCCTGCCGCTGAGAATATCTCACCGACCTGCCGTGGGCGGGTGGGATACGGCACACGCAGGGTAGAGGACGACAGGGGAACAAGTGGGAGGAAGCCGGTGGTGACGGGGTCTGTTTGGAATCAATCATGGAACCTTTAAGTCATCATCATATATAAGAAAAACTGTACCGGGATGTTCCTGGACTGGCTCGGCATGTTTCTTGTACTAACGCTTCATGGTCCCTCCATGACTGGAGGGAAGTGAAAGCATTTTTTATTTCTACAAAAGAGATTTAAGATATGCTTGGGGTAAATTATGCTATCCCAAGCTAACATTTATTATTCTGTAGTATCCCATCTTGACTCCATGAAATCAGGACAATTGTTTAGGACAGCTTGAGTGCCGGGGGCCTGAATTGGGTCAGCCCGGCGAATATGCAGCGCCAGCTTGCTTCAAAGTGGCCATGGGAGCATGGCCATCACCTTCAGAACAATGGAGATGGAGCTCTCTTAATATTAGCAAATATTATTCCAATATCACCACAGCATCAAGCACAAGACAAAACAAAATATACGTACAGAATTATTGGAGAGAAGTACATCACCACATGTTCGATAATGACATGTGAAACAATACATCACAAAACGTCTTCTAAGGTTCCTTCAAGTGAGCTAGTTTATTCAGTAGGCGCACTCCACGTGCTCCAACACAAACACAATAGAACACCACATTTTTATATGATGGGTTTTGTGCAGTCATTGGAGACGATGCTTAAACCCTCAATTCTACTACACTAAAGAGCCTGGTTTTATCAATTGTGTCCAAAAGGGATTTGAACCCAAGATCGCAACCGTGTCAGCTCAGTACTCATATCCTTGAGCCAGCTGCCACGTCGGCCAACCAGGATAGTTTTAATTTAATACAAAGTCTGTAGACCATAAAAGGTAACATGACCTAAAATCGTACAAATATTCAAGAATATATATTCAAGAATAGTTGTGCTCTGCTGCCATCTCCTGGCCAACTCGCGGGCTTGAACTCGACAAACCTCCGTGAATCACCAACCCTGGCCTCCAAAGCCCTGGGGGTAACCGCATGCTCCACCACACGCAATTCAACGGAAAAGCTGCTCTCCACGCTCCTTCCTTACATATGTTTGAGCCGTATTTGCGATCTGCTGCCAATGCATTTCTACTCATATTCACTTACATCTGGCGAGGATGCGCAGTGGCTGGAGCAGTGGTTCTCAACATTTTTTGGCCACTGTATCCCGTTTTTTAATTGCTTTAACCGTGTACCCCCCTCCCCCTTGCCTGACCCAACATGGTTTTGAGAAATAAATGTAGAAGTAATGAACATAAATATTTTAACCAATTGTCAATGTTGTGACGTATCCTAAACTAGTAACTGCAAGCGAATTCAACGGACGCTCTGCACGCATGACGTAATTAGTTCGCGCTCGCTGATTAAAGTTGGAAACCACATAAAAGGTATTTTCTACCGTTATAGGTTACTAAATGGAATTCAAATTTATCGTGGTTATTTTTTATGAACCGATTCATACGCGAGCATCCACCAATGACTACTCACATATGATATCATTTCACAACATTTATTACCCCCCTGGGACATTGAAACGTCCCACTCCAATGAGTCCGCGTGCCGCCGATTGCGAACCACTGGGTGAGCACAAGACTCCAGAGGTGGGACAAAGTCATTGTTATGCAAGTCCAAGTCGAGTCGCAAGTCATCAAATTCATGACTCGAGTCCAAGTCACATGACTCGAGTCCACACCTCTGCAGAGACTCACAATCAAAAGGACGCGAATTCAATCCGGCTTGCAGGTCAACTTGGCTTACGCACTTGCGATATGAACCTGAAAACCCTGAGCTCTTATTCCTATACCGAGATAGCATCGATGGTTGAATATCTGAACCGGTACCACACTTAGCCAAGACGCACGGACAAGCGCGCAGCATGGTCAACCATCCCACGTGGTTGACGCGGCGTGAGGATTATATCCAACAGTGGGTCACAACAAGGCGATATCCTGTATGTGAGTATTTTTGATCCAGATATTATTTGCAAGAGGCAAATGCTGCTGTCACACTTGCCCTCGGATAGTTTTGAATGTATTCATACTTCGGAGTGTATTTTTTTGTACGGCGTTTTGAGATTTCGTTATTAAAGGCTCTTTATAACATCGAGGTTATTTTATTACTACTACGGTTTTTAAACGCGACCCCTGCCGCCGTCAAGTCAAAACATCGACCCCGCTCAAACTGGTAATCAGTCAGAACTAATCTCTCCTGCCGATCGATCGTCAGTCAGTGGCGGAAATTTCACTTTCTGTCAGCCACCGGAAAATCCCAACTGTGGCACTCACGTTATAAACCCCGGCGAAGAGTCTGATGGTTACGATGACAGTGTTGACATTAATAATTGTGGTCAATGCTAATTATGATAATGACGATTATGGCCTGCGGCGATGGTGATCGTTTTGATGATTGTGACCGAATGTGGCAGACGTCAGCAGAGTGCTGCCGAGCCCGGCACCGCTGAGATCATTGGGTTCAAGATCAAATTTCAGCCCACTGCGTTTGAAAAATGCAGCGAGTTGATTTCAGCCGTGTCACCGCTCTCCTCCTCTCTGCACAAAAACAAATTATGCTCATTTATCTTTTAGATTTAATCTGGGTAAATGCCAGCCTTGACAATTAACTGCCACGGGTTATCATGCGACGAACACAGACTCTCTTCGGTAGCGGAGAGCTCGCGATATAACAGTGCCCATTGGTGTGGGTGCAGCAAAGGTCACTGTGTAAGGAAGGCATCTCTTGAGGAGGGAGTCACGAAGCGTTCCAAATTGCAATGCCAAAGATGCGCACGAAATTGTCGTCTCGAGACGTGCCGCCTAAAACGGACAATCGGTTTAACATTGCAGCGGGGAATTAACAATAAATTACGACGACGATGAAAGTTGCACCTCGGGTTTGTTTATATCTCGACGCACGTAAACAAATTCGGCTCTTATAACCCGCCAAACGCCGGCACGGGGATCCCGGGTGAGGCAGGAGCCCTCGGTTGGGAGGCGCCGCGGAACCGGGAGGCTTCAATCCCCGCGAGCCGCTCAGGCGAGACCGCGGCATTGTAGGCCTCAACAAGGCCTCCGCGGGGGTTTGGTAAGCCGCAACAAACTCACTTTTGTCGACGTGGACGTCATTGACGCGGTCGCTGCGAGCCGACGATTAATGAACGTGCGAATAAATAACGAACGTTGAGAAGAGAAACGCGGTTACATGTGAAACGAGATAAGGCGAGTTGAACCGAAGAAGGAAAAATTTAAGCCTTTTTTTAAAATGGCGGGCTGAGCGACGAGACGAAGCGATCTGATTCGCTGAACGTCGGAGGGCGGGTTGTGAATCGGAGACGAGCTCTGATTGGACGGCGGCTCTCTCGGCAGTTAACATGCGGGGGGTGGGGCGGGGGGTAGGGGGGAGTGGGGGAGGGGCGGGGCGGTGGGAGAGGGGCGGGGTTGGGGGGGTAGGCTTTCGCGACCAATATCATCCATAAGAGGTTTATTTGGGTTCGGGGCCGTCCATAAATGACGTCACGCACCTAGGGGGGGGGGTGTCAGACATTTGTGACGATGTGTGACGAGGGGGGGCGGGGTTGAGAAATGTGACGTCACATCAAAATGCGCAACTTTAAATTAATATAGACAACACGTTCTGCTTAATTAAATAGACTTCTTAATAAATGTTTTCTCCTACAACATCAGAGTGCAGCGCCACATTAAATACGCACTACAATGACAATAGTTCAAAGCGATTTGAAGCATGTTTTATTTGGGGGGGGGGCAGAGCTTTGTGACGTCATTTGAGGGGGGGTCTGACTTTTTGTGACGCCGTGTGACTAGGGGGGGGGGGGAGGTAAAAAATCGTCCAAAATCGCGTGACGTCATTTATGGACGGCCCCTAACCCAAACAAAAACCTCTTATGGATCGCAAAAGAAGCCGTTATCAAATCACTGCTTGGATGAAAGCATCCACCCCCCCCCCCCCCCAAATAAACAAACAAACCTTTGGCATCTCTCTCAGTTTTGCATTTCATAGTTTCCCAATTCGTGGTTTGTATCATCTCTAGACTCCCGCCATCATTAATGTCGTCCACCGGTCATCATTCCACGTAGCAAGCGGTGTTCTTCACCCATTTTCAGGGGTTAGAGGCAGGGCACCTGGAGGTGAGGGGGGCCGCCACACCATTTGAAACCATTGCGGTTTGACAGCACGATGATGATAATGATGATGGGGGTGGGTGTGTGTGTGTTTTCACATTTGTGTATTGTCGGGGGTCGCAATAAAGGTCGCTAGGGGCCGTCAGTGGGCCGCGGACCTTGTCTGAATCGGTCCTGTGCCTCCCCGAGGCCGACTCGGCCTCAAATAAGTACCTGGGGCGGTGTGTAAACATTGCCACTGGGGAGGCAAAGGCGGTCGGGCGTGGTGCTGTGGTGTTGGCCACCCACCCCATTCGTGCACCGTTCTGGCCTTCATAGGTGCCACTCGCTAACAGCACTTGCCCCCAACAGTCCACCTCCCCCCTCCATGGGCACTCTTACCTTGGGGGCCGTCCATAAATGACGTCACGCGATTTTGGACGATTTTTGACCCCCCCCCTCTCGTCACACGGCGTTACAAAAAGTCAGACCCCCCCTCAAAAGCTCTGCCCCCCCCCCCCAAACCATATTTCCATTTTGAAAAAAAAACATGCTTCAAATCGCTTTAAATTATTGTCATTGTAGTGCGTATTTAATGTGGCGCTGCATTCTGATGTTGTAGGAGTGTTGTTATAACAATTAGTGTTGTTATAACAATTCTATATTTATTTAAAGTTGCGCATTTTGATGTGACGTCACATTTTCTCAACCCCCCCTCGTCACACATCGTCACGAATGTCTGACCCCCCCCCTAGGTTCGTGACGTCATTTATGAACGGCCCCTTGGCCTCACCTCCCCGCACTACCCTCCCCCCCCACCCCTAATCATTGTAGCCAGGTCGCTTCTGACAAAATAAGCTAATATCTCAGTGGGCTTTACCTGATAAGCTTGTTTTTAATGTTTAATTTTAGCGATATAACCTCCTGCCTCAGCAGTTCGCCTGCTGTAGTGTTGTACCTGAAGACGATTGCTTGTGTTGCGATCGAAACATCGTGATTTTTTAAATTTTATTTTCGATCTACGTGACTTTGGGGCCGTCCATAAATGACGGCACGCGATTTGACGATTTTTGACCCCCACCCCCCCCACGTCACAAAGCTCTGCCCCCCCCCCCCAAAAAAAAATAAAACATGCTTCAAATCGCTTTAAACTATTGTCATTGTAGTGCGTATTTAATGTGCCGCTGCGCTCTGATGTTGTAGGAGAAAACATTTATAAAGTCTTCTTTAGTGTTCTTGGTTCTTTCGGTAAAGTCACGTAGAATGGAAATAATAATATAAGACAGAGTCAGACTCTGTCTTATCGACAGACCTGCTCTCCACCTGAGGACGGCTGCTTGCGTTGTGGCCGTAACGTCGTGAGAATTATTTTATTGTTTTATTTTTATTATTTTATTACTTCCCTTCTACGTGACTTTACCGAAAGAACCAAGAAGATGAATCCCTGCAGTCACGAAAGCTTTAAATCGAAATTTTCTTTAGTGCTAATGCTTTTCTGTCTAGGGCTCTAGGCCAAGATGTTCTATTTGTGCCCCCCCCCCTTCCCGGATTCTACTGGATATTTCCTCTTCACATTTCCTCCCCGTCTCCTCGTTCACGAGTGCCTCGATGTTCCTCTTATTCTCATATTGCGTTTCGATGTACTTTTCAGTTTTAGTCATAGGTTGCATAATACCAAGCTGTGGTCCGATGATACATCGGCTCCTTGGAATGTTCTGAATAGTCAAACTGTTCTCCAGCGTGAGAGATCATTACCAGACCTCTCTCATTCATGTTTTACCATCCGGTAACCCTCCATTTCCATTTTCTGCAGTATTTTAGTTTGAACTTAGTATTTCATGTTTTGAAGTGAATTACAGCAGTTTTTCACTGCTTTCATTTCTTTCTCCATATCCACACCTTTGCAGGATGCGTCCCCATCTGACGTAACCCTTCCCAATGTTCGCATTCCAATCTCCAACAAACAGCTGAACAGCTTTTGTAGGCAGTTCCTTTAACGTTGTTTCCAGCGTTCCATATCATTCTTCAATATCCTCTTCTGCACCATCTGATGTTGGTGCACATATTTAGATGAGACATATTTAGGGGTTGCCCAATAAATATCGCTACAATTACCCTTGGACGAGCCGGTCTGTATGCCACGACGGTACACCACGTAAAAACGATGGACTTTACAGTAGTGTATAGAAAGATGATATCACCAGCCCTGTAACCAGAAATTTGACCCAAGGGCAGAAAGTAAGGCAAACTGGCTAAACATCCCACTGTAGGACCTTTCTACAAACACTGTCCGAGTATTTGAAACGCGGGACATGTTACGCATACGCACGGCCAGGCGGCGTGTCAAGCAATTCTCGTCTTACGCGTGTGTTTATTTAAACAGAGTATACATGCGAGCGTGTACATGGTAGCAAGAGTGGCTGAGGCGGCGGTGTGATGTACAGCCCCAAAGGCAGGGCAAAGGTCATCGCTGCGCCAACTCATCCATGATGACCTCAGCCGCCCCGAGCCAGAGACCCTCCGTTTCCTCAGTGGCACAGCCCTAGACCGCTTCCACAACACTGTTCGCCTCTCACACAGCAGCTGGCCAAGGCAAGGATCAGGGTAAGGTTAGGCTCAGTTTCAGGGTTATGAACTTGAGCTGTTTGGGAGGTTACGTTTATTGCATAGGGTTAAGTTAGAGCGGGGATTGTGCTTAGACATGCAGTTTGGAGTTATGACACATTTTAGTTTGGAGATAAGTGATTCCATATGGTGGACGTTTAAATGCAGGAGTTATGCTAAGGAATTTGGATTGAATTAATGTTAAAATGGGGTCGAGCGAGTTCAGGCTAACTCAACTAAGGTCAAGAGTTAAGAACTGGGGGTTTCTGGATATAGTGAAAATGGTGGGAGTTGAGGTCACGTGACAGGGCAGGATCAGAGGAGCGTCAACAGCTTGATGTTTCCCTCTTTTCAGAAGGTAGCTAATTGCTAAAGGAAGCGACCTGCAATTAACTTCAACACCTATGTGGAAGCCACCACCAATAAATCACAATATGTCGGTACAAGTTGGGGACATGGTCGAGATCTTCGGATGGCCTGGGTTAGGCCTGACGTGGATCGGAGTTAGAGATTGAGGTTTGGGCTGGTGTAGTTCTGTGTTGACCTGGATTGAGATAATGCTCGGAAAATGTTGGCGTTAAGGTTGGGGACTGACCGAGGTTAGGGTTAGGTAAACGTTTGGGATTATAGCTCTACAGTTACAGGCTTAGAACCAGTCAAGGGCTAGGTTACAGTTAAAGTCTGTGCAGGTTATGGTTAGACTTTAGTTAGACTGCATTTGTGTAGGGGTTTGTGATTGGTTAAGGTCTGAAGTGGGATACAGTCCTGGTTGTGTAAAGGTCAAAGTTGTTGTCAGGACGAGCTTAAGGCTCGAGCCATGGGTGGGTTAAGGTTGGGGCCAGGGTTAAGTTAGGGTTTGTGTTGGTTTTAAGGTTAGGGCCAGGTCTAGTTTTGGGTCTGGGCTGACTTGGTGTTGGGAGTGCAGTTTGTGTGTAAGGTGAGCGGTGGGAGGACAGCGGCCGGTTCTGGGTTTGCACCACTGGAAATGGAACCCTCGCAACCAAGCCACTGAGTGAAATAATCATGAGTCTGTTAAAACATAAATAAACACATTTAAAATTAATAGTAAAAAAACCTGTCCTTAATACTCCCATGTATAATGACACCATTCTCAGATGTGCATAATTTGCAGTTCTTGTCGGAAGTCTTCAACCGATATAGGTAACACGGCACATTGGATTGGACAGGAAGAGCTTCCAACTGAATGTGCATGCAAAATAATGCAATTTATATTACACACTTTTTTCCTAACAATAATGACCTTGATAACCATAATAACGCATTCTTTTTGTCTTGACCAAAGTGTGAAATTCCTTAAAGAACCAGCAAAAAAACGAAAGCCAAGCATATTTAACCTGAAGGATTTTTGTTGTTGTTGTAAATGTAAGCCATTGGATGTTAACTGCAAGACCGTGAACAATCTCGGTGGATTCACAAACTGAAATGTGATCTCCACAATTATTCAAAGTCAACTTTAAAATATTTTTTTTGCTTTTAAATGTCTACTCTTCTTAACACCCCTCCCTCTTCACCCGACCAATGTAAATTATTATCGTACATCCTATATACAGAATTCTTATGCAACACACTTAACAAACGCTCAATGTAGTCAGAAAAAAATAACAAATTTCCCCCAATGTACATTATACTTTACAGAATTTTAAATTTTAAACATTTGGTACAGAAGGGATCAGAATTTCCATTATTATACATTTCTTTTGGAACAGCTGGAACTGTTCTTCCATTAGCAAAACGTATATAACATTAGCTTTCCTATTTCACACGTGTTTACACTTTGATTGTAGGTTAACAATGTATTGCTTAAAACACACCTACGATCAGACTATATAAGCATTGAGCGGCAATGTCTAAAGATCAAAAATAGTTAACAGAATTCGGGGCGGGTACAAAAAAAAGCGGTTAGCCTCAAAATTCCGTTAACACATTTTTGATTTTAAACAATTCGGCGAGAACAAACAAAAATGTCATGAAAGACCCAAAATTATATATTTTATATTTCACATGCAGCCGGATGCCTCGAGGGGGAAACTCAAACTCATGACCCAACAAGTGTGTGTCTAGGTTCAAGCCCAATACAGCTGTCCCAGACAGCCCAAGCGCAAACAAAAATCCCTCAAAAGTTGCTGTTGTCTTTGCAAAAGTTAATTTGAGGAGGCTGCAACTCAAGACCAAGAAAGGGTTGTCCTACATACCCAGACAGACAATATCCATTCAGACACCTTAAGACGCAACCGATGACCTGGCCGTCAGCAATAGCGTGGTCTCTATAGTCTTAAGTCCACGATTCAATCCCAACTGTGAGAGCATGGTTTATAAAGGGGTATTGAAAGAGTTGTTAAGCGTTTTCAGTCATTCTTGTCCCACACACACGTAGGGCACCTTCACAGCTTCATGAGCCACATTTTGCACAGGCCGCGGAAAAACGTATAATAAATGGCATCGAAACTCTCTCAGCACTGGAACGCCTCCCCAGAGTAAAATGCGAGCCATGTTTGCCATGGAGAGTTGTAATTTTTGTACCAATCTACCGGAACTGGCGTCGACAAAAATATGAAAGAAACCTGTAGCCAATTGTTTTCATTGTGTGAAGCCACTATATGAAGCAGTCTCAGTGGGTGTGTATATATATATGCTGCAAAAAAATGAGAAAAATCTGCCATTTACACTGATGTTCTGTACACATGCATACATATTTATAAAAATAAATTACTTTTTATACAAGTGTGCTTTCTTTATTAGGTGCAAGGGCAGTGGAAGGTAGCTAGCTCATGGCTCCGGTTTGAGGGAATGGCAAATTCCACCTTGGCATTTCCATTGCACAGAATTCACAAAAATTTCCATCCGACCTGCTCTGAAGATGACCTATGGCTATTAAACCCATGCCTCCACGTCACAATTACCAACATCGAGCTGCAGCTGAAACTTAAAAGGCTTGTGGCAGAGTGTGGTGCTTGTCCAGGTGGTGGCCACGTGAACCGGCTTTGCTGTGACAGCTGGAATTGAACTGGGCTGGTTCTCACTGCTCCAGGTGTCAGTGGTTCCCTTGCCAAGCGACTTGTTAATTTCCAATGGCAATGGACAACAGCAATCTTTTCTTGCTGTGGTTGTGTCTCACTTGATGCCGATCGCTTGTGTTGCGAGCGAAACGTCATGATCTATTATTTTTCTACCTACGCGACTTTACTGAAAGAACCAAAGAGTATGGATTCCTGCAGTCACGAAAGCTTCAAATCAAGAAAGACAAACCACTCATGGAAATGTAGGGAAGCCCTCGTATTGAGTGGGGGGGGGGGGGGGGAATTTAAGCAGAATTTTAAATGCTTAAAAAGTGTCCCAGGTGAGATATGAATTAATTTCAATTTTATCACTGGCAGTGAGAAAAGTATACCGAGTCCTTTGGAAATATATTTGTTTGAAATGTCATCAGGACACAAACGAAATGGAAAATATAAATGTGCTAAACCCAAATTGGTGTGAATTGGAAGTGTGATGCCACCAAATGTTCCCAAAATAAAAATTCATCACGAATCATTGCCAGCAGAATAACAAGTAACATCGCCAAAGCATGATGACAAGCCATCTACAGGGTTTTCTCTTGGCATTTCAATAACATCCTCACTTGGGTAGCATTAACCAATTTAGGCATCTCTCAATTATTTGGGGTGGGAGGGGAAGGTTGATCCAGACATTAAAAACACTGATAATGGAAAATGAATGTAAATTAGGCGATAAAACATATTTATAGTTTACCTATGTAAAATGGGGGTGAAAACTGGCACAGCCAGTGGGGGGGGGGGGGGGGTGGTATGTGCCCCCCCCCCAATGATCCAATCAAAATCTCTAATTTCGATCGGATCATTGGGGTTTATTAGTAAAAAAAAATCGGAATTTTGCGACCCCCACTGCCACCGTGTAGCCTATTATTACGTGTCAGGGACTCTGAGATGATAGGACAATAGTCTGAGTCCATAATTGGCAATAAGTAACGGCAAAGCGGTTATAAGTGACTCACAAAATTGTGCGCAGTTGCGTAAACAGTACACGCCTTCCCTGAAGGCATTCACCTTCAGCGAGCGCGATGCCGATCACACAACGCGGTTCGAATTCGACCCTCGATCGATGGCTGTGCCATCGCCGCACACGAGTCGAATAAAAAGCAAGGGACAAGTCCTTACTTACTAACAACTCCTTACTTACTAACAACTCCTCTATCGTTTTTCATTGCTGGAGGGGTTGCCCCTCCCCCCTACCTGAAAATTCTGGCTCCGCCATTGGGGTTGAAGACGAAGAATGGCATCTGTTTATTAAAGTTAAATTTTAGAATGATAAGCATAGTTCTACTTGATTTTTATATTATTTTTATACTCGCAAGCCCAACCCCGAGGTTAGCTTCATCTAAACAGGCTTGGCTCAAAGTAGTTCAAGGCCAGTTGTTACCATAAGCTACATAAGCCTGTCTCTTCTATGCGTGACAAGAGTGCTTCTTTCAGAAACCAGGACCTGGATATAGTAGGATTCTGTATATGGTTAAATTTGCTAACATGAAATCCAATTTCATATGCCCAAGCTTGCAAATCAGATATGTCACGAGAGTTTATAGGCAGCAAGCTTATAAAAATGTTGTATAATGTAATCAACCAACGCAAGAAGATTCAACAGAAATATGATCCCATGCCACTGGGCAGTGACTGTTACACAAGAGCATAATCCAATTCAACCGGGTGAAGTGTGCTTAACCATCATGAAACCAGATCCCAGGAGTCCACGACTGCGCAATAAAAAGATCATCAAGATTCCATAGGAACAAGCTTGCGATACAAAAGTGCTGTACAATTGTATGTGATAAGAGCAAGCTTGACAATTCAAATTACTCAATCCAATATGTAATTCCATTAACGACAATGTTGCTGCACAAAACTGGGTTTGGATTCCATAGGGTGAAGCCTGCGGAAAAATAACGACACCTGACTCTATAGGGACGAGCCTGCATTCCCAAAATCACAATCCGACTACACGGGGAAGAAGACGCTTTCTTAACAATAATATGACGGGATTCCACTGTGGCCCGACGCATTCCGATTGCATAGGGATAGTCGTGCCAAACAAAAAGCAAATGCAACGCAATTCCATTCTCTGAGGCTTCCAGGGCACACTAATGCCGAGTCGACTGGTGGAGAAAGCGCTGGTGGTGGCGACAACGGGTGGCAGCAGTCACCGTACTCAAGTTTTTTGTTTTTCCAATCCTCGTTTGTGCGGGCGGGCCAGACACTCACGGCGATGTGCCCATGACAATGTGCTCTTTGTGGTTCTTGAGCACGTGGTGCTGCTTCTCGGATGGCCGACGGAAGCCCTTGTGGCAGAACTGACAGCGGTGCGGGTAGGCCTTGGTATGGATGGATACGACGTGGCGCTTGAAGCCTGATGCGTCCATGGTGCTGTAGTCGCATAATTCGCACTGGTACACTTTCTTTCCTGTGTGCGACTTCATGTGCTTCTTCAGCTCGCTCTGCTGCTTGAAGCCCTTCTTGCAGCGGCGGCACTGCAGCGCCCACACCAGCGCCAGCGGGGGAGAAAGAGCGAGGAACAGAGGGGGCGGAGAGAGAGCGTATTAATCTTTAGTTATATAAGTTGTGGTGCTAATTCACCCTGAATCTTGATCATCATCAGCCATTCTTTATCATCCACTGTTGGATGAAGGCTTCCTCACATTAATGAAAATCCGCAGGGTCCATTGCGGCTATCACCAATCTCACTACTGTACACGAGCTGATCTCCTTGTGCCATCGAACCAAGTTTCCTTTCGTGGAATGCATCTTTCTTTAAACAAACGTGTGCGCCCACTCTCTCGCACACACATGCATACGCACGAACACACATGCACGTGCAGTGAATGTGGTGTTTGTTCACCTTGAAGGGCAGCTCCTTGGTGTGCACAGACAGAATGTGCCGACTCAGCACAAACGGGTCGGATGTGCGGAACTCGCAGTGTCGGCACTGATGAACTTTCTTGCCTTTGTGTGTTGCCATGTGCTTGTTCAGCTCGGAAGGTCTGAGTCCATGCACACACAAATACAAAACAAATGAACAACACTGTAATCCATCTGGTCAATAACCTATTTTAGGTGAGCGATATGGCCCTGCAAGTTTATTTAATATGGCTCGCAGCCACATGAACAGCCTGCAAACTATATTTACATGTCACTGCAAGCATCTTAGCTGCATTTATCGAGTAGTGTCTACTGCAGCTAGAGAAGTGACTGAAAGGTGTGCGTGTTAACAGGTGGCCCGCCAAATGTAGGTTGCTAATTCTATTCGGCAGAATCATGCCTACGCATGCATTGTATAATGCTTTCGAACATATGTTTGCCCAAGGCAGTATTTAATTAGCAGTAAAGTAGCCAATGGGTAGCTGTCAGAGCAAGCTAAATTTCCAAATATAAAACGCCTATAATGTTATTTATGGTTTATCTAAAAGTTGAGCAATACTTGGATCAATTTGGCCAGCAATAAATGAGGTAAGTTGCTATTTGCAACAAAACTTTATACTTTACAAACATTCCATGATCTTTAATCATTGCCTTGCCATCCCCTGCTCTAGACAGAGTTAACACTTCAACCCTTTAAATTGTATTTGCAAATTAAAGGGTTGAAGAGAAGAAGACTTCCACTTCTTTTAAAGAGCAGTCTCCCATACTGGTGGTGGTGGTCGGTGATAGATGTAATGATTGTAGTGGATGTTGTGGTGGCTGGAGCAATTATGGTGGAGGTGGTGATAATAATTGTGGTGGTGGCAGCAGTGGCAGCTATGGTGAGTGTGGTGGAGGTGGCGGTGCTGGTGACGGTGGTGGCGGTGTTGACGACAGTGGTGACGACAGTGGTGACGGCTAAAGTCATGGTGATGATTGTGGGAGAGGTAGGGTTGATTGCAAGCGAGCGTGTTGACAGCGTTTTCTGCGTTGTCTCACCTGTGGAATCCCTTCTCGCACACCTCGCATTTGTGCGGGAAGCTGCGCGTGTGGATGGAAATGACGTGGCGCTTGAGGTCGCTCGAGTTGGAACTGCGGTGCCCGCAGTACTGACACGCGTACACGCGCTCCGCGCTGTGCATGGCCGCATGCCGCCGCAGTTCGCCCAGCGCCGTGAAGCTAGCGCCGCAGTCGCCGCACGGGAAGGCGAGTGCGCGGCTGTGACGCGCGCGCACGTGCATCTTCAGGTTGTACGCCTCCGAGCTGCGGTAGTCGCAGTACTGACAGCAGTGCGGGCGCTCGCCCGTGTGCGTGCGCGCGTGCTTGCGCAGCTCCGACGGGTGCCGGAAGCCGCGCCCGCAGTCGGCGCACACGTGTGGCAGCGAGCGGCTGTGCACTGACGCCAAGTGCTGGCCGAGCAGTGCCGGCTCGGCCGTCTCGTACTCGCAGAACTTGCACTTGTGCATCTTGGCCGGGCGGTTGCGGTGGACGAGGCGGTGAGAGCCCAGCGCCGCCGCCTTCTCGAAGCGCCGCCCGCACTCCTCGCACTCGTAGGGACGGTCGCCCGCACACGCCGTGTGCACCAGCCCAGAGACTATGTGGGGATCAGGAGCAGGTGAGTGTGGGGCAGTAAGGGGTGGTGGAGAAGAACAACACAAAGTTAATATCTTGTTGTGATGGTTCACACTCTGGAATTATAATCATTATCATGATCCATGACAAATCCACCACTGGATGTGGGCTTCCCCAAGATGTCACCATCTCTCACGGTCCTGCGCTGTAACAATCCATCTAGCATCTGAACACAAGCTGATATTGTTTTATCTCCTTTTGGGCATGCTCCCTCCTTTGACTGCCACTCCAGTTATTTTTTAACCACTGGCCATCATTCCTTGTCGAAATATGTCACGCCCAAGCCCACTTACTTTCTTAAAACTGAATATAATCTCTCATCCATATATTCCTCTTTCTAACTCTCAAGAGCCACTATAGAGGGTATTTGGCCTACTCATCCAAACTGGCCAGACGTCATGGATGAGGTAGGAATACAGAATTTACACACCACGTGTATTCTGTTTATCAACTGTGGTTTATTGAGAGTTGCCGGGGGGTGGCGGCGCACACATGTAATCCAGCACTGTAGCGGCGAGAGTTGGTGGATGGGAAAAAATTAACCCGTAAAAACAATTTTTTTCACTATAAATCCTTTATATGCGTGGCATCGGTTTTATTTTATTATTCATTTCTGTTTTTCTTGAGTAAGAGTTTCATTTTTATCACATTGGTATTTTAAATTAAATATGAAATTTATTTTTTTCCTATAAAGTGGAAAATTTTGGAAAAAATTTTTCACGAAAATAAATTGTCACGCACGAGTCTGTGTGCAAAATGTCAGCTCGATTGGATCACGGGAAGTGGGTTAAAAAACGACCGAAAGATTTGCACGGTCGTAAGCGCGCAAGCAAGCAAGCAAGTGAACTTAATATAAAGGATTTAAAAATGACAATGTTGTGAGACTCCCTTCCCTTGCATCGAGGTGCAATAACCCTGGCTTGCCAGCAGAATGCAGTACAACAAAATATGGATCAGTCCATATTTTGTTATAATCTCTCCTTTCTGTATGGGATAATAGAGTGTTTCCCTTTTGCATGTGTGGGTTTTCATCCGGGTGCTCAAGTTTCTTCCCACATATGAACACTTACTAATTGGCTGTAAACATCTTCATACAATGAGAAAAACAAATGTTGGCACCGGCTCACCACCTGGGAGACTTCCAGCTTTTCTGTGGTTCCTCAGCAATTGTGAGATGCTATTTGACTGAACGACGCTGTATAATATTAATCTTTCGATGTGAAAAACTGCTGGGTGATATAGAAACTTGGCCAATGTTTCAACTGCCATGTTGCGACACCAAACAGGCGATCTGTGGAGCGCAAGTCGGTGTGCTAACCATTACACCACATTATCCCTGAGGCAATTAAGCATCCTACAAGATATACTTATACTGGTAGGAACCTCCTGATTACACCAGTCCACAGGGGATTATTGTGTCCGTCGTGCAATGAGGGGCTGGATGGGGAGGGGCTGGGTGGGGGGTGTGAGGGGTGGGGCTGGGTGGGGAGGGGCTGGTCACCCCGTGGTGCCCTTATAAAACTCAACGTTTAACCTACTCACGCCGGCTTGTGCCCGCCCTCACAGTCGGGCATATTTGCGGAATACACCACGCCGCCGTTGACCCTGGCCATTGACCGAGCAACCCAAAGTTCCTACCAGCTCCCTCCGCAGGAATGTGTTCAAAGCCTTCAAGAGTGGCCGGTCTTTTGGAGACCCCTTCACAACGAGGGGCTGGAGGGCAAGCCACGCAGCTGTTGTGATATGATAGTATTGAAAGTAAATTTGATATTCTCACCATTCTTATAGCACACGGTGCTATATATTTGACAGACAGGTAAAGACTGCCAGTAGGAGGTGATGTTGTTGCGTGATTTCAGCGTGTTTAAGTCGTCCGTACCAGGCGTGGTGTTGGAGACGAGGCGGTGGCTCTCGATGTGCGAGTGGAAGTGCGATTTCCTGCCAGTGGTGTAGTCGCAGTCTGTGCACTGGTAGCGCCGCTTGCTCACGGCGCCCAGGCCGCTGATACGGGCGCTGCCTGCGCCGACACCAGAGAAACGCGGAGGAGAGTGAGGTGTGAGAAAGAGAGAGAGAGGGTGAGGATCAGGAAAGCTGCACGAAAATGCAAGATGCTCCAATCATATAACTAATACAATTAGAGCACATGACTAGAATGCATTGCCCAGAAGCAAGGGATTACATATCTTTACAATAATCATTCTCAAACAATGCATTGCAACTTATTATGTTTTATTTTTATTATTTTATTATTTCCCTTCTACGTGACTTTACCGAAAGAACCAAGAAGATGAATCCCTGCAGTCACGAAAGCTTTAAATCGAAATGCATTGCAACTGAACACAAGGTAGGAGAAATTATGCCATCGGATGGATTATGTAATGCCTTCCAACATGGGGTTGCCTGTGAAAGTATTTATGGAAGCCAATGGGTAGCTGTCAGGGCAAAAATTATTTTATTGTTTGCAAATGGTCCTATTGCTCTTGGGTTTGTCTGCAAGTTTCTGTAAACCCTTTGATCAATTAGTCTGGTTTTCAATTGGGTAAATCCCTAATTGCAATACAACTTTACATTCATGTTGTTTATTTTGGATCATTTTTTAGAGAGTTATGGACAGACGGATGGAGCTAATACACAAATGGTTTCAACCATAGTTGGACAGAGTAATAAAATGGCAAGCAAATGTTCTGAGGTCAAATTTAAATTTGAGAACCAAGTTGACAGAGGTGCAAAGCACCTCCCATGAATTCACTCCCATGAATTCAAAGAATTGTAAAAAAAAATGATTAAATTCAATAAAAAATAATGTTTTCTCTATTTTTGCCATCCCATTTGTATTCTAGGATAAGCAGAGTTGTCCACTTCTGTTAGCCTAAACATTGTAGTTGAAATGATTCACCCCCACTGGCCCCCTAACGATTGTCAAGTTTGAGAGTAACAATTCCACGCAAGACTCAATAAACGTTTTTATAACACACTGCTGTGAATTGTGGTGCCTATAGTGGCATCTGGAGTGACAGACGTGAACCTATTAAACACGAGCAGTGGTGCAAGCCCTTCAATTGTTTGTGCGCACCACCAATAGTGAACTGACTGGAGAACCACTCTAGAGCAGTAGTTCTTGACCTTCACTGCAAGCCTTGCACGCCTTTGGTTGTCAATCATACAACAAATTAGAATGGTAATAAATGCATAGGTCTGATTAAATAACGTAGTTGTACTTGCGTGTCCGTGCTTAATTTGTCTTTTCGATGATTTACCCTCTAAAAAAATGTGGCATGTCCCACGCCCTTAGAAAGGGCATCTCGCACCCCCCCTAGGGGTGCATACACCCCAGGTTAAGGACCACTGCTCTAGACGGTGTTTGACTTACACTTCCATGCTGGCCAGATGTCTAGCAATAGGTGGGAAAACCCATATTTTAACCCACCAAATGCAGCCTGCCCATCGACTGCAGCATTCCAATTTATACCTCTGGGTTAAAAGAGGCGGACAGATTTAAGAAATTTGCCCATTGTTTCTACTGCCGTGCTGGGAGATTGAACCAGTGTGCTAACCATGACACCATGGTAGCAGGAGGAAGAGTCAAAATAAAGCAACCCCCCAAAGGACACGTCCGCAGCAAGCCTTTCTCGGTAAAGGACCGTGCAGCGCCATACCCTTGCTGCTGCCCCCGATGGCGGCCATGTTGCCGCCCCCCTCACCCTCAGGGTGGTTGTGCATGTGCTTCTTGAGGAATCCGCGTGTCTTGAACTTCTTCCCGCACACGCCACAGGGGTACACCTTCATGGGCAGCCCGTCCGGTCCGATGATTATCGCTGTGCGCACAGTGGTAGCAGCGGTGGCAACCATGAAAGGAAAACACAGAAACAAATCCGCAAGTAAAAAAACTGTCCCGTGTGGCCAGCTACCGCGAGAAATTCACAATCTGCAGGGCACGGCAGAGTTTTATGAATGTTTATTTTGTGTAATCGCACGTAAAATGTCAGAGGCGGTTTGAAGCGGTGAGCTGGGATATGAAGGACTGTAGAGTGGACTTGGCGTTAGAATGAGTGGAAAAAGAGGACCAGGAAGGCTGATCTCCCACATGAAATGGGAACATGCCTTGAAGAAAAGAATACTTGGATAAATAACATTCTGCAATGTTTTTAAGAATTGTGTTGAGGCAAATTTATATTTTCGGGGTAAGATAAAACTAAAACACGGTAATGGCAAAGATAAGTAAATTAGGCTATAAAATGCACTAATCGTCTACCTATGTAGGCGTCAAATGCTTTATCTGTTGATATGCTTCTTAAAGTGATCGATTTACATCTTGAATATTTGCAGTCATGTGGGCACTGTGTCACTGACCCTTGATGAATGCAATGCAACTCACATTGACAATGGCACGTGCGTAACAATATAAATGCGTTTCTCGAGCATGGTTAAACATCCAATACCTCGATAATCCACTCACAGATTAATTGTGAGATAACTGTGGAGGAGATATAGCAGCGAACGGGATGAGCACCGGTCCATTTTGTGGTGGAGTCCCACTCCTGTTGTGGCACTCACCGGTGAAGGCGGGAGCCTTGGCCCGGCTGCCCTTCCGGCGTGAGCGGGGCGGCTTCTCTCCGGAGTGGCGGCGTGGGGTGCGGCCCGCTAGGCCTCCGGGAGATGTGTCCGGTCCCACTTCCCCGTCCGTCTGCTCGTCCGTCTGGTCCGTTCCCTCCACCACATCTAGGTAGAGATGGGTTTTATTTATTTCAGCAGAAAGGGCCCAAATAAGCTGTTAAACACTAAATCATGGGCAACCTGCAATGGTACAGATGTTTTACAGTACAGACCTTAGCCGAATGCACCCATTAAGGTTTCATTCACCTCACAAGATAAAGATCCCCCGTATAGCCAAAACAGACTGCTGTAGCAAGTGCTGGTAGCAAGCACCACGCCAGACTGCCTTGGTCTGGCTAGTGCCAATTTTTTATGTACACTGCACCAGGTACTCATTTGAGGCAAAGTCAACCTAGGGGAGGACCAGGACCGGTTCAGATAATCATCACTGGTGTTGGCCGTGAGCGGAAATCGAACTCGGATCGCTGGGTTCGTAGCGTAGCGCACTAACCACTATACCACCGTGCCCCTCACACACACACAGAGGTCAGGTCGCACACCCGTGGGGTTGAAAGATGAGGGTTAACACACCTACTGCTCCTCGCCATTAGTGCCAGTGGAGGCCATATTGCCACCACTTCTTCCTCCAGAGGTTAACAATTACTCCACCTCCTGATCATATATACACAATTTGTATTTACATAACGTTTAAATGCTACAGCATCTCAAGGCAGTCAGTCATAGGCAGAGGGAAAAAAAATGGAAGGTCCTGATCCTGGACTATTAACCTAATATCAGTGTAGTGGACGTACCAAAAGCAGACGCCCAGGTCACAAAGTGCTTGTTGAGCCCAGACTCTTCCACTGTCGTCTCAGCAACACCAGCCGAGACTTCATCCTCTCCGACGATGACCTCCATGTAGACCTCATCCGCCATATCTGCGACACAGAGGGGACGGTTTAGCGAGTGTAACAATATTGTCAACAGAATTCACGCATTGCTATTGGTGCCGAACCATTGCCTGAAATCTTCAAAATCGTTCGTGAGCGCAGCCAGAATAATTTGTGAATTTGGGCTTTAGTGCCTCAGAGAAATGGCACCAGATATGAACACCACCATCTCCAATAAGCACCTACTCAGTCTCATTGAAGACCCTCTGGGATTTAATTTACCTCACAAATTGTTGCCTTTAAACCTAATCTGCACGTCTCATTACAGATTTGCCCACACTACAACCTTCACAAATGGAAATTTAAAACATGGTTTATGATTGCGGAGACACCAAATAGATAATTGACATACTACTGAAAATGAAATGAAGACATTTCCAGGTAACCCAAACTTGTCGTAGACGTTTAAGTTACTCTTGGTTGAGGTAACCAGATGGCTAAGAATATCACAGCGCTAAGCTGGAACAACTGAGGTCCTGGGATTGATTCTGGGAAGCTGCCCGTGATTCAACCAGGTTTTCAAAATGTCGGTCAATGGTCTCCGCCCGGTTGCCACATTAAATTTAACTCTGCACCAAATAAAAAATTAACCCGTAAAAACAAAGTTTTTCACTATAAATCCTTTATATGCGTGGCGGCTAGAGCCCTCTCGTCCTCTGGCTTGAGATGGCTGCCACCTATGGGTGAGATGATTGCCTGCCACCATTAAGCAATTGGTAATTAAATTTAAAAAAAAATTCCTAAAAAGTGTCAAGTTATGGAAAAAAAATTTCACGAAAATAAATTGTCACGCACAACGAGTCTGTGTGCAAAATGTCAGCTCGATTGGATCACGGGAAGTGGGTTAAAAAACGACCGAAAGATTTGCACGGTCGTAAGCACACAAGCAAGCAAGTGAACTTAATATAAAGGATTTTAAAAAATAAGCAGCTTTCAAAAGCAGTTCTTTGATATCCACTTCAAGAGATCCGAATGTGTTGTATAATGACATTGCACTGATACCACGATCAGACAAATACCAGCAATTAAAAATAAAATTGCTATTTCTTCAGCCATACGCAAGAGAGAATTATCCCCCGCATGACTATCAATCGTCCGGCACAAAAAATAAGTGCGTGCAGCCGATTGCGACTATCGCTTACTGATGGCTTCCTCCGTTTGCTCCAACACAGCCGTGTGAATAGGACCACCTGCCACTCCAGTGGCCACACCTGCACACACACATGTACACACACATGTACACACAAAAAAAACCTCCATGAGACATACAGACTGAATAACTAAGACAGCTAGCTCATTTCTCTGTACAGCTATAGATATGGACAAATGAACTGGGTCATAACATGCTTATTGCTTCAAAAACTTAGCATACAAATTGCGCACCATGTACGCAAACGTTTAAATACACATGTACCATGCACGAAGCTCAACACATGCATTAAAAGGAGAATTAAAGGCTAAATGTCACCATTGCTTCCACTGATGGTTGTTATCGCCAAGACACAGTGTCATGCTGGGCGCACTCTGCAGTGTGTGTCTTGCGTTTTGAAGGATGGATGCCTGGTGTCTGCCATTTGAAAAAAGGCTGGAGATTCGTTTTTTCTTCCTTACAAAAACCGATTGAATCTATTTAATTGATTTACCACTTAAGCACTATTTGCAGTCAACAGGCCAATAGCCTTTATCGCCAGGCTATTATCGAGCCAAATTATTTAAAAAGTGGACAATTACAAATATTAAACTCCACTGCAAGGGTAGTCAGAGATCAGGTGGACAGCTGTTCAGAGTTACACAGCTCAGCCAGCCAGCTACACAGCCAGCCAGCTATCTAGTTAAGAAAGCTGCCAGCTAGCTAGCCAGTTATCTTGTGATACAGCTTCCAGCCAGCCACCTATGAAGCTCCCAGCCAGCCAGCTAAAACAAATCAGTCAGTTTTTTAACCATATGCACCTGTACACACGTGCATATATGACCAAGAAAGGTTGCCCGTCACCCGCCCCATGACCGCGTGCCACCCACCCATCTCGCTGGCCGAGCCATCGGGCTTAAAGATGAACACCTTGATCACTTCTTCACATATAGGGCCCACTTCACTTGGCTCCTGGTGCGGTTCCTCCTCCACAAGGCGCAGGGAGCCACTCTGCCCTGCGATGCCACGCAGCAACGCCACGTCAGCTGCGAGCCGGTTACGCCACGCACCAGTTACACAGCGTGTCAATGAAATAACCATCTGCTGTATTTTTCGATTTAAAGCTTTCGTGACTGCAGGGATTCATCTTCTTGGTTCTTTCGGTAAAGTCACGTAGAAGGGAAGTAATAAAATAATAAAAATAAAACAAAATAAAATAATTCTCACGACGTTTCGGCCACAACGCAAGCAGCTGTCCGTCCTCAGGTGAAGACCAGGTCTGTCGGGGAGTCTTCACCTGAGGACGCTGCTTGCGTTGTGGCCGAAACGTCGTGAGAATTATTTTATTATGTTTTATTTTTATTATTTTATTACTTCCCTTCTATGTGACTTTACCGAAAGAACCAAGAAGATCTGCTGTATTCTTCAGATGAAAGGTAGTACATTTTCCACAGTAATAAAAAGAAATTGTGGGTAGTGTCTTTATTAATCCACTGCTGGATGAAGGCTTCCATAAACCATGCCAGTCATCAGGGTAGCTTTGCCATACTTCACTACGCTGGTCAGTACCAGATGGTGAAGGCATACACACGGGAGCATAGAAGTACAGCACAACAATGAATTTTGCTCCACTGCGCATCTGCGGCCAATCACGCACGTGTGACGATTCTGCACAGCACGGAGATGCAAAGAGTTTTACACTGCTTTGCGCACACTCTCCAGTTTTCTAACGTCAGCAGCAAAAAAAATTTGTATTTCTTAAAAAAATGTCTACGGTCAACCGATCACCCAAAAATAACCCTTTCTATGGGGAACACGATATATCCACTCAGACTATTTAGATGTCACAATACAATCGCACGGTCTAGGCGTGGAAACAACAAACAAGTCAATGTTGCTGGTGTGCGCATGCCCCTCTACTCACCCACGTTCTCCTCGTGCTGGAAGATCTCCGTGGGCAGCAGCAGCCCCGCAGCGGGCGTCAGCGCCGAGTCGATTGTGGAGGTGGCTGACGGCCGCTCGCTTAGTGCTGTGCTCGGCTGCTCGTCCATCGGCTGGCTCGACAGCTTCACGGAGTGGCCCATCCCCTCTGCGTCTGCCACCGTCACTGTGTAGCAGCAGCTCTGTGGTCAACACGACGCCACGTACATGGTGTCACACGTGTTTACACGGCATGGTGTCAGCATGAGCGATGCGGCACGCGGAGGCAGAAATGGTAAGGGAGGCATGGGGTTAAAGCAAGAGTGGGGAACCTATGGGCCATTCATAGCTGTATGGCCGGACAACTGGCTGGCAGCATAGCTGACCAGCTGAACAGCCTGCGGGCATCTTAGCTGGCTGAGTGTATAGCAGAGTAACTGGGAGCTGCAGTTGATACAAATGCACAATTTCCTTAAATCCTCTTGCTTCTGCCGACCCAACAAGCAGTATAAATAGCTACACCACAGATATTTTATCGGCAGGTCACAAGTGGTGGGGTGAAGTGTGGGTACTCCCATTGATTCCATGATGCCTGATCAGTGTGGAAGTCTAGGCCAAAATAGCCTCGAAACAGGCTCTGTGGAAGTTTAACACGTCGGCTTTCGTGACCAATATCATCCATAAGAGGTTTTTTGAGTTAGATCGCGTAAATATGTGTCGTTAAATGTGCCACCGCCCGGCACAGCCAACTAGTAAGGGTTGTCACATAAACAGAACATGCCAATTTGTCACTAGAACAGCACACCGGTGTGTTGGAGAGCCAAGCCACAACATTTACAATCTTAGTACGATGTTTCGCCAGTAATTACAACTAGCTTCATCAGGCGACAGCCAAATTTGTGAAGTCCACCTGTTTCATTCCTTATATATAGGGACGAAAAAGTGGACTCTATTATGGAGGCTCTGTGGAAGCTGCCTTTAGTTGAGAACCGTGAAAATAACAAGCCTGCAACTTTGCCTTTATATGCCAGTCCTAATCACACCATGCGGATGGCGGTGTTCACCTGCGCCGTGGTGGATGCACGTGACGCTGGGACCTCCAGGTCAGCTTCTGACACCTGGATCTCTGGCAGCACTTCCTCCGACATCACTTCCTGTGCCGTAAGGACCACTTCCTGAGTTGCAACCCCACTGTCGATCTCCTCCTCCTCAACCTCCTGTGGACCCAGAGCCACTTCGTGTACAGAGACCTCCATCATCTGCAGGGTGGCGGGGGGGGGGGGGTTTGGGGAGAGGGGGACCCCGTGGTGATGAGTAGAAGTTCAAGGTGATATGGAACAACGTGGCTGAGAGATCAAAGTGCTGACAGGACACTGCTGAGATCCTGGGTTTGAATCGAGGCAGTTCTTAAATTGTACTGAGTTGAAGTTGCGCATGAAAAAAACTGAGACACCTCCAAAATATCTTCTAGTGACCTGGTTGACAGTATTTCGGCACAAAATCATCATGAGAGCAACGTTCACCGCAAGACAGCCCAAGTAATATTCAAAATTCTCAGAGTATATACCCAGACTAACTGCAAAGCCACATTTTCTGTGATTGTGTTGTTTGTGCACTGGTGACCAGATTGAGTCCATAAACTCACTACATTTAACCCAGTTTAATCACAGATGGCTTACACCTTGATTAGAATCCAGGTTTCTCAGCATAAACGGCTTAGTGTTATGCCTTATGAGGCACCCAGCCTCCTCAAGAATGAATGGCCCACCAACCCCCTGACCTCGCAATGCAACCACCTCACCTGCTCATCATCGGCGAGGTCGATATGAAGCGCTGTCTCGTGGGCCTGAACCTCCTCGGTTGATAGCATCACCTCCTCCTCATCCTCCTCCACACCCACCTCCACCATCTCCACGTTGGTGGTCTCCTCCTCCTCAGCAGCAGAAACCGGCACGAGACTCACGCCGTGCTCGGAGTCGCTGCAACCCGCGGCGCTGGACACGGCGCGAACCCTCACCGCATCCTCGCTCGCCACCACCGGCGGTGCGGGGGCCATGGGCAGCAGCACCGGTGTCGGCTCCTCCACCACCGCCAACTCCATCTCAGCCAGTGGTTGCGATGTCACCGCCACCAGCCCCGAAGACTGTGGAGATTCACGGCACACAACCACACGAGGCCGGTCCGTCACTCGCCAACATAGAGATTTTTTTAATCTTCTGAGTTAGGGAGATTGGCGTTCAGGCACCATGCATGTTCATAACGGCAACCGCATCACTGCAAAACTCCAATCCTTCAATGGCCTCCAACATTGCCCTCAGTTTTTCAGATCCTCTGTGGACTAACCCCTGTCCATCTCTATCGTCCACTCTACTCCCCTCCAGTGACAAAACAATAATTTAACTTCACTTTTCGATTTAAAGCTTTCGTGACTGCAGGGATTCATCTTCTTGGTTCTTTCGGTAAAGTCACGTAGAAGGGAAGTAATAAAATAATAAAAATAAAACATAATAAAACATTTCTCACGACGTTTTGGCTACAACGCAAGCAGCCTTCACCTGAAGACGGCTGCTTGCGTTGTAGCCAAAACGTCGTGAGAAATGTTTTATTATGTTTTATTTTTATTATTTTATTACTTCCCTTCTACGTGACTTTACCGAAAGAACCAAGAAGATTAATTTCACTTGATGGAAGGACAATCCTTTCCTGTTTAGAATTCCTTACTCTGGTTTTCCACGCTCCGCTAAAACCTCTCAAATATGGACCTCAGCAAGCCATAATTTGAGCCAGAAAGGCTGCCTGAAAAGACATTAGTAAATAAAATAGCAAAATAACCAAAAATAAACTACAACTGGAACACTGCTCGTGCATTAAGCTGCACGTGGTAGGATGAGGCCTTCTGCAGTAAAATTGTCGGCATAAGTCTACATCGTTGGTCAAGTTCATGTGCAGAGAACTCAATATGCGCTTGTCAGCACTATGGAACTGTAAGATGCTATCCTTGACCACTGAAACAATTTCAACCAATTCTAAAGCTAGATACTACGTGAAATTCGGATAACCTGTACCCTTAACTGGCTCAGTGATCCACATGCTCTGGTAACGTGCTCTCTTTTCTTAAATTTAATAAAAAAATAAACGAGATTAATAATTATTAAAAGCCGTCAGAAAATCCAAATCAGCCTTTGACATTCAGTGAACTTCAGGCTTCCACTTCTCCTTCATGACTCAGATTAAACTGTACAGCAGTGATTTTATTCAGTGTTATTAAACTTTCCACACTCAATTCTAATAATTGTTATGAAGGATTAATTGCATGTATCAGGTGTTAACTATAATAAAATGTTATTGAAAGTATATATTATCTAATTATTTGCAACATTCCTGGCATGCCTCATAATCAGAAAAGTTTTCCACCGGACTAGTCCGGCTTCGAATGTTTTGACTGTAGACCCTTGCCGTGTTCAAACCCAGGTTCAAGACTTTCCTAATTTCTTCTGCCTTTGACTGTCTCTCTCTCTCTATGAAGTGTCTGTATTTGTCGTCTCTGTCACCATCATTTATTCCCAAATTACAATGACCGTGGGGGCGCCACTTATGTCTCTTCTTTTACTCTGTTGATGCACTTATCTCCATGTCTTATAGTGTTCAAACATGGGTTAGCATTAATATGCTTTGTGACTACAGATTATATTGCTATCAAACCAGTAACAATTTTCTCCCCTTATGATTTGATGAATTTGTATGATTTGGGGTCACAATTCGAGGATCAACTATGTTTGTTCACACGGTGATGCACCGTAGCACATCTCACGGCTATAGGGGTTAGCTAATAAACTATACCATATGCACATATTAAAACGAATCAAATGTCACACGCGCTATTCGACTGGATGCATATATAGGGAGGATAATATTTTTTTTATCTTCCCCCCCCCACATTTTCATGCCATCCGTGTTACAACAAGTGTTATGTCATGAGATGAATAATCTATTCTGAACTTTTAAAAAAGTGCAACCTTTGAGAGATAACAGCCCAAAAAAGTGGATTCCACAGAGTTACCTTTGAGATCTGTTCAAGTGACTTCTAAACCACGCAGTAGGGAACATCACTTTCCACACTGACGTCTGGGCCAACCGGCCACTTTTCGTGAAAATTAATTATTTTTACGGAAGAATTGGGGCGTTTTCACACTCCGAACAGCCACTTACTTCGTCCACGACACCGCTGCTCCCTGCCGATCCCACCTCCTCCACGACCATCTGCACCATGTTCCCCATGTCTGTGCACACAGACTCCTCATCCACCTCCTCCTGCTCGATGGTGCCAATGGTGTCTATGACATCGTCCTGTGCCAAGAGCTCATGGTCATCGCCGACCTCCACCACCATGTCCGAGCTCTCCACGGTGATCGTCACATCCGACACGATCTGCTCCGTCTCCACGTCCACCGTGTCGCCTCCGAGCGGCACCGCCTCCTCCACTGTCACCTCCAACTCCACCGTCTCCGTGGCCTCTACTTCTTCATCCACCACCTCTTCGTGCACCACCCCGTGCACCACCTCCTCGTGCACCAACTCCTCGTCCACCGCACCCTCGTCCACCACACCCTCGTCCACCCCACCCTCGTCCACCCCACCCTCGTCCACCCCACCCTCGTCCACCTCACCCTCGTCCACCACACCCATGTCCACCGCACCTTCGTCCACCCCACCCTCGTCCACCTCACCCTCGTTCACCGCATCCTCGTTCACCGCCCCCATGTCCACCGCACCCTCGTGCATCACACCCTCGTCCACCACACACTCGTCCACCACACCCTCATCCACCGCACTCTCTACCACCTCACCCTCGTCCACCACACCCTCGTCCACCACACCTTCGTCCACCCCACCCTCGTCCACCTCACCCTCGTTCACCGCATCCTCGTTCACTGCCCCCATGTCCACCGCACTCTCGTGCATCACACCAATGTCCACCTCACCCTCGTTCACCGTCCCCATGTCCACCTCACCCTCGTCCACCACACCCTCGTCCACCACACCCTCGTCCACCACACCCTCGTCCACCACACCCTCGTCCACCACACCCTCGTCCACCACACCCTCGTCCACCACACCCTCGTTCACCGCATCCTCGTGCACCACACCCTCGTCCAACATCCCCTCGTGCACCACCCCCTCATCCACGAGGCTCTCGGGCAGGGCGGCACCAACACCAGAATGTTCCAGAGCGATGTCGCACGGTGGTTCCATTGACGTCACCGCCGCCGCCATCATGGGATCGTCCGTTTGTTCCGAAGCCGGCGGTGCCAGGGCCCCGGGCGTGGGGCTGCCACCAGTGCCCACCTCGGCTGACCTGGCGCTCGGAACGCCACCCAGCTCAGACTCAAGCAACACGTCGTCCGGTTTGTCGCACTCGGGGACATCGCTTTGGATGATCTCGGCCGGAACTTCCAAAAGCAATGTCTTGTGGGTAATATCGTCCACAGCCTGTGACATTACGCCGGGGTCCTCAAAGGAAGGACCCTGTAACCCACGGGTGTCCGCAACAAAAATGCCTGTGACAGAGACGTTTGAAAAATAATTAATAAATTAACCAGCGTGTTGCAAAGCAATCCTTTGCATTTTAAATTAAATGTGGTGTCTTTAGATAATCTTTAGCAACAACAAAAAGTTCACAACGGCTATTATTTTATGTTTTATAACATTTAAATTTGCATTACATATAATTATAAATTGTATATGCTTATACAACATGTTATACTGTCTTCAATATTACCAACTTTTAAATGAAATCCATTATTTTTATTTTTAGATAAATACCTGAAGGAATGCTGTTACAAATAAAATGTTAAATGAGTTTATTCAATAAGTTATATATTTAGAAATCATGTTACAGTATTGACATAGCAGACTATTGCTACGTAGTCACTCTGATCAAATATCCCCCCCATGCTTTCTGATGCAAGCCGTAGTCTTTTGGTTGGTTTTTAAACAATGATTTGACCAATGCTCTCAGTCTCATGACTGTCAAACCACCTTCCAAGCAGAGATTTGAGGCTCACACAGATGGATTTACAAATCGGCTAGGTCTGGGTTGTGCACCATCTGTTCCACAACATCCTATCCAAGCTTTCATAAACATTCCGCCGTCAAACATTTCAATATATGTCAAATGTATTTACACCATCTGGGGACTCAAATAAAAACAAATAACAGCTTACTGTTCTTTTGATTTGCAGTTGTGCAAGGGTGCTATAATTTTTGATCGCATGATACACCTGCCATCTCGTAGCAAAGTCTGGAGAGAGAAAAAAATACTGGCAGGTTACTGAATTATTAAAATGCTTTCCACTTTTTCAAAGATTGTTAAACTAAATGTCAAATTACAGCTTTTTTTGTCTGATAAAAGTGGCACACAAAGGGACACTTGTGAGTGTATGTCAGCATAACTTTAAAGTCAATGAAAGCTGACAGCATGTTTTGCAATTCTCTGGAGAAATTGCCAGGGAGCAGTAGCAATAACTGAAACATTAACCACCACACGAAAATTGAGCAAATCTATTGCGTAAGAATGTTGTCCTATTCAGTGGCATGCTTATGGCCAAATACCCGGAATTCTATTATTGTTATAAACGGGTGGTGAGCACGGCCTCAGTGCTCATGTGAGCATAAAAACACTTAAAATAATTCGTATCGTTTTCATTATGCAAAGGACCCCCCCACCCCGTCTATTGTGGTCTCTGCTCTGGAGGTTACTAAGCCCCGGATTTTGGCTACACGGAGGCGCACGCACGCGATAGCAAATGCAAAAACCACGTCTTCAGCCTCAGCCCAACAATGAAATACGCGGTTGCCGCAGGCTTATTGAGTGAGGCATGAGCACCACACGAGAAAGAACTGGGGAGGATTGGTGGGAGTGGGGTATCAAGGGGGTAGGGCTTGTAAACTGCTGGGGAGTGGTGGTGGGGGACAGGGCACACGGGGGGGCAAGGCGGTGGGAGCATGACACACACCCACTGGCGCGCGAACATACATAAACATGCGTCTATAGTAGTAGATGGTTGCTATAAATTTCCACTTGGTAAGTCACTTCGTTGACCTATCATGTGGGCCAGGTAGGCTTTTGAAAAATAGCTTTATATGTCAGTGGGCTTTATCTGGTAAAATAAAAATAGTTTCGTTTTAGTTATATGTGATTACACAAAGGCAGGAATATTACCTAAATACACTCACAAAGATTTACACGTCGTACTGTCTTGTGCACTCACTCACGCACACTCATACTGACACACTGTACACACTAGCATATCGACACGCACTCTCACCCACTACTTGCACTCTCACACTTACTCGCATACTCTCACGTACTTGCATACTCGCACGTACTCGCATACTCTCACGTACTCGCATACTGTCACACGCACTTGCACACTCTCACTAACCACCACATTAGCACACCCCTAACATCTCGTACCGAACACCCACACACACTGACATATTTACATACACTTGTACACACACACACTTTTTCTAAAACACAACCACAACTGCACACACCTCCCCCACGCAATTTATCAACTCATTCACACACTCACCAAATCTCATGCACACCCCCCACTTGCTATCATCTCAATGCACTCCTCACGCACACCAAAAACCACCCTCACTCGCACACCACCCCCCCACCCACCCACTCTGCCGTCACGGCCTCGGCCTGTGCCGCAGGGTTGTCTAGGCGAGCCGAGGCCTGCTCGGGCCCAGCTCGGGCCCTGCCGCCGCCGCGGGCGGTGGAAGGCGGCCGAGGGCCCCGCGCAGCCTCCCCCCTCCCCCCACCCCAGGGCCGCCTCGCTCCCGCTCCAACCCTTAAAGCCGCACGTTCCGCTATTTTCAACGACCGCCACCTTCGCTATCTCCCCTTCTCGTGTAATTATCGTCGTCCCCCCGCGCGCTCGGCGAGTCGTGAGCAAGGCGGGCGAGAGGCCGAGCGAGGCGGGCGGAGGCGGCGGCGGAGGAGGAAGGCGCCTCAGGCTTTTTTGTGTCGCGCGCGTCGCGGCGGGGCTCCCGATTTCCCCGCTCGCGCGGCCCCGCGGCACCCGCGCCTGGGATTCCGAGCGGCCGCGGCAACGCGGAGCGAGCGAGAGGCGCCTTACCTGGGGGTGAGAAGCGCCGATTTTTTTCCCGCTCTTGACTCGGGCTTCGCGGCCCAAGGGGAAAGGCGGCAATAATGGCGGAATGCGGGCCAGGCCTAAGATGGCGGGCGAACACGGGAGGGGGAGGAGAGGCAGGCAGGCCGTGCGTCGTGACGTCACGACGCACGCGAGGGACGGGGCGCGATGACGTCATTTCGTCGAATCGCGACGTTCGCGTGTGCGTGGTGACGTCACCGCGCCGCGGTTAGCGTAGGCGGGGCGGGGGGGAAGCGCGTCGTGATTCTCGCGGGGGTAGCGTGGCGACGTCACCGTCGGACCCGCGCGCGGCGTGGTGACGTCGCGGAACGGCGTGGTGGCGTCACATTGCAGCGGGAATGCGCGATGACGTCACTGGGGAAAAAGAGGCGTTGGGAGGGCGACGTCACGTCGACGCTGTTTCGGTTAAAGCTGCGACCCAACGTCCCCGCGAGATTCGATTCAAAAAAAGATTTTAAAAAATTTGTTGGGTCGAATGTAGCGCCTCCCAGCGGCTACAGACAACGTCGCGCCGATTTTAACAACGAACTCAACACTCGTCAATGAACAACCGATCCTTAAAATGAAAGTTATGTAGCGGGCAACAATAAAACATGGCCCGTCTTCATAGCACGTGGACATAATTCGATGTCGGATCTCGGAAGGTTTTGCCAGATTTGGAGCCGGTTTGTATAACGTGCTGTGTATACCCCCCCACGTACACGAAGGTTGCACCCGATTCAAGAGCCGAATGTCTCACAGGCCTTTACCAAATACTGTAAATGAAACTGAAACTGATGTACACGTGCACAGCCCTTTTTGTCAATCCACTGCTGGATGAAGGCCCCCCCATCTCCAAAGGTGTTGTGAATCGTGGGAGGTTATATTGACCATGCCGCTTAGTGATGGTGAAGCGTGGGGAGCATACGCATTGGAGAATAGTTATGTACATTGCAATACAGTTCGTTGTAATTGATGTTGTCGATATATTATATCGAGGGGATGTATCACGCAATCCACACCCAGAGGTCACCGACCTACTTGCTGTGCTGCCGCCTATTTACTCAGCTTGTGGCTCTACGTCTACAGGCTGCCCGTTGCGTTTAATCGTCCTAGAAGAAAAAGTAAAGCGATTAACCATCATTGACACTTTATTTTTAAATCCTTTATATTAAGTTCACTTGCTTGCTGCTTGCGCACTTACGACCGTGCAAATCTTTCGGTCGTTTTTTAACCCACTTCCCGTGATCCAATCGAGCTGACATTTTGCACACAGACTCGTTGTGCGTGACAATTTATTTTCGTGAAAAATTTTTTCCACTTTTTAGGGAATTTTTTTTTTCATATTTAATTTTTATAATTTTTTTTCATATTTAATTAAAAATGTGATAAAAATGAAATTCTTACTCAAGAAAAACTGAAATGAATAATAAAATAAAACCGATGCCACGCATATAAAGGATTTATAGTGAAAAACTTTGTTTTTACGGGTTAATTTTTTTACATTCGAATTAAAAGCGAGTGGTTCCGACCACGCGTAAGTTTGCTCCCAACTTTACGATGCTTCATCGTCTTAACTGCCCCTGTGGATTTGGAGTTGAGACGAACCTTTGGATTGTGCAATTTTATAGAATTGCCCAAGTCGTTCTGCACTCGGGCCAACCCCCTTTTTTGGGAAAGATACCGTATACTTTTTTCGATTTAAAGCTTTCGTGACTGCAGGGATTCATCTTCTTGGTTCTTTCGGTAAAGTCACGTAGAAGGGAAATAATAAAAGTAAGCTACTTTATTATTTTTATTATTGTATTATTTCCCTTCTACGTGACTTTACCGAAAGAACCAAGAAGATGAATACCGTATACTCTTTGGTTATTTCGGTAATGTCACGTAGGTAGAAAAATAAAACAAAATAAAAAAAATTGAAATAGAACAATCAAACATCGAACAATTGTTAAGTTAAATAAATAAAGTCATAATAAATAAAACAATTCCAATAATAAAGTAACATGACTTTTCAAATCGCAAAAAATCGCAGCCTTTGCGATTTACTAATCGCATTGTTTCAAATTGCGATTTCGATTTGAAATCCATTAATCAGCCCTACTGTCAACCCCTTATCAGTGTCTGCCTGATTGCAGACCAATTCAGACCTCATTGGTCACCTCGTGCCCTTATGAATCTCAACTTTCATCCTACAAAGTCCCAACACAAATCGACAAGCACATTTTTGCCCGTGTTGAAACGGCCGTGTGGACCTGTACGAGAACACGTGGGTTGACAGCACTGCGTTATATGCACCTTGCCCTGGAAGCGGTGTAGCCAGCGATTCATAAATTGCGTCCCCCCCCACCATCCCCCCCACCGTCCCCCCCACCACCCCCCCCCCTCACCGTCCCCCACCACCCCCCCTCACCACCACGTGAATGGGAAGCCGTGGGCTGCACCGTCGCTGGAAGTAACCCCCCCCCACCACCCCCCACCACCACTCCCCCCACCACCACCCTCCCACCACCACTCCCCCCACCACCACCCCCCCACCACCACCACTCCCCCACCCACCACTACCCCACCCACCACCACCCCCCACCACCCCCCAACACACCTACCCCCACCCTTCACCACCACCCCCCACCACCACCCCCCACCACCCCCCCCCCACCCTTCACCACCACCCCCCACCACCACCCCCCACCACCACCCCCCACCCGCACCGCCCACCACCCCCCACCACCACCCCCCACCACCCCCAACACACCCCCCACCACCCCGCACCACCACCCCCCACCACCCCCCACCCCACCACCACCCCCACCACTACCTCCATCCACCACACCCCCCACCCCACCACCACCCCCCCACCACCACCCCCCACCACCATCCCCCTCACTCACCCCACCCCCCACACTCCCCATCCACCCCCCCACACCACCCCCACCCCACCCACCCCCACCACCCCCACCACGTGAATGGGAAGTCGAGGGCTGCACCGGTCGCGGGGCACGCCGGGATTCCGGGTCGACAGAGAAGGCTCCGCTGGGCCACGTTGCGCTCAAATCACCGATGGCATCATTCGTAGTCGCACGGTTTGTCTGAAGCAACAACGAAAGGTTGCCGCCTTGATAACTCCACTCAAGTCGCATCATTACCAATCGCGCGCTTGAGGTAAAACGTCTTTAATATGTATTATAAATTGCGGTGTTTGTTTATTTGCCAGACTTAAGTCTGGACTCCGTGTTAAGGCCCTCCCGTGTTAGAATTACAACAGCCCCCCCAAGTGGGGGTTTACAACAGCAAAGCCATTGAAATGTTTAATTTGTAAATGTATACACTACAGCGGCGTGTTGTGTGACTGTGGAGTTGGTGACACGTCTTGAGGGGGGGCACTGCACCGCAGTCGTGGTGTCTCTAACATGGCGGGAGATGGTTTCGTGATAATTAGAGGCCCTGGACATCGAAACTTGAGGAAATTAACCTCGATAACTCCTTAGTTTAGTGCCGATAAACACGAGTTTTATTCCAGGCCACGGCTTGCAACAGTGGTGAATGATAATATCTGACGTTCTGAACCGGGGCCTTTGCTAAGCCCCACTCCCACAACGCGCCATTGACCAGCGTGGTGAAGTATGGTTAAACACCCCCCCCCCACGTGTGTGTATGTTACCGTATGTACGTGGGGGGAGCGGTGGTGCAACGCTACGAACACGGCCACCAACACCGCCAAGCGTGACGATTATTGTCTGAACACGGTCGTGAGGTCTTCCCCTAGGTCGACTCGGCCTCAAATGGGTGCCTGGTTGCGGTGTGTTAGCATCGCCACTGGGGAGACAAAGGCGGCCGGGTGTGGGGGTGACCCCTTTGTGTGACTTTCCAGCCTAAATAGGTGCTACTCGCTAACAGCACTTGCCCCAGCAGCCTGTTAAGGCTATACGAGAGAGGGGGTCTTTGTTTTACTAGATGTTGAACTTCTTTCGCACCGTACGTGGCCAACCGCTTTAATCGGACAGCAAACTAAACGCAAAAGCAGTTCTAAAGAAATGTTTTTTTAGCAGACTTGGGGGAGGCCTTCATCCAGCAGTGGATTAACTTATCAGTCTCCCAGACACATTAAAATCAGCCGCAAGTCTGACCTTAATTGCATCTTTAATTGAAGCACACCTGCACTACATTATACAGTGGATGTGTTTGCCTAGGTGTGATATTCACTTACAATACAGGGTTTTTTGGGGGGTTAGATCGTGTAAATTACGACACGTATACAAACGTTTTGTACTTGCAAAAACGTTTTTATACGCGCCATCGTTTACTGTGCACGTGTCAATTCACCCCCTTTGGACACCCGCGCAAACGAGATGTTCCATCGGAAGGGATTTATTTAGGCGAAATACGTGAAGACAATAATGTTCACGTTCGTTTTTACACTGAACAGCACGTGTTTCCCATCTCTTCCTGCAGCGTGGAAGCCACCCCCCCCCCCCTTCGTGTGCCGGTGCCGGCCTTCGTAGGTGCTCAGTTTAGCACGTAGGCTTTCGCGACCAATATTCATAGTAACGTTTTTGGGTTACATCGCGTTATTTATAAATGTGTCGTAACCCTCCACCACCCGACACGGCCAATCAGCAAAAAAGTGTCACGTTGACAAAAGACAAATAGTTCACTGCTTTAGCCCCCCGGTGTGTTTAAGCGTGAAACCACAACATTTACAATTTTTGAGTACGACGTTTCGCTGGTAATTGTATCCAGCATCATCGGGCAATTCGCCCGATGATGCTGGATGCAATTCGCCCGATGGTGATGGATGCAGTTCCCAGCGAAACGTCGTACTCAAAAATTGTAAATGTAGTTTAACTCTTCAACACACCGGTGGGCTAAAGTAGTGAACTATTTGTCTTTTGTCAACGTGACACTTTTTTGCTGATTGGTCGTGTTGTGTGGTGGAGGGTTACGACACATTTATAAATAACGCGATCTAACCCAAAAACTTTATTATGAACTTCGTAGGTGCTACTCACGAACAGCACTTGCCCTCAATCGTCTGTTAAGGGGGCATCCATTTCGTAGGTACGCAAAAATCTGTCAAAACCTGACCCCCTCCCTGTACGCACACGTACTTTTTACACCCCCCCCCCCCCCGAATCCTATAGAACGGCCGATATTTAATACACGTAGAAACGATCAAGGATGAATAATATTAACGTGTTTAAGCAAACAGTCCACCGCCGGACTATCTAACTCATTTGAAGGCCAATGTAGACAAATTATTATCGAGGCTTCACCCCCCCCCCCCCCGTTTCCTATTCGTACATTGTCAGTAGACCCCTTATACGCAGGCGAATGCATTTGGGTTAACCCCCCCGCCCCCCTCCATGCGTACGTACTAAATAGATGTCCCCTAAAGCTACACGGATGTGGTCTTTGTCTTCCTTGGGTCAGCCGTGGTAGTCATCATGGACCAGGCGCAGCTGCAGCGCTGCGTGGAGCACCACGGTCCCACGCTGCTCGCGATGCTCCAGGCGGAGCAGGATGAGAACCTGGACGTCGCTGCGATCACTGCCCCCGAGGCCCGGTGAGCTTCCACGTGCCTGTCTGCCCCGTGTATCGATAGTTTGACATTTTAATGTGCAATTTTATTCAGGGGATTTGTGGTCTGGGACTGTTGTTGTTTTGCTGCCTTGCCCAAGCCTGCGTTTAGTGTCGATAAATCGGAAGTAATTAATGTACTTACGCAAGTAATTTATTTTCCGTGACTTGCTTACCTTTTCTATAATTTACACGCTCCTATCGTTTTTTAATAGGTTTTGTAATTTGCTGACCCGACCCCTACTGGGCATCTGTGAATAAGAGCTTCATACCTCATCAGATTCCTTCTCTAGTCTAAATAAACATTTTGATTCTGAATGACTACCTACCAACTCAGTCACTCACCCACTCGCCCTACTTCCCGTTTGACTGTCCACTCCACCGTTTGCCTGTTTAAATGCCCCCCACACCCATTCACCCACCTCTCTTGTTGGTTTGCCTGTCCCTGCCTACACACCCAACCACTTACCTGTTTGTCTATCTACTCACCATTCCAGCTACCTGCCTGCCTGTTTACCTGTATATCCAGCCGGAAATCTCCTACGCTACCATCCATCTGCCTGTCGACCCACTTACCCGTCCATCCACTCACCTACTCAACCGCTCACCTTCCCAACAACACACCAACTCACCCGCCCACTACACACCCACCCGCTCGCCCACTACACACCCATCCATTAACCTGTCTGCCCTCGTACCTGCCCACCCACTCCCTTGTCACTCGCCCACTGGGGAGCCAAAGTCAGCCAGGCGTGGATGATGCTGCCCACACCATCCCCTTGTGTGCCATGCCAACCTTTGTAGTTGCTCGCTAACAGCAACAGTCTTTGCTTGCTAGATGGGGGATCTTTGTCTTATCTTGTGTGTTTGTACTTGTCCATCAGACTGAGTTCCCCTCCGGACTCCCTGAGCCTCCGCATTCAGCACTTCATAGCTAAGAAAGCCGACCTGCTCTTCGCCAAAGGGTGGAAGTCCCGCGAAGGGAGCGGTCTTACGCGCCAGGATGAGAGGAGAGGTGCGACCAGGCTGTCATCCGTCTGTGCACTAATTGAGCGAATCATCCTCAACACAGCAGGACCACAGCCGTTTCACTTTGAACCATTCTCAACACAACACGAACCATAGTCGTACTGTGCATGCACATGTCGTCGTATCATTACCAAGGGCAAATCAGTTTCCATTATAGGCAATGGCATTTCAACAGGGTAATGGGACCCTGGGTTTTTAACAAAAATTTAGTTTTGCCTGATGTCAGGCATTTTGCTCCAAGTGCTGGGAGCATGCGTTTTTCGCATTGCACTGCGGGTTGTTTGGCATGATGTGCAACATTAAGCTCCACAACCTTCCAGCTAGTGGAGGGAAGTGTTGGACATGTTGAACGACACGTGGTACAACCCAAAACAATATTGAGAGTTAATGTGAATAGATTCATACACGCACAACTGCAAAAACCTACAGAGTTAGTATTGATTTATTTTTATCGACGTGTCACGGCACATGTCTAATCTTCGACCGACTTGCACATTTCCGTGTGCAGAGTATGTGGCGGTGCCGCCGCCGCTGGAGCAGCTGATGTGCGTGCGGAGCGGGGTGGCGCGCGCCCAGTTCTTCTCCGACGTGGAGCCGCAGGACCTGCTCATCGGCCGCGTCACCGCCGTCAAAGAGTTTGGCTTTTTCGTGAACCTTGTGTGCTTCGACTGCGGAAAGACACGTGACATCGAGCAACTCAACATCACGGTGACTGCCCTCACTGGCTGCCCCCTCCATGCTCAGAGCTATCCACAGGCTGCCCTCACTACTGCTGCCATCGTAGCTGCCCTGCCCTTATCGGATCTGGATCGCACGTACGCGAGCGATGGTTTTAACTGTTTCCCATTCCGATGCTATACGCGTACGTCATGAGTTTTCATCTAAAATAACTTAATCAGTACCGAGGCTCCCCCCCCCCCCCCACCCATGTGGGAGGGTGTTTGGCACAGTTTGGCACTGGCTATCAAAGCGTGCGATTGCGTCGCTGCAGTTTTCTGCGGTGAGTAAAATGTCTTTAAAAGCAACGGCGCTATGCCTCTCCGAATAAAATTAACGCTAACCGTTTGCACGTTCCGAGATTCAGTGGTGAACGGGACCCACCCTGTAACTTGCACATGTGTCGGAATGGGAAAGGGTTAAATTCCAGCCATAAGTTGATAAAAAAAATATTAGAAAAATTGTCTGTGTGCTGAGGATTCTGGGATTTCGTGGCAGGACAGGGTAAGATGATGGGATATTGTAAGAGCAAACCTTGGGAGGTGAAGTGTCAACCATATGATGGTTGCATTATCTAGCAGAAGAAATTAAGTTACGGAGATGTATAGTGGCATCGGCTGTAATGACTTCCTCTACTTAATTCACAATCATTTGCTTGATGCACAGTCAAATACATTCCAAAAGAAGGAACAATTTGTTCCAAAAGAATGGGTCGTGTCACATTTGTTTTATTAAACAAGGTACAATGTGTTTCTGAAATACTGCATTCGTTTTTTTTGAAGGGGTATGGTGTACTTGTGTATACAATTTCTTCACAGAATCCTGTTAATTCCATAAATACCATATTTAGCCCATGGTACAGCTTGTAAATGTTATTTATATTTTTTTGTTTAAATAAAAAATAAGTGCAAATAACATTAATGAAACAAAAATTCACATGTCAATTTTCAAACGCGCAATTCAATACTACGGTACCCACTGATCAGTACTTCATCGGTAATAAATTAAGGTGCTGAATGGAGGTGATTAATGTTCCATATTTTGACGATTTTGTGATAAATTGTTGATTCTCTCCCAGGCTCTGTGTCCGGCGAGGGAGATCCCGACACAGGGCCGCTACCACCAGGACCCGTTTGCGTACTACCACCCCGGGGACCTTATTAGAGGTACCAGCACACACAACTCACGCAGGGTGCTTGGCTTTCGATTTAAAGCTTTCGTGACTGCAGGGATTCACCTTCTTCGTTCTTTCGGTAAAGTCACGTAGAAGGAAAAAAAATAATAATAAAATAATTCTCACGACGTTTCGGCCACAACGCAAGCAGCCGTCCTCAGGTGAAGAACAGGTCTGTCGGAATGACAGTGTCTGAATGAACCAACATGAACCAACATTCAGACGCTGTCTTTCCGACAGACCTGTTCTTCACCTGAGGACGGCTGCGTTGTGGCCGAAACGTCGTGAGAATTATTTTAATATGTTTTATTATTTTATTATTTTCCTTCTACGTGACTTTACCGAAAGAACCAAGAAGGTGTTTGGCTTGTGTACAATACTGATAATAATAATGTACAGGCCTTTGTCAGGCCTCCGCACGACAGTTCAGTCTGGGGTTTTATTTGATCATGCTTCAACACGCTGATCAGTGGGGGTTGGTGAAGAAGTGGTGGCAGTAGCTGCTTGGGACTAGATTGCATATAACTGGCCACTCATGTTAGTTGTGGAAATGTTCTCCCTCTAACATCCAATTGGAGCAGCTAATATGTTTGCAATGACAGATACTTGCAAATATAGTTAGTGGGCCATTTTCAATTGGAAGGCCTCATGTGGACACGGGGCGTATGAAATGGAAGTCGTGGTTTGGATCTGGCCCACGGGCTGTAGGTTTCCCTGCTTCTGTGTTGTGAAAGGCTGCACGGGAATCTTTGTGTTCGTTTTTTGCAGCAGTGATGAAGGACGTGGACGAGGAGCAGGAGAGACTGACCATCTCCGTGCAGACGTCCGCCCTGCCCGAACATGTGGCCCACGTCAAACTGGGCGTCATCAACGCCGAGCAGATGCCCCCGCACTACAGGTAATCATCGTAGTGGTCTAGCTACTGAGCTTGCAGGCCATGTAACTGTACTGGGGCCCACGGGTCGGAGGGGCTCAGGCACTGCTACGAAGAGCAGGGGAAATTGGACAGAGAGCTACATTTAATTCTGTATCACATGAACACGTTTTCAAATCCCTGTCCTAACACTGGACTCCATAGACTAACATGGATTGGCTCCCGCTGTACGTATGTATGTTGAACTTGTTTTGCACTATACGTAGCCAACCGTGCTAATCGGAGGTGCGGGGGAAGGACAAAAAACTAAACGGAAAAAGCAGTTCTGAAGAAATTCGTTTTCAATCTAGATTTGAAAGTGCATAGCTCCAGTGCCTTCCTAATATCGGAAGGAAGAGCGTTCCAGACGGCCGCAGAAGCGCATCTGAAAGCGCGCGATGCAGTGACCGTCTTTTGTTCGATGGTTAGACAAAAGCCACCTTGCACCACGCATTCTGAGGTAGCTGGAGGTGAATCGGCTTCACCGTGCCTTTGTGTGCCTGTGTTGTACCTGCTCACACGCATGTGTGACGTGCACGCTGGCGCCACAGGTGCGTGCTGGCGGTGTCTGGGGACGACACGCTGACGTACGAAGACGCGCTGCGCAACTCGGTGGCCTTCTCCAACCCGGCGTGCGTGGAGTTCCTCATGTCGCGCCTGGGCGTCAGCGAGAGCCACCCGCCCTCGCTACTGCGTGGGCTGCAGAGGTGAGCGAGGCTGTGTGTCTCGGGACGGCCAGTGCAGGGGTGGGGGGAACACTCGGCCCACGACTTAATCTCGCGTGGCCCGCAGCCACATGAGGACTACCACTTTAAAACGGCACGCAAAGTATGTTTATGCGTCGCCTAAAGCATCTCGGTCACACTTATCAACTATTAGAGGGGGATTTTTTTCGACTTCGCAACACGGCGTTAAAAATATTAACGGGGGCAGTCACTTCTGTTGCTCTTTAAATGCACGATATTTTTCAAATTAATAATTGGATAACACTGGGGTGTATGTTAATATCTGGCCTGCCAAAGGTATTATTTGAATGTGCTATTTGACCATCAGTAAGGAAAAGGTATCCCACTCCTAACCTAACCTCTCCAACACAGCTATCTATGGGTGCAGCTTCTTGAGATGCGGTTGTATTTAGATGCCTTTACAGTCACATTGTACAACCTGTCGCCACACCCACCATCGCCGTCGTGTAATTAACTGTGACGCGATTCTTCGTTTGCTTCGTTGTGCAGCTCCGACTTCTCGGCGGAGGATTTTGCGCCGGTGCTGAGACAGAAGCAGTCGACTGCATGGGCTCTGAAGTGGTGAGTTTGAGTGTAAAGGCCGTCAAGCTTTGACACGATATCAAAACGCTTCAATTTGAAATCGCTGTTGTGCCTCCAACTCGGCTCATCGTGCTGTCGGCCAGTGGTCATCCTCTGAATAGATAGGTCTCTGTCATGGGACGCGCGCATGTTTGTGCTTGTGTATACTGCCCGTTCCCAGTGTGAAGAGCGGCGTTGATCACTTCAAGTCGGGGCAGCCGGTGGAAGCGATGAACGCGTACAACCGCGCTCTCGAGATGGACCCCACCAACGTGGAGGCCCTGGTGGCGCGCGGCGCGCTGTGAGTGAACCCCCGCCCTCTGCACCCGACGTGGACACCCTGTGATGACTCTGAGCCGCGCCGTAAACCTGGGAGCGCCTCTATTCCCCACATGCTTACCCCCCCCGACACCTCTCTGCAGGTTCGCCAGCAAGGGCAGCCTGACCAAGGCCATGGAGGACCTGGAGGCGGCGCTGGAGGCCTCTCCGATGCACCGAAACGCGCGCAAGTACCTGGGACAGACGCTGTGGCAGCGCGGGCAGCAGTGAGTACAGGGGAACGCGAGTCTGTGTGTTCTTGTGTGTGTGTGTGAATGTGTGAGAGCATGTGTGTTCTTGTGTGTGTGTGTGAATGTGTGAGAGCATGTGTGTTTTTTTTTGAGTAGCGGGAGTGCAGTGGTTAGTGCACTGCGTTACGAACCCCCGACAGTAGCACTAACGCGTCGGTGCTTCGGGGTCTGTTACCCCGAGTGTCTCTGTGCGCACTGCTGCCTGTCTGTGTTGTACACCCTCCCTGTGTCTCACCCGTTCCTCGCCCCCTTAGGGTGTTTGCCGAGGGACAGCTGCTGAGCGCCGAGTCGCTGTACCAGCGCGCGCTGGAGCTGGTGCCGGAGCTGGGCCCGGCTCACGACGGCCTCAAGGCCGTGAGAGCCAAGCTGCAGGTGAATGCGGTGCATATGTTGGGGCGACAGAGGAAAGTTCACGTTTAACCCCCGCGATGATGTTGGAAGCGAAGATTTATGTTTTTAATTGCAGCACGGCATCAACTCCTCGATTAGAGTCTGTTCTTAAGCCCACGATAGAGGTGCAAAATTTCGCACGGGATATTCGATTTATTTACGGGGTTTTTTTGCATGTGGTGAGCTGCTGTTGCCTGTGACTGAACTCCAGATCAAAATACTGACAAGTTGTTTTGTGCTGCTCGTGTATGTGTCTTTGTACGTGTGTGTGTGTGTCTGCGTGCGCGCGTGTGTACGTGTGGCCGTGTGCACCTGTGGGGTTCGCCCACCACGGGGCACCCTGAATCGATGGCGATGGTGACGTCATCCTGTCTCCTCCTTCACCACCACCATCACCGCACTCGAACCTCCTACCTGGCCGGTGACACTGGTAACGCTGGTAATGCACGATTCACTACACCTCACTCTCTTCCACGGAGTAATGCCTGGTGCGTTACATTTCCATTTGTGTGTGCTGTGTCGTCTACAATATTTACTGTGATGGCCTTATTTATATAATTGCGTGCGTTAAAATTTGCACAATTTTATTTATCGTGTACCGTCCTGTATTGTACTTTATTTATTTACTTATTTATGGGTTTTGGTTTTCCCCCCATAAATTTTAAACTGAAATCCGATCGAATACAATCGCGTTCTCGTGTATATCTCTAAACCGCGGAATAAATTACTCCCAAAAACGTGTTACGCCCGTGTTAATGTGTGACCTGCGCTGCCGATGCGTGCCAAAAATGTTGTTACTGGGCGTCTTATGTCCTTGTTTGGGATTTAAATGTGTGTGGGTGTTGCGTGTGTGTCAATGTGCGTTTGTTGCTTCTGTTGTCTGCTTGGGTTGTGTGTGAGGATGTGTGTTTTATTGCCTGTGTATGTGTTGGCGTGTTTGGGGTTGTCGGAGTGTATGTTGTCATATATCGCAATACACTTTGGTGTGTGTGGGTGCTTGTGTTTTTTTGTGGATGTATTTGTGTGTTGTCGTGCATTTTGTCATATCCATCTGTGTGTGTGTGTTTGTTTGCCCATGTCGTTGAGATGTGTGCGAGGGTGTGTGTTTTGTGGTGGGTGTGCGTGGATGTTTGAGGTTGCTTATTGTGTGTTGTGTATATTGTACGTTCGTGTTGCTGTGTCTGTTAATTTACGTGTTGCATTGCTTTGTGTGAGGTTGTGTGCTGTGCGTATGGTTGTGTGGCTGAGTGGTGGTGTGCATTGTTTATATCGAATGGGGTGTGTGGGGTTGAGTGTATTGTGTGTGTGTTTGCCTGTTGCCATTGGTATTGGTGTGTTATGGGTTACGTGTGACATTGGTATGTGTATGTGCGTGTTGGTATCTAATGGGTTTGTATGATTGATTCTGATTTTGGTGTTGGCATATGCATTTCCTGTGTATTGGGTTATGTGGGAATGTGGTTGTATGTCTTGTTGGTGTGTGATTGTGGATCGTGTACTGTGCACGTTTTGTGTGTGTTGGGTTATGTTATTGTTTATAATAATGGGTTATGTTTGAATGGTGATGTGTCGTGTGTGTCTGTCTATATTGGCGTGTGTTTTTGGATATTGGTCTGTGACTTGGTATTTTTGGGTTAAACCTCTTCCCTATTCTACTGCTACACCTAACACCATAAAACTTTCTACATATTTTAATCGAATATTTTAAAACTATAAATCACATTTACAACTCTACCTTCTCTTACCATATATACATGTTACTGTGCTAAATTATTTTACTAATTTAAACATGAAATAATCTAACAAATAAAACAAAATAACTTTTATCACCCCTGTAACATTTTCTCAATTTATATTTTCACACTTTGTAAAATTTTCTCGTTAATTGGCCATCATGTTGATATACTTCGTTTTACCATTACGTTACCATTTGCATGCAACTAAATGTTCTCAATCAATGTTGTTGTGTTACTTGCCGAATGAAAATCGGACTTTTTTTTTCTGCCATTTTAAAACAATTGTGACATTTTATTTTTGGTACAACCAATTCTTAAAACCATTCCTAATTTTGTGCACTAACGTCACTTTAACCCATGTTTTTAACCACAACTCACCAATCTAAAACCTTGCATCCGAATGTTTTGATTCCAACGCGGTCACTTTCACTGTCACTCGCACATTGAAATGTACATGTGACGTGTTTCCACATTTCATTACGAATCGTATTTTTGTTAATCGTCAACATTACCAACATCGAAATTGGGAATTACGTTTTTTTTGCATTTCAAATTACGCTAATTTATGTCGCCCAAACGGTTGTAAATCCTGATCTGATGTGACGATGGAAACCTCGCCCCCTGTTTGCAAATATTTAACAATCGTACAATCGCCGTTAACATGTTCTCGCTCTCAACACGCGCACATTTGCTCCATGTGTCATAATTTGGTGCAATTTTTGGTTTATATTTTATCGTGCAAAACAAACCTTTAATTACCCGTTGAAACTGTTTGCAATTTTTATTAATTTATTTTCTCACTTTGTAAAACGTTTTGTAAAATGACATTGAGAATTGTTTGTGAATTTTACCCGACTCTGCGGGGACGGGAATTGGAACGCGCCGCCAACCATCGGTGGCTTACGGCGTGCACGAGTTGCGTTCACCTGGGCTCGCTCGACTCCTAACTACCGCCCTCACCCCCCCCTCCCCTCACGAGCACGATCGGGGTAACGATCGCACTCGTGTTCCCGATGCACACGCTCGCCTTGTTCTGTGTTCACAAAACAAAAATCCCCTTCGCCAAAACCAAACAACCCGAAACGAAAACTCATTAAACCAAAACCCAAATTCGTTAAATGGAAACCAAAACCCCACTGAAACGAAACCCAATGACGCACTGCTGCCCCGGAGCTGCTCGATTGTTTTCTCATCATCATCATCGGACAAACACTGCGTCTGTCTCATCGGCACGAGCGCTCCACGCTGCACGCAACTCACTCTTGGTCTGCGACTTCGCGTTCTCGCTGCGTTGACGTAAAATTCATTTGCTTCTGGCAAAATGCGCACACTGCCCGCAAATTGCGCACGTGCGCTAAACGTGTGCCCAATGTACTGCTTTGCCAATACGATGGCAATGCAACATGACGTGTGTCACGTTAAACACCGGCTTAATTGACTCCGTCAACGCGGTCGTAAAATTCGAATCTCCCTGCCCTAAATATGTGACGCTGCGTGTACATGTATGGTACACATTGTGTGGTTATACATTTACACGCGTATATTTGCGCGCGTGCGTCGTACGCCCCGGCCGTTCCCTTTGGACCCAACATTTACCGTCGTGCAAATTCTCCCGGTTGTGGCGGCTGGGGTGGGCGGGGCACCAACCCGTTGACGCACGCGCAAACCATTTCCGCCGCTTGCTCCCGTTCGGGGTGCCGCGATCGTTTTCCCGACCGCTTGGTCCACTCGTCCACGGCTCGTCCACGGCTCGTCCACCCTCCTTGCTGCCGCCCGGCTGGAATTGCCACCCATGGACCCGGCACCGTCCGTCTCGGCTCGCGCTCTGGCGGGCGTGGAGGAGCGGGAGGCGGAGGTGAAACTGGAGGAGAAGAAGCGTCAACAGAAGGAGGACGTCGCCCGGGAAGCGACGAGTGCGGACAAGCTGCGGCAGCTGCTCCATGACGAGAAGAGGTGAGACGCCCATCGATTATCCGCTGTTGGATGAAAGTCTCTCCCCATCTTTCACGGTCTGTTGTGTAACTATCCCTCAGTCTGGCCACCTGCACAGGAACTGATCTTGTTGCTTCGTCTCCGTGGTGGACATCAACTCGGGCATATTTTATCTTTTGGCTGCCACTGTTAATAGTCAGGACCATTGGCCATCATCCCTTTTTAGCAACGTGTCCTGACCAAGCCCACTTTTACTAACAGTCAACATGATGTCTTGATTTTCATGACTCAATGTATGAGAAATGCTCTTCAAAGTTGTTCTTTCGTGATAGTCGTGGCGAGCGCTGCTCCTTTCTCCTTCGCAACTTTTTTGGAAGTAAGTGGCGATTAGTGATGATGCCACTGATCATGACAATGTTGCTGCTGATGGTACTCTTGTTTTCGCTCATACTTATTGATATAAATGGTGCTTATGATACTGCTACTGATGAGGCTGATAATGACGACACCGATTAATCATTTTGAAGCCCAGCTGTTTTAGTCAAAGCGCAAGTCCGTCCGTTGCGTGTGCGCTACCGAATGCGACACTGGCACACTGCTTTGTTGAATTAAAGTGATGAGCTAATGCCGTGGCTTTCATTGCTCTTATCGATGACTCGCTGAACCAAACGACCAATCCTTGTTGCAGAACGCAGAAGAAGCGCAGGCGATCGCCCTCGGAGTCTTCATCCGTCATCACGGTCTCCACCGACTCTTCCGAGTCTTCGCACTCCTCCTCTGGTGGCGGCGGAGGCGGCTCTCGAAAGCACAAGCGCAGCGGGAAGAAGCGTGCCAAGAAGAAGCCGTCCAAGTCGAAGGCGAGGGGCAAAGGCAAAGGGAAGAAGAAGAAGAAGACGAGTGGGCACAGAAAGAAACGGAAGTCTTCCTCGTCCAAACCCAAGCGCAAGCGGAGGCACAGCGAGAGCAGCGGCGAGCGCCGGTCACACGCCAAGCGCCACCGGCCGAGCTCCAGCAGCCGACGGAGAACCGAGTCTGAGTCACAAAGAAGCCGCAAGGAGTCCGTGACGGAGAGATCTGGGGGGCGAGCGCCGCGATCCATCTCTCACCACTCGTCCTCTTCTTCCTCCTCCACCTCCTCGCGGTCACGAACACGATCGGGCTCTGAGCGAAGCACCAATGGGAGACCTTCATACGCGAAAAACAACGCGGGGAAGAAGCGGCCTTCCTTGGGCAGTGGCAGCTGCAGAAGTGTGTCCCCGGGTCCGGACAGACGCTGCTCCCCGGTCGAACAAGGGTCGGTGAGGAGAGGGGACGACTCGTACGATCGCAGTTACGCCCGGAGCACGATGGGAGAAGGCCGCTCGCCCTCGCAGGGGAGGTCTGGCCGTAACAAGTCCCCGTGCGCAGAACGGAAAGAGCAGCCTGCGGGCCCGGACACGGTGGGGGCGGGGGGTTCACGCTCGCCGCGCCGCCCCCGCGAGTGGTACCGCCACGACTACCACGGTGCTGGTGACGCCTGCTCCCCGCCACCCTGCACGTCTGGATCGTTCCTGCGTGACGGAAGGGCGGGCAGAGCGCCCAGCGTGGTGGTCGTGTCGGACTCCAGCGATAATTCACCGAGCGCCTCGCGGGGCCCCGGCCCGCGACGGGAGCAGCCAGGCCATATCCGCGGCGGTAGTCGTCGTGGTTGTGGCGTCGGTGGCCACGCATCCACCGATCGGTCGGGCCTGGGGCAGCTGAGCGTCTCGTATGACTCTCAGCAGGAGGAGGAGGTGGAGTATGCGGAGGAGGACCTGTGGCGTCGTCACGATGCTTCAGGCCCCAGAGCGTCGCGCAATGAGGACGGGAAAACTCAGCGGAGGCACGAGTCCGAGCGCTTGGCAGGGAGCGGGAGGAGGCAGGGCCACAGTGTCGAGCCCAGAGGAGGCCGCTGTGCCGGTGGCGGCGACGCTCGTGATTACTGGGAGCGCGGGCAGAACAGGAGCTTTGAGGGCCCTGAGAGACCAAGCCACAGGTCCTCATCGAGCCTGGCGTCCGACGTGGTGGAGGCGACAGCTTTCGGAGCAGAGCAGGGTGCACCCCGAACGGGAGAGCGAATGGGCAACTGGAAGGGGGAGGAAAGCAGGAGGCAGCGGACGGTTTCGGTCAGTGGAGGAAGAGGCGATAGTGGTGGAGGAGGAGATGGAGGAGCAGGAGGTGGTAGGGAGGTAGGCGGAGGAAGGTTGCGGTCAATATCAGGCGGAGACAGAGGAGGAGGAGGGGGGGATCGTGGAGAAGATGGCGGTGGTGTTGAAGGTTCAGCCACGTGGGAGCAGCAGGGAGGGGAGAGCAGTGGTGAGGGGAGATCTGGGAAGTTGCTCAACTCGCAGCCAGACAGGGATCTCCCACAGCAGCTGCAGGATATCCTGGGCAAGATCGAGAGGTTCAAGCGCGACAAGAACAAGGAGACTACCGCGTGATTATTTTGTCCCTGTACTACCATGGGGGATTTGGGGGTTAGACACAAGCCTAGAAAAACAAACCAGGTGCTGGTTTGTTTTATCAGTATATGTACAGCCTCTTTGTCAATCAACTTCTCCCCACACCGCCTGGGTATTGGAGGTTATTTGATCATAGCTTTGCCATGGTGGGCAGTCCAGGTTGGGGCATATACAGGGAGCACAGAAGTAGAGCACGGCAAATGTTTGTTGCTGCAGTGCCCTCTGCTGCCTACGATGTAGCCCTGCAGCCTTTAACACCTTTTGTGCGTAATGGTCACCTAACCAAGCACTATATCTAGGCTCGTGCTTGCTTCCTCTTCCGAGTTTGAAGACATTCCGAGTGATTAAGTCACAGGTAACCTACGGGACCTCTTTTTTTCTTGACAGTTTCAAAATGATGAAAAAATAATCGGCTTTCTGACATTGGTAATCGTTACAGCTGTAAAATGTCCCTCTACGTGCACCGGGCTCCATAGGCTTCACGTGGAGACCGCTCCTCGCTGAGAATCGCATGGTGCGACGTAGACGTAGAGCGTGATGCCACTGGAGGGCGCTGTAAACATCGAAAGTTGTGTAGCTGTGACTTAAAAATTATTATTTTCCCTCATTATTGAATGTTGAAACTCGTGTAGGGCGGCCCGTGATACACAGCCCCGGCATGTTTCCACAAACTATGGAGCCCACTCGGATTTTTTTAAGGTTGCGTCTTTAAGTAAGTGCATGATTCTCTCCTGACGGGACATGAGAAACATTTACAAATGAAAGGATGACGTTGGCATTTCAGAGAATGAAGATTTATGCCACTCCTGCGATAGGTTGAAGAAAATGTCTCTGCGTTGCTGGAGGCGATGGGTTTTTTTTTGTTCAAAGTTCGTCGTTGGTTTTGGAGACTGTTCGAGCCCACAGGGACATTTTGACACTCACGGTTCGGCCGCCTAAAGGGGCAGCGTCGCCTCCGCAAGGTGGAATGCTCTCGCGTCAGCACCACAAGGGAAGCCGACAGACAAGAGGCCATGGACAGTCAACGCTAAACAGAGTGTTTTGAATAAGGATTTGTTTATCAGTTGTCGTGGGATGCTGTTAAGTTCAAGAAAATGATTTAAACAATTTGCCAAATATCCGGTAACGTGGAAAGCATTTTTGTGTTATTACTACCGCGTAGATTTGTATTGGTTGTGCTGTACAACTCTTTGTGTTTTCGGGTTGTACCGCATGTTGTTTGTCATGATGTCCAACGTTTTGCTCCAGAAGCTCCCAGCACGTGGAGCGCAGTTTCGGACATTCTGCCGAATGACACGCAGTACAAAACCGAAAATGCATCCGAGAGATATTTCTGTGCGTTTTTTGTTGTTTTGTTTAACCACGAGCTTAGTCATTTTCATCACCATAAATTGTCTTAATGATGTTCTCTTTTCATGACATGGAAAGCCTGTCTCTTTGCTGAAATAACATGAGGCTGAATTCATCTCTAATGGTGGCCTTGAGGGGTGGAAACTCAATATTTCTACCACGTGGGCCGGAGGACGGACACTCTTGAGCTCACACAAATTGATACTCATCTTGTCGATCCTGGAGGAATAGTATGTTGACCCCTCTCCCCCCTCCCCACCGTACAGTCATCCAATTGCGAGTTGCGTGTTCATCGGAGTGTCCACCAGATGTATGGGAAGCTGAATAATCTCCAGGTAGAGCATGTCTGGGACTCATTGAAGGGCTTCAGGCTCCTCGAGATTGCCCTAGGGGCTCGTTGGTGCTGCCCTCTCTGCCCCGGCTGTCCCTGGGGCTCTTATTGGTGCTGGGCCCCCGATTGCTTTATCAAAGGCTGTGCCACGGTGTACCTATCTCCCCTCCCCCAATGTACCCCTTGATCTAACCACTCTTTCCCTCACCCCCTTCCTATTTATTTTTTTTAGGAAAGCACCTCCAGATACTTATTCCATTTAGATGCTATATACATTATAATTGTTGCTGGAATTATCTACGTTGGGAAAGGGAACATTTACGATCTAAAGGTTGGTTGTAGATCAATACTTGTACGTTAGATTACCAGTGATAATTATTTCTTTAGCGTGATTGTGTTTGCGCTGAGCCAGGCAGCGTCTTCATTATTTGAAGAATGCCGTGTCGTCCTCAGACCGCCTCTAAAGCTTCGTTAACAGACGCACGGTCTTTAACAACGTGCAGCGTCACCGTCTGTCTTGCACCACGGCCACAGGTCGAGTTGTCACGTAAACCTCACCCGTGCAGGTTTGCTGCACACAGGCCTCGCCCGTGCAGGTTTGCCAAACACGCGAGGCCTTGGCCAGTTCGGGAAAGCCTGTTGAGCAGGGCCGAGTCGAGGCGTTGGAAGATCAAACCAGGCGGGGCGGATCGCATGCGTCCACGAGGAATTGGTTCCTAGTTGACGATAAGAACCACTCGCATCACAATGACCGCTTGCACGTCCTGGCGTGGCAAGGTTGGTCCACAGTGGGTGCCTTTGTAATATACAGGGCATTTGGCGGGCTGCAGATATTTGACGTACGTCAGACGCGAATCTTCATCCGTAGCTTGCCAGTCGCGTGCAGAGGAGTGACGTTGCTCAGAACTGGCAGCCAAAGAAGTAGAGTTGGTTGAACAGTGCCTGAGATGATGTGCGTTGTGGAATGTAGCTGCATGTCAACTAGCTCGGTGTATGACCGACCCCAGTCAGGCGTGCGGTGCATGGGGTTCTACGGTCGAGTACGAGACTTGAGTGCAGACGTCCGTATAGTTGGAGCATTGGGGCCCCCGTGACGAGCCAGCAAACGTGTGCTGAGTTGCGAGTAGGAATAGCCATATCTGATGGCGAGATGCCTAATTTTCATCTCGTCTAGAAGTTCGTTTTGTTAAAATCAGCTGAAGGCTCAAATGAGCCTGGGCTGCTAATTTCCCTTGGGATGACAACTGTTTTACTAGTGGTATTTATTAAATTCATCCAACCTCCCCCACTGCCTTCAAAACTGCGAAGAGAACTTTCCAATCCTGCACCACCCATGTTTGTGTAGTAGGAGTATTTCATAAATTACATCCATTTTCTTCCCATTCCACTGCTGAACGAAGGCTGTGTGGGCCATGGGGATTGTTTGACCACTCTTCAGCAAGTTGGAGGACCGGTTTAGATATTGCTCGCCACTTATGTTGCAAATAGCCGGCAAGAGAACGCGTGTCGCTCGATTCAAAGCGCAGTGAGAGAACCACTGTGCCATGCTCGGCCCAATTATTTTTGCTGTTGCTTCCATATAAATAATAAAAACTGTTTCCCGAGGGTCGTGGTACTCGGTAAAATAGACGAACTCGTGTTTATTTGCAGTCAATCTTCGTAAAAAATAAATGCATTCACCGTGGGCAATCCTGGTTCGAATGGATACAAAATAAATTAGGCCAAATGTGGTCATCACTTGTTACGGCTTTGGTTGAAAAGTGTTGCTTCATATATTGAATAAACGTAAATCCTGCTGTATTTCGTCATACAAGTCTGTGGATATTCCCAGTGTCATTGGGTATGTTTAAACATTTTCCCCCATTTAATGAAAAAAATAAAAAAAAATTCATCTCCCAAATTTGCTTTTGGTATCATGAGATAAAAAATCAGTTTGGAATGTAATATTTACAGTATGGAATATTGAGTAATAAGACATTTTAAAATAAAATCAGCATGCATCAAACCCTTTGCATGTCAAGAGAAGCCGCCCCCCCCCCGAATGCCCAGAAACCAACCAAAGTTATGATTGGGTAGGAGAAGCAATGCAACGCGTTTGAGGGCATTCGCAATATGGAGCGGTAGTGTCAGTTGGCGTCAAGGGTGGCACAGTCGGGTTTTTAAAATCCTTTATATTAAGTTCGCGTGCTTGCTTGCGTGCTTGCTTGCGTGCTTGCTTGCTTGCTTTGGACCGTGCAAATCTTTCGGTCGTTTTTTAACCCACTTCCCGTGATCCAATCGAGCTGACATTTTCCACACATACTCGTTGTGCCAGACAATTATTGTTCGTGAAAAAAAATTCCCAAAATTTGACACTTTTTAGGCAAAAAAAAAATATTTTACATATATTCAAATAGAACGCATTCATGGCTTTGGCTGAACGTCAGAGTGTAAGAGCCCAGAGCGTAACCCCTCCACAGGCTGTGGCGGAGTAGCGCAGTTGGTAGCGCCCTTGCTTCCCATGCCAAAGGTCGCGGGATCGATCCCCGCGTCCTCCACAGGCGAATATATTTTTAAATCCTTTATATTAAGTTCGCTGCCACGCATATAAAGGATTTATAGTGAAAAACTTAGTTTTTACGGCTTATACTTATTTCAATCGGGTTTAATTGTCTTTTATATTAAACTCGATCTGAGATTTGGAGAAATTCGGTTTAATTGGTTCTAAAAAAAGAAACCCGATGCCTGCCGCTGGAAAAATCGGGTTTTTTCCACCCATGGTTGGCGTAGGTGGATTATAGCGCAGGATCCTGAATTGGCGGTGACTTTTGAGGCCTCGGCTTAGTAGACCGAGTGGTGCTGTTTTCACAATCTGTTAAGAGGGGCAGAGCCCATGCCTTTGCACCATCTTCAATTCCCAATCTCTCCAACATCCTTTGGCCCCACCATTTTCTGTGGCCTTACCCTCTGATCTAGCCCTGCACTGCTCTCCACTTCCCAAGATATAGCCACCAAAATACATTCCTGCGGAGGGAGCTGGTAAGAACGTTGTATTCCACAAATATGCCCGACTGAGGGCAGGCACAAGCCGGCGTGAGTAGGTTAAACGTTGAGTTTTACAAGGGCACCACGGGGTAACTAGCCCCTCCCCACCCAGCCCCCTCGCCTCGCCCCCTCGCCTCGCCCCCTCGCCTCGCCCCCTCGCCTCCCACCCTCGCCTCCCACCCTCGCCTCCCACCCTCGCCTCCCACCCTCGCCTCCCCCCCCTCGCCTCCCACCCTCGCCTCCCCCCCTCGCCTCCCCCCCTCGCCTCCCACCCTCGCCTCCCACCCTCGCCTCCCCCCCCTCGCCTCCCCCCCCTCCCACCCTCGCCTCCCCCCCCTCCCACCCTCGCCTCCCCCCCTCCCACCCTCGTCTCCCCACCCTCGCCTCCCCACCCAGCCCCAACCTCCCTGCACGACGGACGGACACACTAATCCCTTGTGGGCTGGTGTAACCAGAGGTTCCTACCAGTAACAGCAGCCTGTGACAACCTGTTTGTACATGGTAGACAAGAGTAAAGGACTGCATTTCTTGTCTCCAGCCAAGGGTATTCAACAAAGTGCGACACCATGGCTGTAGGGGTGGGGGTCAGGCAACATAATTTATTGTTTATATATTGTTGTTGCTAATATCAACACGGTACAATCACAAGGCGAGACTAAACTGGCACAGAACTCGACAGAACTTGACAAAGCAAACGGACGAAACCTGTTTTTTTTGCAGCACGTGATGCCACTGTTCACATCCAGAGCAGTGGCTGGGAACCTACGGCTCCACAACCACACGAGGTCTCATCATGAAAGGGCTAGCAAACAACATTCATTATTGTATCTTCGCCGCACTAATCAATAGAATAGTTTCAAGCTGGAAACACTTTCAAATTTTTAGTGCTCAAGTCAACTGCGAAAGTCTCTTCATACTCGTTTAGACACGCGCGTCCACTGGTGTTTGTTCACAGACATCCCGCTGCTGAAGGTATCGATTCATTTTCATCCATTGGTAAAGTTAACGTTCCACCCTCCTCCCCTCCCTCACCAACCCCGATCTGGAGGAACAAGGGCTACGAAATGACCAAACACAATATCCACACTTGCTGTTAACACAGCAATTTAAAATGCCACCCGCCCCATCAGTAGACCTTGCCCATTCCGCACTGAACATGCATATTCAGGGCTTATAATTATTTTTAAGTTTAACGATTTCCCAGTATTTTGCGCAGCACACGCTGCATGCTGAACAGATATTCGACCAAAATGCGTTGTGACGAGAGTGTGTTTTGTGTATAAGTTTGTGTATGCGTGCATGTGTGAACAGGTCATAATTTTTAGTCGACGCTAAAAATTGTTCAGCTTGCTCACATGTAAATCTGCTCAACGTTATGAAAGAAATGTCCCGCTCATAAGACGGGCCAACCTATGACATTGCCTTGCTCAACAAGGCTCAGTGCTGGGTTGAAATGCCAAGTCGAGCAACCTATGATGTGTCACTTTCTGAAGGGCAAGTCTCTAACAACAGCAGCACAATTGTTAGGCTGAGTCTCTTAAAAGCAACACTTTTGTGCTCAATTAAAATTTATATTGGATCATCTATTTACGCGAGTTATTAACCCCCCTTCCACCCCCCATCGGCCCTGCTACCAACGGACAGAACAAATACATTGAGCCTTTCAGGCTTAGTTGGGAAGTATTGGACAGCACTGGGTGCGTGTGTGTAAGCATGTGTGTGTAAGCATGTGTGTATGTGTGTAAGCACACACGCGGGCGTTCGACACTTCACGTGGTCTCAAGGTGCACATGGCCTGGCACAAGCGTCGTGGTGACGTCACCGCCACTTAGTGGCGAATGGCGGTTGTTGTGTGCAAGCGTGTGTGTCAGCGTGTGTGTGCAAGCGTGTGTGTGCAAGTGTGTGTGTGCAAGCGTGTGTGTGCAAGCGTGTGTGTGTGCAAGCGTGTGTGCAAGTGTGTGTGTAAGCGTGTGTGTGTGTGTGTGTAAGCGTGTGTTTAAGCGTGTGTGTGTGTAAGCGTGTGTGTGTGTAAGCGTGTGTGTGCAAGCGTGTGTGTGTGTGTGTGTTCGCTGAAGTGGAGGTGTGGCAGGCTCGCGTGCTTGCTGGCTCAGCGGGCTTGTAGCGGGACAGGGCACGGGCCGGGGGGGGGGGGGCGGTGTCGTCAGTCGAAGAGCAGGTCCTCGTCCCTCTGCTCGTCCAGCATGCTGGCCACTTCCTGCTCGCCGGCTGTGCGACGCGCCTCCCTCAGCTTCTCCTCCTTCGCCTTCAGGATTTTCTTCTTCTCCTGGATTTTCTTGAGTCTGGAGCGCAGACAAACGTGAGGGAGAAAGATGAATAGAGGGAGGAAAGAAGGGCGGTAAGAGGGAAGGAATACAATAGCGTGAGTGGAGGTAGATAAATGTCGGGGAGAGGGGTCTCGCAGTCAAAATAACGAGACATTTTTTTCAAATTGTGTGCAAAACTATTTCAAGAGCCGCAATGCAAGTGGTGAATACGGGACGGTGGTGGTCCTTAATAAATAACGTCACGAAGAAATCCTTTAATGAGCCGCATGCGGCTCCGGAACCGCAGGTTTGCCGACCCTTCGTTGAGGGAGAAGGGGGGGGGGGTGACCTCACCGGTAGAATTCCTCTCTCTCACGCTCGTCCAGCTCGGAGATGATGTAGGCGAGCGTGCGCTCAATTCGAGGGATGATCACTGCGGGTGCAGCAGACGCGCACGCACACACATACAGCACGAGTCGTCCACCTTGCTCTGTCACAAGTTCAGCATCCGCAGGTTTGCCAGGATAGTGGGGATCGTGTTTTGATCAGTCCTATTAGGTGCCTGATGAAATTCTGGTGGTGCTGCCAGGTTGTAAATATGCCCCTCTAGTAGCCAATTAGTGCAACCAAGGTGCATGCAGTGATGGATGGCGGGCTGTTGTGTAAGTGGTAGGCCTCGTGTGGCTGGGAGCCGGGGGAAACAAAGTGTCGTGGCCCGTTGTTCTGGCTTGTGGGGCACGTGGGTTCCCCCAGCCGTGCTGGGCGGTGAGCCAGACCCTTGCCGCCGAGGCTCTCACCGTGCTCGATAGCGTTGACCCTCCGGTTCGTGATCTTGATGGCCTCGTCCAGTGTGACAAACGAAGTCTGCCAAGAAAAACAAAGTTTTTATTTTCGCCGTCATCGTTGTCGTCGTCCGTCGTAGTCCACTGGCTCGGACAAGGCATCGGTGTCTCCCAGGGTCCTTGAAACCGATATTTTTAATTATCTTAAATGGCACCTTGAAACAAGCTGGTGGCGTGTCATAACGGCAGCGCATTCGCCAATGAATGCCGGAGGTTTAGAGTTTTAATCCAGCAGTCGCCCTGATAATTATTACTACGAGTGTGATAAACATGGGCATTAAAGGATCCCCTGATGTCAATTGCAACAGTAGGCCATTGTGTGCTGGCGTTAGGATCCAAATTTGCCAAATTCCTCAAAATGGAACTATACATTGCAATCACCACCCTCCTACTAACGCCCAAGGTCGCTCTTGCAAATTAGACTTATCACCTCGTTAAACAAAATAAACATTAAATAAAGTCTGAATTGAGTAGCATTTGGTGTTGCGTTGATGCTCGATGTGATGTCAATAACATTACAAACATCACATCAGCATCATTCATACTGGGTTTGGAACAAAGGTGATCCAAGTACTGACCCCACTAAGTGCTCATTTGCCATGCCGTCCTTAATAACAGCACTTGCATTAACAGTTTATAAAGGCTACACACAGTGCGGATCTCCATCTTGTACCTGCAGCGAGGCGAGTTCTATGAGCAGCTCCACGGCCTTGCCGTAATTTTTCTTCAGCTTGGCCAGCTGCTCCCCGCCCCGTGCCAGCCCGGTGAGCTCATAGCCTGCGCACGGAGATCACAGCGCCCGCCCCGCCCCAGTCAGTGAACAGCACACGCAAGCAACGGGGCTCCTCAGTGCAACACCGCACAACTCGGAGCTCCGTCAGAAAGCCCTGGTTGCTGGAGCGTAGCGTGTGTATGGATAGAAGAGGAGAGAGGCAGTATGTGTGGAAGGGAGTATAGTGAGAAGAGAGGAGAGGGGTAGGAGAGTGTGTAGATGAGAATAGAGTGAGATGAGAGGGGAAAGGTCGGCAGAGATGAGTTCGTTGGGGATCTTGAAGAGATCTATGGGACCTTGATTTGTCAGTACCAAGAGGAAGGGAGCGAG